>NC_081421.1:7791727-8135341 GCF_949786415.1 Peromyscus eremicus
TAAAGATAACTTCGCCCATACCCAGCAGGAAGCAATTTCAAGAATACGACGCCCACATTCCTAAAGAGGTGGTGTGGGGTGGTTGGTTTTTTTGGTCTTTTAGGTCTTTTAATGGGTTTTGGGTCTGGGATAATTTTCATTGATTAGGGGGGTTGGTTATAAGTTGTTGTAAAGGGTGAGGAAAAGGGCTAAGCAAAGGAGATTAGATTTAAGGTTCTTATTAAAAAAAAGAGAGAAAGAAAGAAAGAAAAAATGTAAATACTTTACATTGGATTGGATTGTTTTATAGTGTATATAAATTATATATATTGAAATTGATATTATTAGAAAATGCTATATGTATATTTCTAATTGTACCATTCATTTAACAATGTAATGCAATTTTCTAATCCTTGAATGTTGTTATTACCAACTATTAGGATATAAAGAAATGAAAGTTAGTAGTTAGACATTATAATAGAACTTGTAGTTATATTAGGTATGTTTTCAAGATTGAGTAGATATATTTTAGATAGACAGGTTATCTTCAAACCCTTCAGAGATCTACAGAATATGGCATTTAAAATGTTTTAATAACTTAGAAAAATTTTCTTTTTTGTTATGACTATGAGACATGTCGGCTCCTGACAGTACCAATCTACTTCAGAGAAAATATGGGCATTGAAAAAACTGTAATTGGAGTTAACTTTCATTGTAGCAAAAGTTAGCCACTGGACAACAAAGTATCCTCGAATCAACTGCTGACGAACAGGACAGACAAGACACGAAACAAAGGACTACTGATTCTTGTCAAAACAAGTGTGGTTATGGCTTTATTAAAAGGCATCTTCTGAGGCCAGGACAATATGGCACCATCCCTGAAGTGGCCTTCGTAATACGGGAAAGGTACAGTGCCCTTTTCTTCGAAGGCAGCTGAACAAGCAGTGGGCCGATGGCTTCTGATGTGTAATGGGGAGGTAGCTGAAACAGTTATTCTTGAAGAGTAATTAAGCTCACACCTCTCAACAGAAGAATGGCATTTAATAGAGGGATGTGGAGAAGAACGGGATGCTGAAATGAAGCCACATACACACATAGCCAAGAAGAATGGACAGCTGAATTCAAAAAACATCAACAATTTCCAAAATTTAAAATCCTGAATCATGACATGAAACTAGTGGAATTCAGGTATTTCTGGTATATAGACTGCTCTCACCCAATGTGAGGTTGAACTGTTGACCTTGTGTACATTCTACTTCACAAATGAGTCTGTCAGATACGCTAAGCCTATAGGCTGAAGATGATGCCCCAACACTGCGGAGAAACCTCAGATGATTGTCCAGGCAGCTGGCTGTTTCTGTCAACTCACAAGTTTTTGGAAGTTGCTTGCATATACTTCCTGTTTTTATTTTTTTGTTAGCTAATACTATTTCCTTCTTGGGTCTCTGAGGGAGTTGAAGATTAGTTATTTATAGTTGACGATTAATTAGGATAGAAAGTGAATTAGATACAATAGAATAGATAATGGAATTATTTTCTCTGAATTTGTCAAATACAAATGAACTATACATTGTTTAGGTATTTCTTACTTGTATATATTGTATATAGTTATTGTACTTTTGTATATAGTTTTTCTTATGTTAGTTATAAGCTTTTTCTTTTTTCCTTTTTATTAAAATAGAAAAGGGGAAATATGGTGATATTTTATTTGTATTAAAATGTTATTTGTATGTTAATAAATAAAGTTGCCCGGGGGTCAGAGCTATTAGCAAGCCATAGGAAAGCAGGGCAGTGGTGGCGTATACTTGTAATCCCAGCACTTGGTATGCAGAGCTGGGTAAGTCTCTGTGTGTTCAGGGATACAGCCATTATTGGACACACATGCCTTTAATCTCAATACCAAGCAAGGAAAACCTGGAGGCCTATACAGACAGGCCGTGATGAGGCAGTCATGTGGTTGGGTTTACAACCAATGAGAAGGCAGAACAGGAACACTATATAAAGACATTAACACAGGGGTAGTGAGTTCTGAGAGGTAGGACCACTGCAGGAGGAAGGGTAAGGTTTTAGCTCTTAGCTCTGACCTCTTGGCTTTCTTCTTTGCATTGGTTCTGTGTTTCTTATTTAAATAAGAAGGTTGGTTACATCTACAATTGTCCTCAGATCTTTACATGTGTACCATGGAATGCTTGTACATGTGTTCTCATACACATAAATATCATGTACCCAATAAATAAATGGATTTTTTTTATAAAGAGCCTATTGTAGTTTGCTTTTCTGTTGCTATAATATGATTAAATTCAACATGGGAGAAAAGATTTTTTTTTTTTACATTCTCCATCATTTTCTTTCTTTCTTTCTTTCTTTCTTTCTTTCTTTCTTTCTTTCTTTCTTTCTTTCTTCCTTTATTTATTAAGGAATTTTGGATGTCAACATGTAGAAGACTGCAAATCAACCCATGTCTATCACCATGCACAAAACTCAATTCCAAGTGGATCAAAGACCTCAACACAAATCCAGTTACATGGAACCTGACAGAAGAGAAAGTAGGAAGTAGTCTTGAACACATTGGAAAAGAGTTGGATTACACTTTCAGGTAACAGTTCATCACTAGGTGCAAATCAGGGTAGAAGCTCAAGTAGAAACTGAAGCAGAAACAATGTAGAAATTTTGCTTACAGCCTTGTTCTCTCCGGTGTGCTTTAGCTTTGTATATTGTGCAGTCCAGGCCCACCTACCTAGGTGTAGTTCTCCTCACAGTGGGATGGATCCTACCACACCAAACACCAATCATGTTAATTCCACATGTACCTGCCAGAGATTACTCTCCTGAGATTTCCTCTTTGCAGATGACTCCAATTTGGGTCAAGTGGACAATAAAAGCTAAGAAGTATAAAGACTGAGCATGATACATGGAAAACTTGATATATTAAACCCTAAACCAAAGGGATAAACAGACAGAGACATTTTTGCTTATAAAACTTGAAGAAAATTACTTTTACCATATATTTCTTTCTCCTGATATTGCTGAATATAGGAGAGAATGGTGGCCTGTATATAAATGTCACAGTGAAGCCATTTTTTATGTGTAATTAGTATTCACTGGTCATGGTAAGATAGAGAACAAAAGTGAGTGAAAAGAAATAGTACCTTGACTGTGATGAGTCATGGGCTTACAGAGGACACTTCTTAGATAGGACTCTGTGTTTCAAAATGTTATCATAATCTTAGTAGACCTCCAATAGACAACCCTGCTTATCAGTGCCTAGCCTTTTCACACAAAGTGAAAATGAGCCACTGTTATTTCATTCTAACTCCATGAGAATTTTGTTATACAACATAAAACATGAATTTTCCCCTTCCTATTGAAAGCATTCCATTGAGAGTTTACTTAGGCAAGTATCCCTGCTTTGTGCTCTGATTGCCAGGAACATGAATGAAACACAATCTAAGACAAGGTATCTTTAAGTTCTACTCTGAGAGTTCACCTGCCAGGGTCCCTGTGTGATCAGGACACACTGTGACTATCCCCAGCCACCAGCTTTTGTGCTGTTGATGCAAATCATTCTACCAGTCCCAAATAGGACACAAAGACATACAGAGAGAAGGACAAGGACAGATGCACACACACACACACACACACACACACACACACACACACACACACATGTTGGGAGACGAGGTTGATGTAAAGTCCCTCTCTTATCTCAAGTTTAGGCAGGATCACCACTCAGATTTTTCTCGCAAGATGCTGAAAGCAAAATTCAAGTCACAATAGTCTTTAAAGAAATTGGAAATAATCAATATCTACTGAAACTCATACATCTCTAAATAGGGGTATCCTTGATTTAGGATATTACTGAATTCTGTGGGTAACATGAGCTGCATCTATACTATAATATAGATTATAAAATTCTCATTGTGGTATGGCTTCCTGTGAAGATCATTCACAGAGACAACTTTCTGGTTCTATATCCTATTCAACCTTTTCTGGAGAGCATCTCAAGGTCTAGCACGTGGTAAGAAAAGTATCTTCCAGCTATGCCCTCACCCTGAGGTTCAGTATTTCTCTATGTAGCAAGAGCCATAACATTACAAATCATACTGTGATATGTAGTTTCTCATGGCACTTCCACCAAATTAGCATCTTGCTGCATTTTATGGCATTCAGGTGTCCTTAAAGTCAATTCCCTTTCATCTTTAAGGACTGCACATTTTACACTGAACACTCCATATGAAAAATAACATAACTACTTCTGAATGTCAAACCCATTTTCAGTGTTGATATGAGTTGGAAATAAGAACATGTGAGGGTTTCCATTTGTCTTCATGGGTTTGAGATGATCTGAATGAGTTCAGCTTTGTCTCCCTTCTCTACTGATCCATGGCTAACTCTTTCCCTACCTGCAGGCATGTGGCCTCATAGTGCCTTCTGTGGTGCCATGTGCACAGGAAATAGCCCTGCAAAGACTGCTTCACGGACTCTCAAGTTTGCAGTCTGTCTGAACTTCTCAAGAATTTCTATACTGCAAAATCCTAACTCGCACACCCATTCTCTCTTAATTCCTGACAGCGTTGGACACCTAATTTGAAATTTGCACCAGGTACTGTGGACCAATATGAATTGTATTTAAGTGCTATGTTGTAACTTAGAGACTACACCTGGTACACGGAATCACGTGATGAATATTTGTTGTAGTCTAGCAGCATTTGAAACAAATTGCATATATATAAAATGATGTATATACAGCATTTATACCTTCCCCTTTTCTCTCTCTAGATACTATCATATACCTGTCCCTGCTCTACCTTCAATTTCATGGATTCCAGCTTCATTATATATTATTTCTGCCCTGAGGATAGTTCTTTAGCATATGTAAATTCTACTACTATCTTTCCATAGCTGTATATTTGATCTACCAGTTGTCACTTCTTACTTCCTCCCAAGTATCATAACTTCCATGCCAAGACATTTTTCCAGTCTGGGTCAAGGATAGGCTGGGAGTTCTATGCAACTACTAAAATACTGCATGGCTCACAACTCAGGCCAGATGGCTGCCACTGGCTTCTTGAGATGCATCAGTGTACATGTTTTTCTTTTCCAAATTTTCTCGACACTGTTCCAAGTTTCCCACATGAAGGGAGCAAAGACGAAATCAACAGCCAGAATGCATGGTTTGCTGGTTTTTTATTCTTCTGCTACAAAACAGAGGCTCCAAAAAGACAAGACGTAGAGGAAAATTTTTCTCTCCCTAGGTTGCAGAAATTAAATTTCTGTGCAAAAGTTTTACACAGATCAGCATGAAATAGGGTCTTATAAACTTATCTGTGAGTGTAGGGTGAAGATAAATGATAGATTTTCAATAGTTGAAGTCCAGGAAAGGTAAATACACATTCAGTTATTGAAGGTCATTGCATTAATTTAGTGGCTAGTAGAGAGAGCCCAATGCAAATGTGCTCACTTTCAAAGGAGATATTGTTCAACCACCTACATGTTGTTAAGTCCAGCTCCCAAGGCAATTAGACATTGCTGTAACAAAACACACATCCATATCATTCACAGTTACAGAAACATCAAAGACATGTAGATATGATATCAGATTTGAATTCTGCCAAATTTTGAGTAAGTAATCTCCATTCTGTGTCAGGCTGACCTAGTTAGCAGGAAGCTAAAGTCACCTCTCAGAGATCTGTCTTCGTATAAGCAACGCTGACAAAGATTTAGGGAGGGGTACATGTCCATTAGATGAGGCAGTGAAGAGCTCATTTAAGAAGATCAATCAGGAAATAATTAGCCTGAGGATATTTGAAAGTGAAATAGCCTGTTTGGGATTAGAGCTGAGAAGTGGTAGAGAGGGTCAAGGTCCCCTATAACATGCTCATCTCTAACCATTTTGATCTAGCTTGCAAAGAATATGGCCTATTTATCATACTAAACTTTAAAAATCTTCATCATATGCAAAATTTTACTTTCTTTTTGTCAGAAAAGTAAAAATGAGCTCTTTTTATGTTTTGAATTATGTCAATAAGTAGCATGGCATATTATGTTATGAAGACAATCATTTTACATGAGAAAAGAAACTAAGAAATAAAAAAATAGTAGCTTAAATTTTATATGACATTTGTAAATGGGAAGTGAACTTGTTTAAGATATAATTTAAATCCAACTTTATATTACCTAAACAAACACTATGGCTAAAGTTTTATATATCCAGAGCTTTTATATACAGAGCTTTTCAGCATCTGAACAAAAATGACTTCAATATAAACACATTTGGCATCATTACAAGTAATGATCTACCAGTGGAACTGAAGCCATATTTTTCCTGTCTTTTGAAATTTCACTTTTTATTCTTTATATATCTTGTCTTTTCATATTTTCTTCTAACATTTTTCTTTAGTTCTTTATTCTCTTGATCTATTATGTCATCATTCCAATTTTTTTAAACAGGTGCAGATTTAAGTACAATTTAATCCACTATAGAACTACACTTGACACTCACGGGTAATATCTTTAACCAATTCAGGCGCTTGACTCTCTTTTGTGTTATGTGATTTTGATCTTTCAAATGATAGTTTTGATGGAAGAGGCAATGAAAGGAAGAATACTGACAGTATATTTTAGTGATAGATTTTGTTTCTAAACTTCTTAGGCATCTGAACAAATGTGAGCATCCTCTCTAACTCATTTTCAAACTCTTTCAGTCTCTATTGATTGTAAGGTTTATCATCTTCTAGAATGAACAAAAATTTTAAATTTGACTTAGCTTGCCCTTTTTTCTTCCATTCTGAAATTAACTGGTGACAAATTTAATGAATTTAATGGATAAACACATTGATGACATTTCCCTTTATTGCTTATATACAGTTTTCAGACTAAAAGTAAAAGAAACATATATTTCAAATATTCTACATTATAGAAGCAAGAAATCACCATACTCAAGTGCTAATCTTGAAAGAAAAGCATAGAACTTGTGTCCATTATACCACTATGTGGTACTATCTACAATAGTATAATCAATTGGAATCCTTGTTTTTACTAACAGAAGCATGGAGGACACAAAGGCACAAATAGTGGAATCTGAAAATAGTTAATGGAGTATGTGTTGGAGTTATCCATATGAAGAGGGATACATTAAAACTGCACAAAGAAAGTGTCTTGGTTAGGGTTTCTATTGCTGTAAAGAGATGGCATGACCACGGTAACTCTCAGAGAGGAAAAATGTTTAGTTGGGGTGGCTTATATTTTCAAGGGTTTAGTCCATTCTCATCATGGTGGGACATGGTGGCATGCAGGTAGATATGGTACTATAGAAGTAGCCGAGTGTCCTACATCTTATCTCGCAGGCGACAGGAAGTGGTCTGCCTCACAGGGCATAGCTTGAGCATATATGAGAGCTCAAAGCCTGCCTCCACAGTAACACACTTGGAGGAAACAAGGCCACATCTATTCTAACAGAGCCACACCTCCTAACAGTGCCACTCCCTTTGAGGGCTATTTTATTTGAAACCACCATAGAAAGAAAAGTCTGAAAATACTCCAGCGATTGTGAGAGCAGAAATGATGACAAGGGAAAACTAACAGAAAGAAAAACTTGAGGAACAACTTGAAAAACTAAAAATCAATTACCTACCAGAGACAAGCCTTAAAAAAAAACAACATTGTGTTCTTATTTTGATGGAAATACAATATAAAAATGCAATAAAAGACAATGTTATATAAAATTAGGCTGTGAAACTATTGTCTCTAAGGAACAATTCCATCCCCTGTGCTCTGCTGTGTGATATGCTGGGCTCAGATTGTGCAAACTGCTTTTCTACTTTCTGAGCTGCAAGCTTGTTCTAAAACAGAGTCTGGAGTGATTCAAATCTCTAAGGAAAGGACAATTTTTAGTTTCCTTTTGCTTTCTGTAACTCCCCAAAGATCTCAGCACTCTGTCTCAGCGTCAGCAGCATCTCCTTCCTCCTTTCTCCTTCTCCTCCATCTCTTCCCCCTCCAGTTTTCTTCTGCTTTACTGTATCTAGCCTCACATCTCCCTCAGATGATCTGCTCTGGTTTGAATCCCAGTGCTGCAGGAGGTTTCCCCCATTCAAATGATGTTTTCCTTGGTGTTGAACTGGATAATCTCTTCCACATTCACTGCGTCTCTCAGCTTCATTGTTTGTAGGTGCAAACTGCAAGCACATCTCCTGGATTCCACCCCACTTTCTTCTTCTCCACCCCTGTAAAAGCATCACAAATTTACTTTGTAGAAATGTCTGATATGATTGCTAACAGCCAAATTAAAAATTAAATAAAGCATGTAATACTACTTTTTAAAAATTTTGGAACCAGAATTTCTGTTTTGTTTTCCTGTTGTTTGCTTGTTTTTGACACTGTCAATACTTATAATTATTTCTTTTATTTTGGGACAGAATTTATTCTTAGGCTATTTGACTGGATCAGAACTTTTGAACTGCTTAATATTCTTCGTTTTGTATATTGTTTACTTTGGTTTCATAATCTCTAAAATTTCAAAATTTCTCTTGAAAATTATTTCTGAAAAAAACAAATGTCCCTGAACTGTATATCAAAAAATATTTGCAGTGGAATTGATAGATTATTGTAACCAGAATGTAGAAACCAAAAAATTAAAATAAGATTTTCAAAAATGAGTTTATTGTGACAAGTTGCAATAATTTGTCAAATTAATTTTATTAGACTCGTTAATAAAATATTATATAAAGTAAAGCTATGAATTGTTTTTTAAATAGCTTACTAACAGTTTTGGTTGGGACCTTATTCATACACTATTATCTCTCATTAGAGTTTCAAAGTACAATACAAAATACAGAAGTTGAGCTTTTATGGATTAAGGTTATGTATCTGCTTGATAATAAATAAAGCACAGTAGTCTCATTAAATTAATTAGTAAACTTTTATTTGATAAGTAATCTGGTATTTTTGTTTCAAACTAAAATGGCATTAGAATCAGTTGATCAATTATATTATTAAGATAATTATATGAAATTATTTATATTTATATTGTATTATTATACTAGGTTTTTTAGCAAATTGTAATAACCTTTAAAATACACTTCTATTATCATTTTGAAAAATTTAAAATGACAATTAATTGTGGAATTATTTAGAATAATGAAACTAGACTAATTTATTAGAATAATTTATAATTGTTTAAACAGTGTGTGATTAGGAGTGAACACACATACAGGGATATCATATGCATTTATGCATTTACAGATATGTTAAAGTTAATGTTGTCTCTTTTATAGCTGTGTCACAATAGTGTGATGATAGAGCATGATGACATTTAGCATTAGAAAAAAACAGAAAAAAAAAGCTAACGGAATTAAAACGCTTTCTAATGATTAATGGGTGACACATTCCTGAAACAAATTCTGTGCTGACTTTATACCTGGACTGTCTCTTGAAATCCCATTTCCTCTCATTGTACTGTTTCCCATTAATACTCTGCTCCCAGCTTTCCCACCTTTCATAATTTCTTGTAAAATGTAACAAAACAAAGTGGCAATATTTTATTGAGTTATTGTTCTCATTCCAACTGATTTCTCAAACTCTTGCTTGAAGTAACTCTTGGATGTATACAACAAGGGAAAGACTAGAAACTATTTGTGGCTATCGAGTTTATAGTGACAAAGAAACCCAGTAACAAATGAAATGTTATATAAATGCCCACTTTATTTTTGTACAAAGGAGAGGAGTAGAGCATTGCTAAATTACATAATTGAATATTACTACCATATGCAATTGATTACAAGTTATGGATGTATGGTATAAATATAATATTAGAAAAGTCCCCTTTGTTCTTGGTTTGGAGTGTAAACCGCCATGGAGGAACTGTTTGTGGGTAGTGTGCCTTTTGCTTGTGACAGTAAGCAAGATACTACTTGGCCACACCTGGATTTATATATAGAAGGAGATACAAACCTGGAAGTAGGGAAAGATTCAAACCTTAAGATTCTCCTTCTAGTGACCTGCTTTAGCTAATTAAACAGCACCTCTTTTGAAAAATACAGCATTTATTATTTGAGAATTTCACATATGCAGTATACAATGTGCAAAATGTATTTTGTTTTCATTTTCTACTCACTCCACATACTATCCACAATCCCCCTCCTCCCTCCTCCCATCCCCCAGCCCTCTTTCCCAAGCCACCCCACATCCCCACATCCCCCAAATCGAGGTCTCCCATGGGGAGTCAGCAGAGCCCTGCACACTGAGCCTAGGCAGGTCCAAGCCCCTTCCCACTGCACCAAGACTGTGCAAGGTGTCACACCACTGGCACTGGATTCCAGAAGCCTGCCCATAGACCAGGGACAGATCCTGAGCCCCCTGCCTGGGTGCCCCCCAAACCGTTGGAGCCAAACAACCATCTTCCATATCCAGAGGGCCTAGTCCAGTCCCATGGGGGCTCCACAGCCACCAGTCCACAGTTCATGGGCTTCCACTAGTGTGGCCGATGATCTCTGCATGTCCTCCCATCATGATCTCGACATCCCTTGCCTGCAGTATCTCTCCTCGCTCACATCAATTGGATTCTCAGAGCTCAGTCTGGTGCCTGGCCGTGGATCTCTGCATCTGCCTCCATCTGTCACTGGACAAAGGCTCTATGATCACAGCTAGGTTATTTGCTAGGCTGGTCACCAGAGTAGACCGGTCGAGGCACCCTCTGGACCACTGCCAGCACTCCAAGGTGGGGTCAACCTTGTGGATTCCTGAGAGCCTCCCCAGCACCTTGCCTCTTCCTATTCTCATGATGTCCTCATCTATCATGGTATCTTCCTCCCTGCCCTCCCACTCTGTCCCTGTTCCAGCTTGACCCTCCCATTTCCCTATGTTCTTATCCCCCACTCCTTGCCCTCTGCCACCCCCCCCCCAGTTCACTCATGTAGATCTCATCCACTTCTCCTTCACAGGGTCATCCATGTGTCCCTCCTAGGGTCTTTTCCTGTTAGCTAGCCTGTCTGGAGTTGTGGGTTGCAGTCTGGCCATCCCTTCCCTCCCATAACCTAGATGCCCCTCAACTGAAGAATGGATAAAGAAAATATGGCACATATACACAATGGAGTACTACTCAGCAGTAAAAAAACAATGATATCATGAAATTTGCAGGCAAATGGATAGATCTAGAAAATGTCATCTTGAGTGAGGTAACCCAGCCTCAGAAGGGCAAAATGTATTTTGATCAACGTATGCAACATATTTTGATCATTTTCACATCTGCTTTCTCCCCATCTCCTCTCAGTTGCATCCACAATCCCACACTTCTTCCCAAATTCTTGCTTTGTTTTTCTTTTAAGCCCATCTATTTCAGACACTCATTAGTGTGGCACCATCCCCTGGAGTGTGGCCCACCTGCCAGAAACTAAACATTTAAAGAACACTAACAGTCAATAGATCTCAACTGAGGGATAGTAATTCATGATCCCTCTCACTCAAATTAAAATTTTGATTGATTTGATCTTGTTCAGGGCTTATGCAGAATGTTGTCATGTCCAGAAGACTCGTTCAGAAAACAGAGGTTTACTCTTCCTCCATTGCCCCTTATTCTTGGATGAATGCTGTTTTAGAGATGTCTTCTTTCCTGACTAATCAATGAACAAAACCTTAAATTCTCTGTAGTTTAACCAGTTGTTAATTTCTGAGTTTATCAGCATCTACTTCTCAAAGAAACTTCTCTGAGGCGATCTGAGAACTAAATCTCTTAATTATTTAGCAACCACGCGAAATGCTGAAAATTGGTGATCATATTTTTGAACAAGTGAGCCTATGAAAAACACTTGACATACAAACTGCAAATAAGAGGTGCTATAGAAATTCATAGAAATCAGCACTGAACAAACAAAAGACTACTAAAAACTTTTATCCAGTCACTGAGACCTGAAATCAACTATTATTTCAGCTGTAGAAATTTATATGTTAAGCATTTTATCTTTTTAAAAGTGTGATTTCAAAGGTTGAAGCCTATTTCTTATTAAGGTTTTCAATTTATGTCCATTGAAATATGTGATAGTTGTTATTTAATTTTCATATTCATGGAATAATCACAAAAACATTTAAATGTACAGAATCTCACTTATAATTACATATTTTATATAGGCTAGAGTACCAACCTATGTTTGATTATTAAGACAACATTGAAAATAATTTCTATTACTTTATCAGTCTATCTAGATTTATTTTTCATGTTATTGGAAAGAATATAATAATTTAAAAGTGCTAATCATAAAGTCATGTCAACGTAAAATCTAAAATTAATGCCAAATTGTAAATATGTACAAGTAATTGAAATGCCCTGTTAACTCTTGGACTACATATTATTTTCATAGTATAGTACTTTACAGTAAATAAATTAGTACACAAATTGTAAACCCTTTCTCATCATGACAGATTCATATATTTAAAGGTGGGGAAGAACAACAAATGTCTCAATCAGTTCCTAAAATTTTATTAGCATCTCTTAGAACATAAAACTTTTGTTAGTCTACAGATAGCAAATATGATTAGTATTAATCAGTGAAAATAAATTAAAATATTACAAAGATAACTAACAATAAAAGCAATTGCTTTTATGTGAAAAAGTGGGTTAACTATAGTTCTTCAATACACTGTTGTGCCTTTTAACACATCATAGACATAAAACCAAGTCAAATATCCAATGTTGGCCTTATGTCTCAAAGAATATTGGTAGAGACAGTTTTATAGGTAGATATATGTGTGTATAACATTATATTAGTATAACAATTATTATCAATAATACATTAATTATACTATGTTAATATATACATTAATATCTAAAAGTTAACTGACCTTGAGAAAGAACAAATAAATTCTGGCCATTTCTATGAAGTTAATGAAGATGGCTAAGTCACATTTTCTTTCACAGAATTAGAAACCAATTCAAGGAGTTTTTCCTCCACACCAACATACTTGCTGTTTGTTTCTATGTGATAGCCATTCTGATGAGGTGAGATGTAATTTCAATATAGATTTGATTTGCATTCCCATAATGACTAATGATATTAAATATTTTTCATGTATTTATGGGCCCTTTGCACTTCATCTTTTGAGAATTGTCTGTCTGTTTCATTTGCCTATCTGCTCGTGGGAATACAAATTAGAACAGCCATTGCAGAAATCAGTAGTCATATTTCTTAAGAAAGCTAAAAAAAAGAAGAAAGAAAAAGGAAAATAAAAGAAAGAAAAAGAGAATTTCACTACAGCCAAGTATATCACACTCGGCAATAAACCCAAAGGAATTGAAGTCAGCATACCAGCTAGAGATGTGTTCACCCATGTGGTACTATTTACAGTAGCTATATATGAAACAAGCTCAGGTGCCTCTCGAGAGATGAAGGGGTAAAAAACAGAATACATATACACACACACCCAATTTTTATTCAGCTATAAAAATGAAGAACATGGTGTAAATTGAAAGAAATTGGATGGAACAGGAGAGCATGATAGTTAGCAAAATGAACAGACTGAGAAGACAGATACTCATGTTTCCTTTATTATGTAGAACCTAGGAAAATATGTCTATGTCTAATCAATACAAATTAGAAAGAACCTAGGAAAATATGTCTATGACTAATCAATCCAAAAGCAGAAAGATTAGTTATGTCTATGCCTAATCAATGTCTATACCTAATCGAATATGTCTATTCCTAATCAACACAAAAGCAAAAAGAATAGTTAGTGAGTTGAGGGGCAATTAGAAATGTGTCAATACTATTTTTTTAATTAATTGACTCAATGTTTTAGAATGTTTGAAGTTTTTGTTTGCCTTTTTTTGGTAAAATGTTGATGTTATTTTTCTTTGAGATAAATTATAAATTACAAGGGCACATTTTTTTTCTCTCTACAAGGACCTTTATTGCTCCAATGAACCCTGAGACCATTTTAATTAGAAGGACCTTATAAGCTCTGGTTTTAACAAAGCATGAGCTTTCAGGGAATAATCCTGTTGAGAAACTAGAATTAGAGAATTGGTTAAATAATGTTTTGCTAGTTGAAAGAAAGGTATTCCAGTGCATTAGTTTATCTCCTAGTGCCTTCTTCTAATGCTGGAAAAGGAAGGACCCTCACGTTTTGAGAAGACAGAACTCTCATGCACAATAAAACACTTCAGATAGCTCCTTATCAGATTGCTTTTAGCCCCATTTTCCTACGTATAAGAGAAATTTGAAGAGAAATAATGTACATAAATTAATACATGACCTAATTACTGAAAACCCTAGTGAAGGTTAACATTATGATCATAAATAGTTTCATTGTGCTTTCCATATATATCATATCATTAAAATTCTCTATCATCACACCTGTTATCCTTATTGTACAATTTCTATGATATCCTTATGCTATAAATGAAAATGTTCTGCTTTCTAAAGACTGGAGAGATGGCTCAATGGTTAAGGGCACTGGCTACTTTAACATAGAACACAGGTTAGATTCCCAGAAACCACATTGCAGTTTACAACTATACGTAATGCTGGTATTCAGGGGATCTCATGCCGACTTCTGGCTTCTGTGGCTATCAGGCACACATGGTACACTGATCTAAATACAAGCAAAAAACTCATACACACACACACACACACACACACACACACACACACACACACACACCCCAAAATAACAAAAAAAAATTTAAAAAGCAAAAAAAAACCTTTTTTTATTTCCAAGTGTAAAATATTGAGCCTTTGATTCCCTCAACACATATTTTACACTGCATTATCTATTGCGTCAAACACCAAGTGAGTATTGATATTTTGAGCTATTTTTTAATTTCCATTATAATGAACATTCTCTTTATACTGTTAACTAAAATCCACAGAGTAAATGTAAAATTGGAAGATAAATTTTGTGATATTTGAAGTTGTCTGAATTTTATTTAAAATGATATGCTAATTAACAATAGAAAATGAGATAAATAATAAGTATTGTACATGTTCCTAACAGCAGAGCAGAGGTAGGCACAGGTAAATCCAACATATTGTAGCCTAGGAAAGGGCAGCTGCCAGTGAAAATGAGACTAAAGAACACTAGTTTTATTGAATGAGTTCTAGTGCCATTCTTAAGAAAACCCATTTAAATATAAGTGCTTTGAGAATTTTTTTTCCCTCCTAGTGAACTTCCTGTAGCTAAAACTCTTACCCACTGGAACGCTTCCAGATTTTTTTATTATGACTAATAAAATCACAGAACACTCTGCACTAGCACTTTGGAATTAGTCTTGATTTCTTTCTTTTGAGGTTTGCAATTTTCTACCTCAAGTTTCTGAGGCCATTAAAAATGAATAAAATCAATGACAAAAATCCTAGAATATAAGACTCCCATGTTACCCCTCAAAAGAGAACAAATTCAAAGTCCCAATAAAGTCAAATAAAGATCCAATTTAAGCTATTAATAAAGATGAAAACTATTAAATATATTTTGTCTCTATGTAAATGTGTGAGGGCAGCTAGACTTCAAATATAATTTTACAACGAATAGCAAGAAGGCAAATTTTTAAACAATTCTAGTGAATTTTGTCTCTTTAAAAAATTAACTGTTCAAGTTTTTGTAGCACATTCTCTATGGTGGGTTACCTTGCTCAGACTTACTGAAGGGGAGAGAAGCTAGGCCCTTCCTCAACTTGATATGCCAGATTTTGTTGACTATCCAATGGAGGCTTTATGCCCTCTGAGGAGTGCATGGGGGTGGAATTTGGGGGAGGTGGGGCATGGGAGAAGGGGAGGAAGGGGGAACTAGGGATGGTATGAAAAGTGAAAAAAACCTTTTAAATAAAAACGAGTTCTCACAAAATGAGTTATTTTTAACTCCCCAATAACCACATATTATATGAATATAATATTCATATGAAGAATATATGAATTTCTATAGGTAAAAGTATTTGTATTTAAATCTAAATCCAAATATTCCATTATTTTTTACTAAGGCACTTTGTCAAGACCTTTGACTTAAGTAATGAACTATAGAAAACTGACATTTTGGTCCTGTTGTATAACACACACACACACACACACACACACACACACACACACACACACACACCACATTAAGCCATTACAAACTGATTATTTAAAGATAGTTATGGGATGTATCAAAAACTGTAAGAGTGATGAGAGTTACACTCACAAAATAAGTTCTTTTATAAATAGATGCTTACACAAAAGACCATTGGAATTTGTATTTTCAGTCACAAGATGCTAAGAAGAGTGGAGTGAGGTTAAAATGGACAGAGTGACTATACAGAAGTGATCAGCTGTTTTCTGTAGAGAAATACAGGGCAATGTTTCACAAGAACGCATTTGTTATATACTTCCAGTGACTACACAGAGGAGCTCAAAACATCAAAAAACAAAAACAAACAAAAATACTACTTTCTATGATCTGATTATTATGCATGTTTAATAATCTCATAATTTAATTTTCTCATAATATTACATATAACATTTATGCATTATAAAATAATCTAAGAGATTAAATATGTTCTCTTCCCTTTCTGTATTGGGCAATATGAGATAGCAGAAAAGGAGGATGAAAGGGATGTCTTTGTGTTGGTAGGATGTCTTTATCTTCATTGTAATATGCCAACAAGTGATTTTTTTACCTGTATTTTAAATGTGATATTGCAAAAAAATGTATATTTAATGATTCACAATGGCATTTTCTTCCAACTATTCTGTGTACATTCAGCCTATCATGACTTAACTCTCCTGCCCTACCTTTCCTCCCTGCTTTCTTTTCAAATAACCTTCCCTTTATGTTCATAATATCTAGATTCTATGTATAGGAGGAAACACCAGATGATTGTCATACTGTGTCAGGGTAACTTTTCTTACTGTAATTTGCTGTGGGATGTTCTGTATGGCAAATGTGTTACTCTGATTGGTCAAGAAATAAAACATTGATTGGCCAGTGGCTAGGCAGGAAGTATAGGCAGGACTAACAGAGAGGAGAAAAGAAAGAACAGGAAGGCAGAAAGAGACACTGCCAGCCGCCACCATGACAAACAGCATGTGAAGATGCAGGTAAACCACGAGCTACGTGGCAAGGTATAGATTTGGATTAGATAGATTTGGATAGAAATGGATTAATTTAAGATATAAGAACAGTTAGCAAGAAGCCTGCCACGGCCATACAGTTTGTAAGCAATATAAGTCTCTGTGTTTATTTGGTTGGGTCTGAGCGGCTGTGAGACTGGCAGGTGAGAGAGATTTGTCCTGACTGTGGGCCAGGCAGGAAAACTATAGCTACAAATGGCGCCCAACGTGTTGGCAAGAGTTTCCACCTAAAACCTGAAAAAAGATTCTAAAACGGAGCTAAAAACAGCTTCCTAATTGTCTCTCTCAAATGAGCGGCAGCTGCAGGTTTGAGCTACTGGAAGGTTCCTAGCGTGCGTGCTCGATCTACAGTATGGTGGAAATGAGGCCTCTGCAAGTAGCACATTAAGCTGCATGGTGGATTTAGCCTTTGCTAGTACAAAATAAAAAAAGAGGTTTCTGGGCTACTCGCTGCTTGGATAAAGGCATAGACCCACGATAGCTCCCAGAGCTGGCAGTAAATGCACCACTGCCATGTTGGGAAGCTGAGGTGGGCAGAGCCAGCAGCCATAGTGCCATTTCAGTCTTACAAATGCTGCAATTTAAAGCAATAGATTCACAATAAGACAGACTCAGATGTAATAGTTTACAATGTGTGTAAAATATACGTAGGCTTGAAAGAGACAAAAAAGGTGATATATACAGTTATATAAACAAATATATAGTTTTAAAAAATAAAGTCTTCAAAGAGACAGTAAAATTAATATAAAAATAAGCCATGTGAAGATGAATATTACACAGAGGATCTGGATTGTGTTGTCTTTGGGATTTTTAACTTCAGAAAAACATTTGATCGTAAAAGATGTTGAGTTAAACCAATATGTATATTTTAAAGATACCTTGACTTCAAAATTTGGATGTAAGGATGTGTTGCTTTGGAAAGGAGACTCTGCTTTTGTTTCCACAGAAAGCAAGAGGCTATGGATTTGTTCCAGATTAAGATACATCAGGTTTGACCAGCCAAGACCCGCTGAAAGGTCTCCGATGACACCATGGCCCAGATAATCCAACATCCAGAATGGTTTGAAGGCAACTGGCTCAGACAATACAGCCTCATGGACTATTCCATAATCTTAAAATTTTCTTTGTGTCCCCATAAGATACAGCGCCCCCCTCCAGCAGGAAGTAGTAAGAGAAGCTATGCCCAAATTCCAAAATTATATGTAATTGTACTTTGTTAAGGTTAAAACCTTCCCTTTGGAAAAAAAAAAAAAGAAAAGGGGAAGTGCTGTGGGATGTTCTGTATGGCAAATGTGTTGCTCTGATTGGTCAAGAAATAAAACACTGATTGGCCAGCGGCTAGGCATGAAGTACAGGCAGGACTAACAGAGAGGAGAAAAGAAAGAACAGGAAGGCATAAAGAGACACTGCCAGCCGCCACCATGACAAACAGCATGTGAAGAGGCCAGTAAGCCACGAGCTACGTGGCAAGGTATAGATTTATAGAACTGGATTAATTTAAGATATAAGAACAGTTAGCAAGAAGCCTGCCACAGCCATACAGTTTGTAAGAAATATAAGTCTCTGTGTTTACTTGGTTGCGTCTGAGCTGCTGTGGGACTGGCAGGTGAGAGAGATTTGTCCTGACTGGGCCATGCAGGAAAACTCTAGCTACAGTAATTGGAAATAGAGTTTTAACAACATGGTCATATTTCCAATGTCTGTAGTGGAGATATTTGATGCCTTAGTCTACCAAGCCCTGAAATCATGACAGATGTTTTTATAAGATAGTGAACTGAAGCTAATACAAATAGAAATATCTAAGAAGCCCATATTCAATGAAAGACAGTATTTGCCCAGGTTTTTTTTTAAAGATTATAAGCATAACATGTCTCCCTTCTCTTTCCCCTCTTTCTTTTCTCCCTCCAAAGCCTCACATATAGCCCCTCCTAGATCTCTTTGAAATTCCTTGTCTCTAGGTTTTATGTATAAAAAGTTAATCTCAAAATTATAAGCACAGACCTCTCAGTTTTATCCATGTGGCACCATTTAAAGTGCCATTTTCTTAGCATGTGTTTACAGAGACCACTCAGACCATGTGCATGACTATATTGTGCTGCATTACATGTTCATTCTTTTCAGCTACCATGACCCTCTTTGGGAATCCTGTTGCTGTTTGACTTCTTTAGTCCTCATCTGTGTGTTTTGCTATCATAGGTGTTCTTCCTCACTTAGCACTTCACTGCGGGAGATCTCATAATATTTGCTTGTCATCCTTGCTACTTATTCAGAACAGGATTATTGAGGATTAATATATATATATATATATATATATATATATATATATATGAACATTATTCTTATCTTATATCACATATGTACAACATGTGAGACTACCAAACTATAAGGTATATGGGAAACACTTAGTACTAAAAAAAGGCTGTCAAAAATCAGTCCCTGTAGATGAATGACTAATGTCACAATGAGTATGTAAGTGTGGTCATTAATTAGTATATTGTACTT
Source organism: Peromyscus eremicus (assembly GCF_949786415.1). Lineage (NCBI taxonomy): Eukaryota > Metazoa > Chordata > Mammalia > Rodentia > Cricetidae > Peromyscus > Peromyscus eremicus. Next base: position 7,811,299 of record NC_081421.1, read on the forward strand.
AGGTGAATATTGAAGAAGTTAGAAAAAGTATAAAAATATGAATGTATACTTGTAACTCATTAGTATAAACAAAATTCATATATAATTATGTGATGTCTATTAAAACAGATGACCTAATTTTTGAAAAATAACTTCATAGATATATCATGAAAATTTTATTAATGATATTTTCTTGTATTCATGATTTTATTTTAAGAAATGCAACTTGAATTTGTTTATAGAAATTTAAAAAGCCTTATTTGTTTTTCAGAGGGTTTTCATGTATACTAAATATGTCTTTTTTGTTGAAAATAGATTTTCCCCTAACAGATTTTTATTAGCTATATGGAAATTTCATGCAATGCACTGCAAGTACACTGGCTTATCATTCCTCCCTGGTCCATCCTCCCGTGCTTGCACTACCCCCAAGAACAAAGAAAAGAAAAAAATAATAAAACCACCAAGTCCAATTCATGTTGCCCATAAACTCACTGGAGTATGGTCAAACACCCAGTGACCAGGCCTTTAAAGAAAATTCAGTCCTTCCCCATCCTCTGCCAGAAGCCAACAGCTGGGAAGAGCTACACTTTAGCATCTTTATCATAATTTTTAAGGACCCTCTTCAATGGCTGGGCTGTTTCTTTTTTCTTTTCATTTTTTTTGTGTGGGAGGGATGGGGTTGTCACAGAAGCCTTCAATGTCTCTCATTCTCATGAGTCTATAGTCATCAATATCACTGTAACACAAGCTTCCTTGCCCATAGCAGCCAGCGGCAGCACTGATCATAGACTCCCACTTGGTGTCCGGTGGTCAGATGAACCATGGACATCAACATGGCTTCCAGACTGTAGCTCAGGTTAAGGAAAGCAACATGGCTCCTCTGCTGGCAGCAGGGATAATGAACATCAACATAGTCTCCAGAGGCAGCACAGACTATGGCAATCTTTCCAGGACACTTAACCCATACATAAAGTGAACCATTTTTTATCTTGGACAACCTGCTGCTGAGCAGATTCAGGATGATCATGCACTTGACCAGTGTCTGGGGGCAGGACTACATGAGCTCTAGGCTGCTGTATACCACCCAGACCTAGATACCAGCATTCCTGCTGGTCCTGGGCATAAAAGTTGTGTTTACAGCTGGAGAGCAGAGCTGTTCTTGCACTTTCTTCTCCCAAGCAGGGCAAGCAACAAGAGCAACAGAATCAGCCCAAAGTGCATAAAACCACTTTTTTAAAGCATCTTCCCATAAGACCTGCAATTTGTCGCTGTTCTGGAGATATTGTGCAGTCTCCAGGCTCATCCACAGTCTCCCAGTAAAGCCTCCATGGGTCTCTCAGGCTCCTCAGAGAGGCTCTGCTGTCCCTTGGGTTCTGGTGGTCACCATCATCTTGAATCAAAAATAACTTTATAATTTTAATGTATTTCATTTTTTTTCGAAATTCACATAGGTGGTTTGATACATTTGACTATTCTAGTTTATCACATTAAATTTAATGTCCATTCAAACAATTACAACCATCTATCTGAAAAATTTTAAAGTTGAATGTACTCCCTTTAAGTTAATCATGCTACTCTATCACCACAATCTATCACACTATAATTTAAAATAGGCAAAATATTTCCTTTAAGTAAGACATAAGCATAAATTTCCACATGCCATCTCAATCTCATGGCATGATAAATGTCCCGCGCACCACTGCAGTGAAACACTAACTAATGAATGTTGCCTGAAGCTCTGTGTTGACCAGGTCAGCAAGAAGAGGAAAAAAAAATCTTCTGTTAAAACACGACTTGTAGTGACAAAAATTTGCTCTGAAGGGTGAAAGAATTATTCACAGAAAGATAATTGAACCTTGTTGGAATAGAGAAATAAGTAAATAAAATAAACTTTTGGTGATAAAAGCATCTTTATGGTTACCTCCAAGGAGGCATTTAGAATAACACAAATTAAATGCTCTGTAAAATGAGGAATTTTGTGCTTGGCAGTTAATGCCTTTAAAACACTGAAGTTGTTTACTATGATGCAAGACCATGTGAGCAGGAGTGTGTAATGTCAGAGAAGTCTTCATTTCATCTGACCACCTGGGCATTGAGACCTTCGAAAATGTGGCTGACTGGCAGCTTTCAATTCCAAGGCTTTTCTGTTGTGCTCTTTTGCTGTCAAACATTCAGTAGTGATTTGTCATACACACCAGTCATTTTCAGAGATGCCCCAGGCCATACAGGACTTAACACACTGGGCCAGGGTTTCTGCTGTTAGTTACAGTCTGAAGAGAGGCTTAACATCACGGCTCAGGTGGGTGATAGAGGCTCTCCTATTTAAAAAAAAAAAATCAGGTAGTAAGATTGACCATCCTGGAGCCAATACATGTTTTTTCTTATAAATATGACAAAAGAATAAGGAGGGGAATGGACAGAGCCTATCATCTAGCAATACCTGAGCCATTTTCTAGAGGTTCTCACAGTTTGCAAAAATTGATGAGGATGTAATTTTATATCATTGAAGAATCATGCTTTTTTTCTATTTTCTAAGAAAATATTTGTAGATAGTTTTTTTTTACCAAATGAAGTTTATCAAGATGCAATATATATATATATATATATATATATATATATATATATATATTTATATATATAACTTGAGTGATGAATTTATAATAAAATTACAAGTATGTATGTCTCTTTATATTAAAAAAGGATATACTGAAAATGTGTTATGTTTTAAGAGCTGTTTTATGTAAGTACAATGGTATATTGTTAAACACCAAGTTCAGCCCAGTATTAATTAGTCTAATGTACTTCCAATTTAACTATTCATAAACTAATCACTTTAAACAATTTTATGATCGGAAATGACATGGCTCTTATTACATAATTACTGGGTATAGCAGGGTGAAGTATTCCAGCACTTTCAATACTCTCATGTGTACAATAGACTGTAGTTCTACAGAGAATCACCAATGAGAAAGCAAAACATTTAAAAAATTTTTTTTCTCTGTAAAATCTCTGCATTCTTTCTCTGTAAAATCTTTAGAGATTATAAGAATGTTTAGATGACAACATGAATCATTTCCATAATAATACTTATTGATCTATGCCTATAATCACTATAATCTGAAAAGGAAAAGTGACTTAAAGTATCCACTTATAAACCAGAGAGCTATTTTATACAATAAAAGGGCTGAGATTATTGTAATAGTCATATAAAATATAAATGTATTTAAAACTGAATGAATGAATATTTGTTATATACAAGATAAACTGGGATTCTTAACCCCCTGTCATGATTATTTTTAACAGCACAGTTGGGATTGATGCTTATACTACAATAATAATTATCAAACACATGCTTTATAGTAAACACAAACCATTCAAATTTAGAGTTGTATCTCTCTCACTTCTAATTTTTACAAAATTATAGCTAACATATATAGAGAGTAGAAGGTTAATCAGATTGTGTTCTCTAATGATACATGCAAATGACAGATAAACTAATATTTAGCAGCATAGTTAGCTGAGGATGAGGGGAACCTCTCCAAAATTCAAAGCAATTTTTTCTGCCTATAACACAAATATCCTAGCAAAAGTGTTCAGTGCTGTGGGATAATGCTTTTGTACACTGGTTTAATAAAACGCTGATTGGCTAGTAGCCAGGCAAGAAGTATAGGAAGGATAAGCAGATAAAGAGAATTCTGAGAAGAGAAAGGCTGAGTCAGGTGAGGTCAGCCCCCTGTCTAAGAAGCAGCCTGTAATGGCACACAGGTAAAGTCACAGAACACACACACACACAAACACACACACACACACACACACACACACACACACACATACACACACATCTATATATAATATACAGAAATGGGCTGAATTTAAGTGTTAGAGCTAGTCAGTAGTTAGCCTGAGCTAATGGCCAAGCAGTTATAAATAATATTAAACCTCTGTGTGATTATTTTGTAAGCAGGCCATGGGACTGAAGGCTGCAAGCAGGACCTGAGAAACTTTCAGCTACAAATGGCACCCAGAGTGAAAGACATTTGTCCTGACCATGGGCAGGTCAGGACACAGGAAATCTTCCAATTACATACAGTTCAGCCACAAAAATCGCTGTTGCAGTCAAGTGTCTGCCATCACAAAGTCAGGCAGGTATCTATGAAACTGGAAGATCATATAGTTAGTAACTAACTGAAATCGGAAACGTAAAGACTAGGGGAAGTAAAGCTGGAAAAAATACTTTAAAGACTATAATTTACATCCATGTTTTTCATGATGACCATTTTAAAAGTTGATTATTTTTAAATGGCTAGCATATTTGTGATAAGTTCAAATAATAATTAAAATAATTAGCTTGAGGAAAATGGCATATATAACTACAAGTTTGGTTTATGATAAAACAGAAAGCTGTATTTGTATTTAGAAATTTTATTTTAAATATTATTTATACTTAATTGTAGTTTCTATGTGTGATTAAAGGTGTTTAAAATTATCTAACCATTTCTTTGTACCACTAGAAATCAAATGAACACACACATTTTTATTAGCAAATTAAGGGACATAAAAACATTGAGTGAAATAGGGAAAAAAACAATAAACAATGAGGTCACCAAAAGATGGATGTGTGTGCAGAAGCCAGCAGTGGGGAGGAAAGAGAAACATGAGAGAGAAGACCAAGGGCCAACCCTTAATGTCTGGTAAGAGGCAAACATCCATGACTAACAGACAATAAAATTTTAAGAGGGGTTCTCCCATTTTAATGATATTGATTTTCATACTTTTCATAATTTTATTACCTGACAGAAGACATCAAAATTATATTGCTAGCACTTATGCCACTTAAAGATCCATATTTTTCTTGGAGGGAATAAGAAATTAATGGTAAGCTTAATTCCACCTGGTGCTTAAGTCATTCTTTACACAAAAAATTAAGTGATTGAGAATGTCTTTAGACTGTCAGACCATATTCTTTCTGAGAAGTGACCTTGATGAGTTCATACATCTTGTTGTATGCTTTTTGCTTTATTTCATGAATACTATTAAATATTTGTACAACCTCAAAAATACTTTCTGGAGTGTGGGTTTTTGTTTGTTTTTTGATTATTGAGTTTGAATTTCAATACTTTGATGAGTTTTACCGTTAAGAGTTGTCAGAGCCACTACCAATAACCAACAGAGACAAAAATGATTCACTGGATGACTTTATTAGGTATCTCCATTGGTCAAGCTGGAACAGGGACAGAGTGGGAGGGCAGGGATGGAGAGACCATGATAGATGAGGACATCATGGGGATAGGAAGAGGCTAGGTACAGGGGAGGCTCTCAGGAATCCACAAGGATGAGCCCACCTTGGAGTGCTGGCAGTGGTCTAGAGGTTACCTGGACTGGTCTACTCTGCTGACCAGTTTAGTGAATACAATAACTGTCATCACAGTTTGTCCAGTGTTGTAGCAGGGTCCCTGCTGTTGTTCCCTTTGGGGGTGGGGGCCAAGTAGGTGCAGAGTCAAACCACACAGACTCCAGGAGAATGTCCAAACAACAAGCTCAGTTTATTCAGGAAGAGGCAAGCCTTATATACCCTCTACCCTACCCTTGGGGGAAGTCTGATGAATATGCATCAGCTGGTGTGACATGGCTGTCTCTCATTGGTCCAGGTCATCTCCAGATCATGTTTCAGCTGCTGTTGCTAAGACCATCAGGCAGACCCAGGCTGGCTCTCAGAAAGTATCTTTTTTACTTGTTTGGGCCTTCTGGCCCTCAAGCCCATTAGGGATGAGTCATCCCAAACAGTGTGACTGATGGAGGCAGATGCAGAGATCCATGGCCAGGCACCAGGCTGAACTCTGGGAATCCAAATGATGAGCGTGAGCAGGGATTCTGCAGGCCAGGAACGTCAAGATCATGATGGGAAGATGTGCAGAGATGACAAGCCACACTAGTGGAAGCCCATGAACTGTGGACTGGTGGCTGTGGAGCCACCATGGGACTGGACTGGGCCCTCTGGATATGGAAGATGGTTTGTTTGGCTCAAACTGTTTGGGGGACACCCAGGCAGGGGGATTGAGACCTGTCCCTGGTGCATGGGCAGGCTTTTGGGAGCCCGGTGCCTGTGGTGTGACACCTTGCACAGCCTTGGTGCAGTGGGAAGGGGCTTGGACCTGCCTAGGCTCAGTGTGCAGGGCTCTGCTGACTCCCATGTGAGACCTTGATTTGGGGGATGTGGGGATGTGGGGTGGCTTGGGAGGGAGGCTTGGAGGGTGGGAGGAGGGAGGGGGGGGGAATCTGTGGGTGGTATGTAGAGTGAGTAGAAAATTTCTTAATAAAGAAAAATGAAAAAAAAAAAGAGTACAAAATAATACAAAAAACACAGAATTCAAGGCTACTAAGGAGTTCCAAATTATTTTCATAATATTTTTTCTCTATTTTTATTGAACATAATTTTAAACAATATATTTTGATCTCTTCCATGTTCTTAATGTTCCATATAAAAATGCCTGTGTCCATCGAAATAATTTTAATCTTCTCATATATTGGGATTATATTAAATAACTGCTATGAACTAAAAATTACCATTCCATTCAGTTTACATTGAGGGCCTCTACTATGTCTATAAGTGATTTGTCTAGACTGAAATTCTTAGAGCTTTCTGAAAACCTCTTTTTAATGTTTATTGGCAATCTCAGGACATTTCCAATTAAGTCACTATAAGATGAAAACTTTTACTTTCTCCTCTGTACCTGTCAGAACACATTTAGAATACATTGTATTCTGTGCAATACCTATCCACAAAAAACTCTCACCTTGGAGGAAGACAGTAGTCTCAGAGAAGAGTATTACATTCCCCAGCCATGTGACCCAACAACCTCCTCTATAAAGTGAGTACAAAAATATCTGTATTGCCTTTCTCACAGGGTATTTCTGAAGAGCAAACAAGAAGTTTACTCCCTGTAGCCAATGTATATTTAGAAAGTAAAGCTCCCTTGCAGTGAAGACTAACTTTCTAGAGATATAAATCATTTGTGATACTACATATAGGAAGACAAAACCTTTCTTCTTACATAAGAGTTTACCTGCAACTTATTAATAGAAATGTGATTATCCTAGAATACATTGCTTCTTTTTATTAGAAAATGTTGACACAGTAGCTGTTGTGGAATACAGTCATCAGAAAATTTTCATAATTTTTTATAATAAAATGATGGTAGACACATATATCAAAGTTTGTGTGAGAATATCTATATAGTGCATTTAAATAATGTAGGTATTTCCTACTGAATTATTTCTCATAAAGAAAACAAATGAGGTTACCTCATATGCCTGCTAACTTTCACATCTTACTAGACAGGTTACAAAAGTTTTATATTTCTCCAGTAAGAAAGTCACATTAAACAAGTGACTATTGAGTTTCTGTCATGAAAACCACTTACACAGTCGTACCCTTATTGGTTTAATTTGAAATTGCAAATGACTGTCCTTTGTAACACTCAGATTATCTCAAACCACACTTTTACTTAGTGAGTATTCACTTCATTGCCACTGTGACAATGCACAAATGTCAGGAGTTTTGGAAATGTGTAGCTGAATAAACTCATACTGACCTTCCAGTGAACTGTGAATTGCAGGCATTTCCAAACTATCCTGAGAATTTTTGCATGCCAATGTATTTGAAATGCTTATAATCCTAAGAACTCAATAAATTTTCCTGTTTCTATGACATTATTTTCCTGTACTGATGTATTAGAAGAATCACAGTCTTTAATAAGTTGAAAGTAATATTCCTCATTGACACATTTACATCTAAACTTTAGGTCCCATTTTGTATTGTTCAAAAAGACTTTTAGCAGATTTAGCTATGTTGAGAAGATGGAAAGAAACCACATAAATAAGGAAATTCTTTTACTTTAAACTTGGAGAATGTGGTGTTCTTTGAGTGACTGTCAGCTACTTAATGCATTAAAGGATTATCCCTCATGGGTAGTTCTTTAAATATGTTTTCTTTTAATTTGCTTTCAGTCCCAAGAAAGATTATTTCCACATGAGATGTACAAATTTCATCCTCACCCTGCATGAAATTAGAGTTACCACTAGGGATGGGTAAGCTTTACTCTAAAGAAAATTAGCTTCATTAAAACTAAGCTTTCTTCCAAAAAAGCAATAAAATCTTAAACATTTTCTGAATGAACAGGCAAATAAGTTCAGATAGAACTGTTCATTTTTGTAATATATTTTCCAGGTTGGGCCCGTGGCAAGGATTAGATCCATCTGTCAAGTGAACAAAGACAGTACCTCTCTGTAACACAGCTCTATGAAGGCAGTATCACATAGTCAAATTGTTGGGTGTGAAGAAGACCAGTGCATTAACTTACTAACATAGAGACATGAAACATGAAGAATTTGTAATAGGAATAAAAATCCTTGCTAGAGTGAAAGATGAGTTTTCAAGAAACAGAGTATGAAGTAAAAAGCTACTATAAGACTATTTCTTCCACTTTTAGCATTATTTGAGTCTGTAAGTTTTTGTCTATGCTTGAAGCTTCTTGAAATTTCCTTCTTCCATACTAGCATGTCTATAGGTGCCATCCTTTTTGAGGTCATCTTTGGTAGGCATGTTGCTGAGAATTCATGGATGAAGTTTCTTACAACTAGTAAGCACAATCTCACAGCAAACTTCCTGATCCTGTACCTTTTCCAATCTCTTCATCCCCTCTTCTGCAATGTTCCTGGACCTTAGCTGTGAGAGTTTTGTTGTAGATACATCAGTTATGTGTGGGTTCCACAGCTCTGCACTTTAGTCAGATTTTTTAATTGTGTTCCCCTGTTGCAAGAATGGTTTTCTTGATGAAGCATGAGAATGACAGTTCTCTGTGAGTGTAAGGATAAATATTTACAATGTGTTTAGAGATTATGTTGATTTATCAAAATGGTGGTTGTAGGTTCTTCTTTAGGATTCATGGTTTCACTAGCCCTGGGTAGCTGGCTATGTTTCCAGCACAAGTCAAGATTTTCCTCTTGTTTAGCAGGTCTTAAGTCCAATTAGAAAGGTGTTGGTTATTGCCAAGGTATGCATGTCACTACTGTACACTTATGATTACCATGCCATGTTGGTATTGCTGTGATTCATAGACATCATAGCTGGGTAGGAATATTGATTGCTTCTATCCTTTGGAAGCTTAAATGGAGACTTCTGGTATCATGCAAACTAGTCCTCAATGACACTGCTTTCAGGTCAGATCCAACTTAGGTCCTCTGGATTCTATGTCAGGAATGGATAGTGTGTTCAGCAACAGTCATCTCTAGGGAAGAGCATAACAATTGGTTACCTGATACAAATTATCAGACATGAAAACCTATACACATAAGTTATATTATAGGGACTGAGGCAGATGTGTGTGTATGTGTCTGTGCATGCATGCTTGTGTATGCATGTATTTGAGCATGAATTTGAGCAAAGAGGAGTTATATAAAAGGGTATGGAGGGGGGAAAAGGGAGTATTATGCAGTTATACTCTCAAAAATGTAATAAATATTTTTATTGATGGATTGGAAAAGTTTATTGTTGAAACTTCTTGTACCCCTTAGACAAATTAAAACATAATATTTTATCAATTTTATTGAACACAATTTGTGGAGAAGGGAATTTTTCTCATTTTGATGGAACATTGCTAGACTTGGTGTCAGGAATCAGCAACATTTTCTATAGATTACACTATCTGTTGAAGCATAGACTGTTACATCAGATTCTCACCTGAGCCAACAGGAATAGTGACAGATTCCATACATGGTGCATTGTATGTATAACATAGAGCAGGAGGTGTGGGAGATGAGAATTCATCAAAGCAATGTGGAGCCAAACTATTCCTTGGGTAGCACTAGTACATTATGAAAATGGGAAACTGTCCAAATGTCAAGTATGAATGGCCAATATATAGGGAAAACAGCTGATCAAGTTAGGTTAGTAGTCAACGAGATCATATTTGTATTGATTTTTCTTCCAGCCTCATCAAATATGTGAATACTTTATACATTTTCAGTCCAAAGCTTATGAAATTGAAACATATACAATCCTCCAGAATGACTATCTATGTGTTATACGGAAATTTCATTGTCTCTAAGAGGAAGCAGTTTTGAAGAATGCAAAATTTAATTTCGATTAGCACTGGTAAAGGTAAGTATTTGAAGGATAATTAAATCCATGCATGAACACAGTTGATTCAAAGCAGTGTGCTGTCACATGTGAAAACCAACTGGTTTTCACAGTTGCTCTTTCTTACTCACAGGAAGGTCTGTGAAGATGTTCATGTCTGGAATATATCTGTCTTTTGGGAAGCATGGAGACTAGCCTTCTGCAGATATTCTAAGTGCTCTGCATTTAGGAAGTGGGAGACAAAAATACATAAGAGAATAAGCATTTTTGACTCACAAGTCCCATCTCTTGGAACATTTGTACATTACTCCCCACAAATATGTGGTGAGATCACGAAACCACAGAGGGAAAAAAATGACTGAGACTTCGGTAAATTCCTAGTCTAGAGCAAAGATTCCATAAACAGTGAGTGAGAAATGCATCTTTCTGAAGGCAGAAATGTATGATATATATATATATATATATATATATATAATTTTTTAAATATAAATATATTATTTCAACTAATCACTAAAGTAAATACAGAAACAAATTTAGTGAATTAAATATTTCACATCGCTTGAGAAAACTGGTACTGGACTTAATTTCTTATTTTATGTCACAGTCCAATGTTTTCTTTCTGAAGCAAATGTCTAGGAGAGACTTCAATAAACACCTAATGGAGTACCTTGATTATTTTCTTCATGAAGTACCTATCCTTGGCATGAACTCTTTCTGTTATGTTCAAAAATCTAAATTCCAGGCATGTAATAATTGTAGTGCCATATCACTATTTTTAGTGTGTTTCAAAACTAATGGTTTTTAAGTTAATTATCATTTAACCAAAGACACAAAAATGGATATAATATTACCTTTATTAAAAGTACTTTTAGCTAGTAGTTGCAATATGGAGAGCAGTGGTCACTAGTCTGGATTACAATATCAGAATATAACACAATGTAACAAATTTCTACAAATAATAACTGCATTGTAGAAGCTTGGAATGACTATATGAAATATGTAAATTGGTTACTGATCCATTTTTAAAAATGTTCAGTGTAGGACCTGCAGTCTTATGAATTTTTAAAAGCATGTGATGTGGTATAAGAAAATGAGGAGATGGGATTCTAGCATGAAAATTGTTGTACATTTTCTACTCATGTCAAGAGCTGGAAGCTAATGAAAGATAGATTCTCAGCCTAAAATGACGATGAAAGTGCTTACCTTCGACAGTGTCTTTCCTTCTCCTCCAGCTGTCTACCGAAGCTCTTCTTCTATTATTATAAACATTTCACAATGACATTCTCAGTGATTCTTAATCTGTCATCTATTATTAGTCTCTGCAAGACTCAGAATCCCAGCAGATCAGTGTCTCATCTATCATGTTTCCAAGTACAAGAAGCCTTTCTCACCCAGGAGAGTTCTGATCCTGGAATTCAGCAAGAATACAGAATAAAGCACTGAAAGAGGCAACATGGTATCCTCTACTCTATGAGTTTAAATAGGCATTCAGACTTTAGGATGCCTATCTGCTAAGTGATCCTATCAGCGACTAACATTCAACAAATCACAGAAATAATGCTCAGTGTTTCCAGGGCAGTATCCTGGCTCAATATAAACTCACAACACAAAAGAGATATAGGCTGTTCCCTCCAGGATGTTATAGTCAAAAGAATAGTTTGTAGGCAATGGGTATTAAATGTGTAGTATGTGTATGCGTGATATTTGTTCATGTATGTGCTGTATATAAACCTACTTTAGGCAATTCTCCATGGAAAGAACATTTATTCTAGTAAAGGTGCCTAGATAATTAAAGTTATCACACTATTTTTCGTTATCACACTATTTCTCAAGGCAAACCTTAAAATGCTCTGCCTTCTGTGATTAAGATTGCCCCAAACAGCCGGGCAGTGGTGGCACATGCCTTTAATCCCAACACTCAGGAGGTAGAGGCAGGTGGATCTCTGTGAGTTAGAGGCCAGCCTGGTCTACAGGGCAAGATTCAGGATAGGCACCAAAACTACACAGAGAAACCCTGTCTCGGGAAAAAAAAAAAGATTGCCCCCAAACCATGTAAAACATAGGTCTTCAAGCAGTTAAAAGGAAATTTAGGATCTCTCAAACTTAAAACATGCATTTCATAGGGCCAGCCAGGATTCTCAGTGGGTAGAGACACTGGTTACCAAGCCCCCCCCCCCACACATCTCCTCATATTTTTGATAATAAATATTCTCATAATAAGCTTTCTAAACCAGCCAGACTTGAGATTTGTTGAAACCATCCTGAAAAGTGTAAGGTGATAAAAATCTAAGGGGTGCTTACAGCACATGCAGAATCAGTCATTCTCTCTGTTGGGGCGCATAGTCATAACTACGTCCAAGACACAATTCTCCAAGATTAAATACCCACATATACAAACATATGTTTGTACATATACAAATAAACACACACATATATGCATGTATTTCCAAATAATATTAGATCTATTTCTCTGTATTTAATATCCTGATTTTTAATTTCTTTTTTAGAATTTATTCTACATTTATTTATAATGTGTATGTTTATGGGTCAGGGAGAACTTAAATGAGTTGGTTCTGTCCTTTCACCTTGTGGGTTCCAGGGCTTGAAAACAGGTCACCAGGCTTGGAATCAAGTGTCTTTACTACTAAGCCTTCTGGACAGTTAGCACATTTATTGTGTCTGAGACTCAGAAATTTTCAAGGTATCACTTGAACAACCATAATTTCACCAGTTTGGGTTATTGCTAATCATAGGTGGCTTATTCTATGAGTATAAGAAAATTCATAGTCTGTCTGGTCTCATCCAAGCATATACTAGTGGTATATTTTAGTTTTTTGGGTCTGTTATAAGAAATGACTTTTGGTAGTGAACAATTTCCTCCGAATTACTTATTTTTTGAATTTTTATTTTTATTTAAAAGCTTTTTTTCCCCATTTTACACACCATCCACAGTTCCTCCTCCCTTCCCTCATCCCACTCACTTCCTACCTTCCCCTATCACATCCTTGGTCCACTCCTCAGAGAGGGTATGGCCTAACATGGGGAGTCAACAAAGTCTGGCATATCAAGTTGAGACAGGACCAAGGCCCTCCCCACTGTATCAAGGCTGAGCAAGATATCCCTCCATAGGGAATTAGTTCCAAAAAGCCAGTTCATGCACTAGGGATAAATCCTGGTCCCACTGCCAGGGGCCCCACAAACTGCTCAAGCCACACAACTGTCACCCACATTCAGAGGGCCTAGTTCAGCCCCATGCAGGTTCCTCAGCTATCAGTTCAGAGTCAGTGAGCTCCAACTAGCTTTGGTCAGCTGTCTCTGGGTTTCCCCATCATGATCTTGAGCCCTTTGCTCATATAATCCCTCCTCCCTCTCTTCGAGTAGACTCTGGAGCTCCACGCAGTTCTTAGCAGTAGATCTCTGCATCTGCTTCCATCAGTTATTTGGTGAAGGTTCTATGATTGACAGTTAGTCATCAATTTGATTACAGGGGAAGGTCAGTTCAGGGACCCTCTCCACTAATGCTTGAAGTCTTAGCTAGTGTCATCCTTGTGGATTCCTGGGAATTCCCCTAGCACCAGGTTTCTCCCTAACCGCATAATGACTCCCTCTACCAAGATATCTCTTGGCTTGCTCTCTGTCTCTGTCCCTCCCCGAAATAGAACATCCCTCATGTTCCCTCATGTTCTCCTGTCACCTCCCCTTACCTTCTTCCCCCATCCCCATGCTCCCTATTTACTCAGGAGAACTTATATATTTCCTCTTCCTAGGGGGATCCATGCATGTCTCTTTCAGGGTACTCCTTGTTACCTAGTTTCTCAGTATAACCAAATTACTTAACAGTTTCAAAGTTAAGGAGTGCCAAGTAGCTTACTGTGGTGGTATTGTGTTCCCCAAAATATTGTGTGACCCTAATAAACTTACCTGGGGTCAGAGAACAGAACAGCCACCAGATACAGAGGCTAGAAAATGGTGGCACTCACACCTTTAATCTTAGCCTTCTGGAGGCCACACTGGAAATAGCCAGGCATGGTGACTCACTCCTTTAATCCCAGGAAGTGATGGCAGGAAGCAGAAAGGTATTTAAGGCGTGAGGATGAGGAACTAGAGCTGGTTAAGCTTTTAGGCTTTTGAGCAGCACAGTTCATCTGAGACCCATTTGGATGAGGACTCAGAGGCTTCCAGTCTGAGAAAATAGGATCAGCGGAGGAATTGGCAAGGTGAGGAAACTTCTCCTTCTCTGATCTTCCAGCGTTCACCCCAATACCTGGCTCCAGGTTTGTTTTTATTAATAAGACCTCTAAGATTCCTGCTGCAGCTTACAGTAGTTGAGGTCTTAGCAAGGTTGTGAAGCTTTTGTGAGGATCTGAACAAACAAATCTAGCTTTTGTTGTTGTCCTTCTGTTGTCAGACTTAAGACCTTGACCCCATTTCCTGGTTCTTGTCCTTTCTTGTCTTCAAAGTCAACAGTGGTCTGTATTAATATCTTCCTCCCATCCTCTCTTATTCTGTCTCTGATTCTCCAAAATCTCTATCCCACATTAAAGAGCTCTGTGTTTACCTTGCTCCTACATGGATTACATCTTTAAAAGTCAACTGGTTAACAAGTTTAACACAGATTGAAACTGTAATTTCCTTTCCCATGTATGCTAACACAGTCACATTCAAGGGAATAGACATCTGTGTGAGAGACAGTGTTTTGCATACCACATCAGTGTGTTCCAATATGGTAGAATTATTCTTGTTGTGGGCCTTCGAGATTTGGTTCAGGCTGGAAGTCTTCCAACAAAGATGCAAGACTGTTATTATTTATCAATTTCTATAAGGAATTGTGCCAGAATTTTGAAGGGTAATGAATTGAATCACTAGATTTCATTTAGTGGGATGACCATTTTTACAATTTTAATCCTACTCTTCTGCCTTAGTCTCTGTTTTATTGCTGTGAAGAGACACCATGGCCTCCATAACTCATATGAAGAAAAGCATTTAATTGACCCTTGCTTACAGTTTCAGAGGTTCAGTTCATTATCACATGGCATGAAGCATTGCTGGAAGCATGATAGGGAGTATGGCTGTGCTCAGGCAGACATGGTGCTAGAAATGAGCTAAGAGTTGTACATGTAGATCCTCAGGCAGCAGGAAGAAAAAAAGCCACTGGGTCTGGCTAGGGCTTCTTCAAATCCCAAAGCCCACACCCAGGTACACTCTTCCTCTAATGGGGACACACCCACTACAAAAAGGCCACACCCACTACAACAAAGGAACACCCACTCCAACAAGGCCTTATCTCCTAACTTATCTCAAGTTGGGCCACTTCCTAATGAGTAAGCATACAGATATTTGAGCCTAATGGGGTTCATTCCTATTCAAACCACCACACATTCCACAAGCATGGGAGGTATTTTCATCTTCTAATGTCTTCTTTAATTTCTTTCTTTAATGTCTTAAAGTTTTATTATACAATTTTTTCACTTGTTTGGTTAGAGTTATCCCAAGATTTACTTTGAGGTTATTTATAAAGAAATTTTCTTAATTTCTTTCTCAATATGTTTGTCATTTATATATAAGTAGGTTATTGAATTTTGTGTGTTAATTTTGTATCATGCTAGATTGTTGAAAGTTTTTATCAGATGTAGAAGTTTATTGGCAGAGTTTTTAGGGACCTTTTATTTATAAAATCATAATTGCAAATAAAGATACTTTGACTTCTTCCTTTCCTATTTGTACCCTCTTGATCTTCTTCAGTTGTCTTATTGCTGTAGCTAAGATGTCAAGTACTCCACTGAAGTATTGGTGAAATTATTTAGGCCACTCCACGTAGTTAAAAGGAGATTTATTTAATGGCGTAACTTACAAATTAAGGGATAGGTAGGTCGCGGGGTCTGGGGAAGGTGTATCACAGTCCAGCGGTGTTCTCTGGAGCTCTCCTCTGTCCACCTCCACCATCCAGCATCCTGGAACCAAGAGAGCGTTCACCGATCCTGATCTCGGGTCCCCAGGCGCCTCCCTTGGCCCCGCCTTGTAGGAGTGACAGTTGCCGAAGTCTCAATGGGGGTTGGAACTTCCAGAACAAAGCTGGAATGGCTACCCAATACATCTCCCCCTTTTTGTCTAAATAAGAAAGTTCTAACCTAATACAAGACTATAAACAAAGGAATGGTTATCAAATATTGTCCAGGAATAATGAGGGATAATGACCTAGATAAGATGGAACTACAACCAATGCAAACAATATCAAGCAAGAAACACATATTAAAATCCAGAGAAGTATAGAGCATAGGTAAATGGCATGTTACAAAGATCATTCCAAAAGGTGTCCTATCCTAAAGAACCTGAATCTAATACTTAATATGTTCTATCTACTAAGTTGTAACTATAACTGCTAGTCTTCAATCCCATCAAAGACCTGAGAAGGAATATAATGGTACCTGAGAAATGGTAGATGGATGCAAGCAACTTTCGGGAATCTTGCGAGAGTAGACCGAGACAGCTGGCAGCCTGGACAGTAACCTAATGTTTCTCAGCATTGTTGGTGCATTCAAATTGGCTACAGGCCTAAAGTATCTGACAGACCATTTTCAGAAGCAGGAATTCTGAAAGACCATCTTACCCTGTCTTGGCAGAGTACAGTGGTCGCTTTCCTTGTGTCCCGCTTGTCCAGAAAGGATAGCATTGCATTTGTACTGTCAGCCGTCGAGGCAAGGGCAGTTCTTTGCCCAGTAGGCCATTTTGTGCCAAGAAGACAAACTTCCAAATGGAAATGTCTAGAAGCCCAACATTCTCTCGGGATCAAATTGGTGCAGCCAGGAGCAATTGTGTCTCACATCGACAGAATTCTAAGTTATTAAATGCCATATTCTCTAGGTCTATGAAGTGTTTGAAGATTACCTGTCCATCTGACCTATGTATCTGTAAATCTGTATAACCTAACTAACGTAACTATAGAGATGACAAGCATAGGTGACTATAAATCTATAAGTCTTATCTACTGAAATAACCTAAGGACTAAGGCTTCACGTAAACAAGGTAGACAGTCTATAAGCAAGTGTATGGTAAAGAACGATGACTTCAAAGTTGTGACAATACACAAGATGTTATAACAGAGGTAGGAGTGTATAGTGTGATATACAATATGACAATAATCTTAAATATATATCAATATACCGAATATCCTAAACAGAAGTAGAACATACATAAAGTATGACAGATATAAATTTACATTTGTATCAATATACAAACATTTCAAATAAGAGTAGAAATATATGTACATTATACCAAGTATAGTTCTGTATTTGTGTCAATATACAAATTATCTTAAACAGGAATATAAAAATAGTTTACATTTGTATCAACATATAAGAATCCATAACAGTGCAAATTACAGTGCAAATTATTTAAGGCTGCTATTTTACTAAATTTGTTTACTAGTATACACAATAATCTACCATAATGTCTTATACGTATCCATTCCATTTCTTCTTTTCCTTTTTTTTTTTTTTTTTTTTTTTTTTTTAAGAGTACTGAGTTTTCTCTCTGGTTAAGATATATTGATGCTGGGTTTGCTGTTAATTGCCACTATTATGTTAAGGTATTTCCCTTGTATCCCTAGTCTCACAAGACTCTTTGCTTACCTCTGCTGTATCTAAAGACACAGTCAACAAGAACCACAAAATGCTGGGCGGTGGTGGTGGACACCTTTAATCCCAGCACTTAGGAGGCAGAGGCAGGCGGATCTCTGTGAGTTCGAGGCCAGCCTGGTCTGGGAAGTGAGTTCCAGGAAAGGCTCAAAGCTACACAGAGAAACCTTGTCTCAAAAAAACAAAAACAAAGCAAAATAAAAAAATAATAAAAAACAAAAACAAAAACAAAAACAAACAAACAAACAAAAAACCTACAAAACACAAAATGCCCAAAGTAGCTCAAGCCTAACAATGTCTTTGTAATAATGTCAGGATACTGAGGCCTCACTTTAACACTGTCATCTTGCCCACATGTTTTATGCTAAAATCCCAATTAAAACAATGATATGAAGGTATGGGATCTGGGAAAATACTCTTTTTGATTAATTTCAGTAATATGAATTCACTTTAGTTTTCTGAAAGTCAGAAGTGGATGTAGGGTGAACTCTGCAACTGATTCACTGTGAATCAAAAAAATGAGGGTTGAAGAGTTGTTTTAGTTGTTAAAGCACACAATATCCTTCTGAGGACCAGATTTCCTTTCTAGGACCCACAACTCCCTGAACCTCCAGTTCCAGGGGATCCCTCCTCTGATCTCCAATCACTGCAGGAATCTGGTACATAGACATACATGTAAACAAAACATCCAAATACATAAAATAAAGAAATTTAAAAGCAAAAATGAAGAAAATTAAATCATGGAACCTGTAGGAAAACATGTAGAATAGGAAATTATATTGCTATTGGAAATTATTTTGCTATTGGAAATTATTTTGCTATTGGAAATTATTTTGCTATTCAAAATAAGCTGTGAGGTGTGTGTGTATGTGTGTTCTATGTGTATTGTATACGGGTATGTGCAGATAAATGGAATATGTTTATATGAGCATGCATGTGGAAATCAGAGGTCAAAGTTGGATGTATCCCTTATTGCTCTCCACCTTGGTTTTTGAAGAAGGATCTTTCTTTCAGTCTAGTGGTCATAGTCTCTCAAGAAAAGCAGGACAAGCAAGCTCGAGGGATATATGTGTCTTCTCACCATACTTCTGGTAACATTCATTTCCTGCCAAAGGCAGCTTTTTAAGTGGGTATTTAGTATCCAAACTTAGATATAGATATTGTGCTGTAGGTATGTTACTCATTGTGCAGTTTCCTTAGTTCTTCACCATGGTCTTTGAGGAGATGTCAACACAAAGTCACCAAGCATTAGATGACTCCATTGTCTCTTAGAAATAACTATGCCACAGAATTCCTGCTTTGCTCACTCAGTTGCTTCTACATGCTATAATAATTATGATCTTTCTGCTTATTCCTGTGGTATTCTGTGCTAAGTAACCAAGGCCTTTATTAAGTCATGTTCATACAGTCATCTATACCGTACATCACAAAACTCAACATTTATTATACATGCTACCTGTGTGTATGTTGCACTAAGAAATATAAATAGAACCTTATGAGTAAGTGTTGGGAGGCATAAGAGGGCTCTGAGTGGGGGTATTGATGATGAGCTGGAGGGAGAAACAAGTGAACAAAAGTGTTTTAATTCTATTGAAAATGTGATTTTATTTGTTTCTGCCCTTCCATTATTCATGCCTTAGCCTCTTTTCTTCTGATACCAGGATATGATCAGTTCTGCCAAGAGTGGGCATCTTTTCAAGGATCAGGCCATATTCAGCTCCAATGTCAAGAAGATGAACCCATTGGCAAGAAGCTAAAAGAGTTTGAGTCCAACTGGACTCCCAGAGCTCCACCCAGGGCCTAGCCATGGATCTCTGCATCCAGATCCCTCAGTCGTTGGATGGGGTTTCTAGCACGACAATTAGGGTGTTTGGCCATCCCATCACCAGAGTAGGTCAGTTCGGGCTGTCTCTCGACCATTGCCAGCAGTCTGTTGTGGGAGTATCTTTGTGGATTTCTGTGGGCCTCTCTAGCACTTTGCTTCTTCCTATTCTCATGTGGTCTTCATTTACCATGGTCTCCTATTCCTTGTTCTCCGTCTCTGTTCTTGAGGGTTTATATGAGTGAGAATTGTTGAGACCAAGGTTGGATAAAGCACAGGGACAATTAGCCAAACGAATGGAAACACATGAACTATGAACCAATGGCTGAGGGGTCTCCAACTAGATCAGGCCCTCTGAATGGGTGAGACAGTTGATTGGCTTGATCTGTTTGGGAGGCATCCAGGCAGTGGGACTGGGTCCTGTGCTCATTGCATGAGTTGGCTGTTTGAAACCTGAGGCCTATGCAATGTCACTTGGCTCGGCCTGGGAGGAGGGGACTGGACCTGCCTGGACTGAGTCTACCAGGTTGATCTCAGTCCTCGGGGAAGGCTTTGCCATGGAGGAGATGGGAATGGGGGGTGGGCTGGGGGGAAAGGGAGGGGAGCCGGAGGGGAGAGAACAAGGGAATCTGTGGCTGATATGTAGAACTGAATTGTATTGCAAAATAAAAAAAAAAAATTGGCATTTTCCAAACTCATGACCACTGGGGAAAAAAAAAAAGAGTCTGAGTCTAGCATATCTCAGGAGCTGCTCCTGGAGATAAATTTACATCTAAAGGCATAGCTACTGGATCTCAGCATTAATTCTGCCAAAGAATTTATACTTAGTGGTGGTCCTAAAACTATCACAGCTTTTCTACCAGTTCCTCAGTTGAAATTTTTCCCAAGTCTGGCTTATTCGTGAATTACAAAAAAAAAAAAAAAAAGAAAAAAATAGGGTAATGTGCATAGTCTTCATTGCTCAGAGAAGAATTCTGTCTAAGTCAACTCAAGAAAGCCATTCAAAAGATAACCTAAAGTGTCCCAGAAGCCACTCCCACCACAGCAGTAGTCAGTGCCAGCCATCCTTGAAGTCTGGTCTTCCTAAGGGAAACTGTGAGTCAGAGGACCCCTGTTCAGTTTTACAAAGGTTCATTTAGACAAAGCACAGCAGAACAATGTGGAGCACAAGCTTGAAAACTTTCCTGGTGTGTGTAAGAAGCTCATTGGCAAGGATGTTGATTTTGAATTCCCCAAGTTTCTGATGTAAACAAAAATCACTAGATAAAGTGCCATTCACAGAACACACACACACACACACACACACACACACACACACACACATACACACACACAATTGATCTAACTGAATTTCATTAGAAATAAAACAATAATAACAAAAATAAAGTATATAACATTTATATCAATATTTCTTATGTTGAAAGTACTTTTCGTTCTTGATTATACTTATATGATCCTCAGTCCTTAGTCATTCTGGATCATTCTTTCACCCTCTGGAATGTCAGTGAATGGAACACTTCCTTTTATGTCAACAGAAAGAACGACAGTGAAGATATTCATGACTTGGAAGTAATTTGCCAACATATGCTAAAATTATCTGGACTTTTTCATATTCTAATCATGCTGGATTAGGCTGCATTCTGTAATGCAGATGTAATGTGATGGTCAGCTGACCAATCAAGAGAATTTTTATGAAAAAAAAGCTTCAAATTCACCAGTGTTTACCCCATTAAAATTAAGCATCCAATTGGTATGTTTAAGTGTATTTAATATATGTTTTCTTTCCTGTATTTTTTAAAATTTCTGCTTATTTTGGTTATACATCTAAAAATATATTTAATAAAGTTTTAGTCTCACTAAAATATTTTAGTAGTGTTTTTGCATGTTGTTATATCTAATCTTTTAGTCCATTAAATTTATAATTGACTAAAATCCCAGCAACTAGGCATTTCCATTATTAACTCTTTTTTTTTTTTTTTTCAAGACAGGGTTTCTCTGTGTAGTTTTGCACCTTTCCTGGAACTCACTTTGGAGACCAGGCTGGCCTCGAACTCACTGAGATCCACCTGCCTCTGCCTCCCAAGTGCTTGGACTAAAGTGTTGCTTGAGTTTTCCTGCCTGGCCCACAGTCAGGACAAATCTCTATCACCTGCCAGTCCCACAGCCTCAGACCCTACCAAGTAAACATAGAGACTTATATTGGTTACAAACTGTATGGCCATGGCAGGCTTCTTGCTAACTGTTCTTATAGCTTAAATTAATCCATTTCCATTAATCTATACCTTGCCACATGGCTCGTGGCTTACCGGCATCTTCACATGCTGTTTCTCATCATGGTGGCTGGCAGTATCTCTCTGACTCAGCCTTCCACTTCCCAGCTTTATTCTCCTCCTTGTCCCGCCTACACTTCCTGCTTAGCCAATGGCCAATTAGTGTTTTAATTATTGACTAATTAGCAACACATTTGCCATACAGAACATCCCACAGCACTTCCCTTTTTTTTTTTAAAAAAAAAAAAAAAAAACCTTAAGAAAGTAAAATTACGCAGGGCGGTGGTGGCGCACGCCTTTAATCCCAGCACTCGGGAGGCAGAGCCAGGCGGATCTCTGTGAGTTCGAGGCCAGCCTGGGCTACCAAGTGAGTCCCAGGAAAGGCGCAAAGCTACACAGAGAAACCCTGTCTCGAAAAACCAAAAAAAAAAAAAAAAAAAAAGAAAGTAAAATTACATATAATTTGGAAATTTGGGCGTAGCTTCTCTTAATACTTTTTGCTGGAGGGGGGCACTGTATCTTATGGGGATACAAAGAAAATTTTAGAATTATGGAATAGTCCATGAGGCTGTATTGTCTGAGCCACATGCCTTCAAACCATTCTGGATGTTGGATCATCTGGACCATGGTGTCGTCGGAGACCTTTCAGGTGGTCTTGGCTGGTCAAATCTGATGTATCTTAATCTGGAACAAATCCATAGCCTCTGGCTTTCTGTGGGAACAAAAGCAGAGTCTCCTTTCCAAAGCAACATATACTTATATTTAAATTTTGAAGTCAAGGTATCTTTAAAATATACATTTTGGCATAACTCAACATCTTTTACGATCAAATGTTTTTCTGCAGTTAAAAATTTCAAAGACAACATAATCCAGATTCTCTGTGTAATATTTATCTTTACGTGGCTTTTTATATTACCTTTATTGTCTCTTTAAAGACTTTATTTTTTTAAAAACTATTTATTTTTTTATATAACTGTATATATTCCTTTTTCTTTCTCTTTCAAGCCTACGTACATTTTTACACACATTGTAAACTATTACATCTGAATCTGTCTTATTGTGAATCTATTGCTTTAAACTGCAGCAGCTGTGGCTGCTGGCTCTGCCCACCTCAGCTTCCCAATATGGCCGTGGTATTTTACCTCCGGCTCTGGGAGCTATCGTGGGTCTATGCTTTTATCCAAGCAGCATGTAGCCCAGAAACCTCTTTTTTTTTTTGTTTTGTATTAGCAAAGTCTAAATCCACCATGCAGTTTAATGTGCCACTTGCAGAGGCCTCATTTTCACCATACTGCAGGTCGAGCATGCAGGATAGGAACCCACCAGTAGCTCAAACCTGCAGCTGCCGCTCATTTGAGAGAGACAATTAGGAACTGTTTTTAGCTCCGTTTTAGAATCTTTTTTTCTGAGTTTTTAGGTGGAAACTCTTGCCCCACGTTGGGCGCCATTTGTTGCTTGAGTTTTCCTGCCTGGCCCACAGTCAGGACAAATTTCTATCACCTGCCAGTCCCACAGCCTCAGACCCGACCAAGTAAACATAGAGACTTATATTGGTTACAAACTGTATGGCCATGGCAGGCTTCTTGCTAACTGTTCTTACAGCTTAAATTAATCCATTTCCATTAATCTATACCTTGCCACATGGCTCGTGGCTTACCGGCATCTTCACATGCTGTTTCTCATCATGGTGGCTGGCAGTGTCTCTCTGACTCAGCCTTCCACTTCCCAGCTTTATTCTCCTCCTTGTCCCGCCTACACTTCCTGCCTAGCCAATGGCCAATCAATGTTTCAATTATTGACTAATTAGCAACACATTTGCCATACAGAACATCCCACAGCACTAAAGGCGTGTGCCACCACTGCCCAGCCCATTATTAACTCTTAATCAGATTATTGAGAATAGAAAACACACCCTAAGTCAGGGCCTTTCCCTCTGGTGACAGCTTGTACAAACAGACGTGGAAGAAGGAAACTTTTCTTGCTCTCCCTCTTGTTGCTGGGGCCAGTATTCAATTCAGCTTCCCCAGAAGAGCAACGCAGACAGAAGAACAACATTCCTCCAGGAATTCTCCTGGACTTCAGTCCCAGACAGAGGCTGCAGAGACATCCACTCTAGAGGACTGGACAACTACTGTATTCTTGGTCTTCCTGTAATGACACAGCCATGCTCCACTGTCCATGTCTAGTCTAACATACATATTCAATCTATCAGTTCTGTTCTGACTAATATACATATTTAAACCATTTATGAATTGCCACAGGGTCCAAATTCACACAGTGTGACTAAAATATATGAAATACTCATGTGTTTTCAAATTTGCTTCCTTCTAACCACTGTTTCACATCACTTCTGGTGGAGAATCCAAGATCTCATGGAAGAATCCTCTGGTGATAGGACATGTTGGCAAAGGCACTCCTATGCATACACAGGTTACTTGTACTAAGGTATTTCTACTATAGAAGTTAGACTTTTTGTTTGTTTTTGATCTCTTTATTCCCAATCTCTTATCTATGTATAGGATTCCATTAATTTTTTCAGTGTATTAAAATAAATTTTGTTTATTTATTCATTTGTTTGTTTGTTTTTATTTAGAAAGTTTTAATTCATTTTATACACCAACCACAGGTTCCACTCTTATCCCTCCTCCTACGGCCTCTTCAGCTTTCCTCCCCCAACCCACCCCCCATTCCCTCTTCCAACAAGGTATAAGGCCTCCCATGGGGAGTATGTAGAGCCTAGCACATTCAATTGAGACAGGTCCAAGCCCCTCTTCCAGCATCAAGTCCGGCTCCAGCAGCAAGGCTGTGCAAGGTATCTCACCATAATTAGTGGGCTACAAAAAGTCAGCTCATACACCAGGGATGGATCCTGATCTTACTGCCAGAGGGTTCCTTAAGCAGACCAAACTACACAACTGTCTCACTTATGCAGAGGGCCTAGTCCAGTCCCATGGAGATTCCACTGCTGTTGGTCTAAAGATAGCTTGGTTTGGTTGTCTCTTTAGGTTTCCCCATCATGATCTTGACCCCCCCCCTTGCTCATAAAATGCCTATTCCCTCTCTTTGACTGGACTCCCAGAACTCAGCCTGGTGCTTGGCTGTGGATCTCTGCATTTGCTTCCATCAGTTACTGGATGAGAGCTCTATGATGACAGTTAGGGTATTTATTTTTAATGAAACTTCTTGGTGGTTGATGATGTAGCTCCATTGACAGAGATCAAACCTGTCTCACACACATCTCTAATATTGTTCCATAATATCACAAAAACCAGGAGTGGTGGTTCACATAGGGAGTCCTAGCCCTTGAGTTCTGGAAGCACTGAGATCAGTATTATTTCAAGGTCATCTTCAAATACAAGGCAAGTTTAAGGTCAGCCTTTGCTAAAAAGGAATTTGTCTAAAAAAAGTAGTAATTTTAGTTGAATTGGTGAACCAGTGATAAATATAGCAGAGATCATTAAGTGTGAGATTTTACAAATGACGTACCTAAGTCAAGTTTTCAATAAAGGAATTTCCACAAAGATAATTTAGAGAAATTTGAGAACAATACTGAAGTCATGGATAGGAATTTTTTATTTCTTTTTAATTTTTTAAATCTTATATCTAAAATGGTGGCAAATGGGGATAGAAACTTGCTATGAGGCTAGAGTACCTGTGTTGGACTCCTGGGACCCACATGGTCGCATTAAACATTAAAATCCAAATGAAAACACTGGGTTCAAACTAACATGATTTCAAAAGAGCATTGGATACTGGAAAATTGAGATGTAATGTCTGTTATGAGTTTTGTTTCATTGTGCTTGTCTGTTTGTTTTGTTTTTCCTTTTCTCCCTTTAAGTGAAATAAAATCTTTCTCTTATTCAGATTCTTTTTTTTATTTTTATTCTTTTTTCATTTACTTTACATACCAACTACAGTTTTCCCTCCCTCCTCTCTTTCCATTCCCTTCCCCAACCTCCCATCTATCTTTCCTATCCACTCCTCCTCCATTCAGAAAAGGCAGGCCTTCTATGGGAGTCAATCAAGCATGGCATATCGTGTTGAGTCAGGTCCAAGGTCATTTCCCTGCATCAAGGCTGGCCTAGGCAGCTCTGCAGGGGGAATGGGTCTCAAAAAGGCAGCTCATGCAGCAGGGACAAGTCCTGATCCCACTGCTAGGGGCCCCACAAACAGATCAAATGACACAACTAACAACTGTCACCCACATTCAGAGTGCCTAAGTTTGCCCCTTGCAGGCTCCCTACCTCTTGGTCCAGATTCTTGAGCTCCAATTAGCTCAGATCAGCTGTCCCTGTGGATGTACCCTTCATGATATTGACTCCACTTGCTCACACAACCCCTCCTCCCTCTAGTCAACTTGAGCTTGTTCCAGTGTTTGGCTGTGGATCTCTGCATCTGCTTCTATCAGTTACTGAATGAAGACTCTCTGTTGACAATTAAGGTAGTCACCAATTTGATTACAGGATAAGTCCAGTTTAGGCACACTGTCTACTACTGCTAGGAATCTTAGCTAGGGTCATCCTTGTTGATTCCTGGGAGTTTCCCTGGCATCAGGTTTCTCTGTAACCCCAAAATATCCCCCTTTACCAAGATATCTTTTTTAGTACTCTCTCCCTCTGTCCCACCCTCAATTCAACCAACCCAATCCCTCATGTTCCCACCCTGTCATCCCTTACCCTCCAGAACCTGCTCTAACCCAATCTACCCAGGAGATCTCACTTGTTTCCCCTTCGCTGGAAAATCCATGCATCCCTCTTAGGGTCCTTTTTGTTACCTAGCTTCCCTGGGTCTGTGGATTGTATCCTGATTAGCCTTTGCTTTACATGTAATATTCACTTATGAGTGAGTACATACCATGTTTGTCTATCTAGGTCTGGGGTACCTCAGGATGATTTTTATATTTCTATCTATTTGCCTGCAAATTTCATGATGTCATTTTTTTAACCACTGAATAATACTCCATTGTATAAATGTACCACATTTCCTTTATCCATATGAAAAATACTGTGATGAACATAGTTGAGCAAGCATCCTTGTGGTATGATTGAGCATCCTTTGGGTATATATGCCCAAGACTGGTATAGCTGGGACTTGAGGTAGATTGATTCCAAATTTTCTTAGAAACTTCCATACTGATTTCCAAACTTTATATGAAAAAAAAAAACCAAAACCAAGGATCACTAAAACAATCCTGTATAATAATGAAAATTTCAGAGGTATCAACATCCCTGACTTCAAGCTCTACTATAGAGCTATAGTAATAAAAGCAGCATAGTATAGGCATAAAACCAGACAGGTGTATCAATAGAATTGAATGGAAGACCCTGATATAAATCCACATACTTAAGGACACCTGTTTTTTGAGAAAGAAGACATATTTATACAATGGAAACAAGAAAACATCTTCAACAAATTGTGCTGGCATAACTGGATGTTCACATGTAGAAGATTGCAAATAGATCTGTATCTGTCACTGTGCACAAAACTCAAGTTCAAGTGAGTCAAAGACCTCAACATAAATCTAGTTACACTGAGTATGACAGAAGAGAAAGTGGGAAGAAGCCTTGAATGCATTGGCACAAGTGACTACTCCTGGATATAACACCAATAGCTCAGACACTGAGGCAACAATTAATAAATGAGACTTCCTTACTCAGATTCTTTAAGAATATAATAGAGATAGGAAGCTTCTAGAGTCATAGATCAGGATTATTGAGGTGAATGTAATCATATTGTTCTAAGCTGGGCAGGTCCCAAACTTTCTGAGACCTTGATGATTAGAATTGAGAATTTTAACTTGGATCAAAATTGTAGTGTTTGGCATAGTGATGAAATAAGTCAACACAAAAACCTTTTACTTTTCCCTTATTTCTGCTCTTCTTACCTTAGCCTCCTCTGTGATTAGTTACAGAAATATCAAAGTATCAGGAGTCATTCATTCTTCTTCATGTTTTCTGAGCTATGACTTAAGGGAAAATTCATTAAAAGGATTACAAGCCTCTGTCAGTGGGCATAATTTAGAATTTGGATATAAGAATTCTTGTAAATACTATTGCATTTGTTTCTGAGAATAACTTAAATAACATACAACTCCCACTTTTCTACTAGAAAATATATTAGTAATTAAATAAATTTGAATACGGTAAATATTAGAACAATTCTACCACGTTGATTTTCTTGTTCATGTGTCTATGATTCATCTTGATGCAATAGAATATAAATGAAAAGTGTCAAAGTTTCATGTGTATATGTGTGTACATATGTGTGTGGATGTGTATATGTATATATGTGCATGTGTGGATATCAGTATATTTATGTATGTGTGTTTGTGTGTAAGTACATGGATTTGTGCATCTGTGTGTGTGTGTGTGTGTGTGTTTGTGTGTGAGAGAGAGAGAGAGAGAGAGAGAGAGAGAGAGAGAGAGAGAGATGTCCACCAAAGAGAATGCTGCTGTGTATATAATATTCCTTCACTAATGGTTTTTATAATAGGAAATGATGAATAATTGATGACTGATTATAAGTTACCTGGTGATTACTGCCTTAATATCAATTTTTAAAATTTTACTCTTACCAATAAACAGTAAAATAATGATATTTAACTTCTTCCACTAAGCAAACATATTTATCTGTATTACACATGGGTCTCACAAAACTATTATACCTATGAGAGTTTTCAACAAGTATTTGAAAAATTTACATTTTATTTAATGGACATTAGAGGAAACACAGTTCATATAGATTTTTATCCTTTAATTAGATACATATTGTTTCCAGTATAGTGTTAGCCAATCACAATTTTGATACATTGAATATATTTTATACATAAATTTAAAAGATTCATATAATGAAAGCTACCTTATTCTTTGGACAAATTACTTTTTCCAACTCTGTGACAGCATACATGACAAATGTAACTAAAGGAAGAATTTTAGTTTGCATGGTTTAAAGTGATCTATATAGTCATAACAAAGAAGTTGTAGCAGCAGGAAAATGAAACACAGGGATGTCTGAATCTGTAATCCAAAAGCAAAGAGAGATGAATGCTGAGGCCCAGCTGGTGTGTAGCAGGAATCTTAGAGAGCCTTATTAATAAAATCAAACCTGGGGCCAGTTATTGGGGTGAAATGCTGGATGGTCAGAGAGACAGAACAAGCCACAGCTAACCTCACCTGGCCAACTTCTCAGCTGGTCTTGTTTCCTCAGACTGGAAGCCTCTGTGTCCTCATATCTGAATGACTCTCAGCTGAACTGTGCTGCTAGAAGCCTGAAAGCTTAACTAGACAAATGTTTCTTGTTTCTGGTCTTCATGCCTTATATATCTTTCCTTTCTATCATCACTCCCTGGGATTAAAGGCTAGCTTTCTGGGATTAAAGGCATGTGTCATCATGCCTGGCTGTTTCCAATGTGGCCTTGAGCTCACAGAGATCCAGAGAGATTTCTGCCTGTGAAATGCTAGGATTAAAGGTGTGAGTGCCACCATTTTCTAGCCTTTGTATCTAGTGGCTTTTCTGTTCTCTGACCCCAGATAAGTTTATTAGGGTACACAATATTTTGGGGAACAAAGTACCACCACACTGGTGTCTTCATTTTATTTTTTATTTAAGTCTGGGCCATGACACAGCATCTTTCATGCTCAGCATACATACTCCTTCTTGAGTCAAAATTCTATTGCAAACCTCAAAAAGACATCCACAGAAGCATGTCTCCTGTTATATTCATATCCAGTCTTTTGTACAAGGAAGAGTAACCATCAAATATTTACCCTCTGTCAATCAACTTGAAACCAGAAGATATAGCTTTTAAACTCTCTTTTCTGTTAGTTCTCAAAGGTGAACGACCCTTTCATATCACAAAATGTGTTTAGTTCAATTATAAAAGTCCCTGAAGTCTTAACAGTTCTAACAATGTTTAAAAGCCTAAATTTCAAACTCTCTTCTAAGTCTTAAATCATTCTTTAAATGTGAAGTTGTGTGTGTGTGTGTGTGTGTGTGTGTGTGTGTGTGTGTGTGTGTGTGTATGTTTAAGGTCAAATTCATTGCATTCACCTGAAACATACCAGCTAAGCAAAACAGGGAAGGAGGTCCCACAGCCATCCCCTCCTGACCTAATTCCCCACACTAGTCACTTTATGCCAGTTTCCAAATCCAGTAAGTACCTCCTGCTAACACACATTCTAAGCCTGCCAGAAAACCAGAGGCTGCTTGCAAACCTTCTCTTCTCTGTCTGCTGTCTAAATCCAGTCCTCACAGTCCCATCCCTAGTGCTACAGAAGAACACCTGTGGCAGCTTTTCCTGCCCCCACACCCATCTGCTGTGGTTCCCACAGACCTTCTCCTTCTAAACTTCAGCCCCAAATTTATTGCTTTGTCCCAATCCCAACCCCAGTGCACCTCCTGTTAAAACAAGGACAGCTTCCCTCAGGCCAACATGTAAGCAGAAGTTGGACCTACATCTCTCTTACTGTTATTGAGATCTAATCCTCCCAGTCTCATCCTCACCTCTCTCTGTAGAAGGAAATCCATTGTGGCCTCCTTTTCCTCTCTGACCCCATCTCCAAGGGAATACAAAGACCTTGGCCTCCAATTTTCTTCCTCAGGACTCTTCTGAGTATCCAAGCCTACAATATCACCAGACATTCCCTGTGAACACAACAGCTTAGCAGGCCAGGAAAACAGGCAACACACAGCACCACACCCTCTAAAAATCCAGAGAGAAAACAAAAAACAACTAACAAATCACCCACCAATAAAACAAACAACACCTCTCAACCCTCCAGAAATTGGCAGCTAGAACAACTATCATCCCAAATTCAAAAGGAGAAATTCATCAATAGGACATTTCAATTCTTAACATCTATTCCCTAAACACAAGGGCACCCATGTTTGTAAAAGAAAGAATACACAGCTTAAAACACATATTGACCCTCATACACTGATAGTAAGACACTTCAAACCCTACTGCACCAATGTAGAAGTCAACTAGACAAAAACTAAACAAAGAAATATTCGAGTTATTAGATATTATAAACAAAATGGACCTAATAGATGTTTATAGAATGCTTTATCCAAACAGAAAAGAATATACAATCACTGCACCTCATTGAACTTTCTCCAAAATTAACTAAATGCTTGGACACAAACAAGTCTCAACAAATACAAAAAATTGAAATAATTTTGTGAATCCTAGCAGATGACTACAAAGTAAAGCTAAATAGTAACATCAATAGAAAACTTACAATTCATGGAAACTGAACAACTGTCAACTAAATGACAAATGGTGTAGGACAGAAACAAAGAAATTAAAGACTTCCTAGAAATCAATGAAAATGAATACAAAGCATACAAACTTATGGGACACAATGAAAATGGTAATAAGAGGAAAATTCAGTCTCATGTATGCTTACATAAAAATAAATGAAATGATCTCATATTACCAACTTAACAGTACACTTGAAAGAGCTAGAACAAAGAGAATAAACCACACTCAATAGAAGCAAATGGCAGGAAATAATCACAAATAGAAAATATAAATAGATAAGTAAGTAAGTAAATAAATAAATAAATAAAAAATAGAATGATTCAAAGATTCAATGAAACAAAGAGTTGCTTCTTTGAGAAAATCAACAAGATAGACAAACATTTGTCCATACTATCTGAAAGGTAGAGAGAGAGAGAGAATACTCAAATTAACAAATTAGAAAGGAAAAGGGTGATATAACAACGGAAACTAATTCAATCCAGAGAATCATGAGGGCATATTTTATAAGTTTATACTGTATAAAATTCTATAAACTAAAAGAAAAGATAATTTCCTCAATACATATGACTTACAAAAGTTAAATCAAGATAAGATAAAAAATTTTGATAGTACTATAACCCCTAGTAAAATAGAAGCCGTCAATAAAAGATTCTTAACCAAATAACAAAACAGAACAGGGCCAGGTGGTTTTAGTGCAGAATTCTATCAGACTTTCAAAGAAGAGTTAACAACAATAATCTTTAAGTAATTCCACAATAAAGACACTGAAGCAACATTTCCCAGGTCATTTTATGAGGCCACAGTTACCCTGATACCAAAACTACATAGAGTTTCAGAAAGAAAATGAATTACAGACCAATTTCTCTTAAGAACATAGATATGAAAATATTCAATACAATATTTGCAAATTGAATCTAAGAACATATCCAATTTATCCACCATGATCAAATATGATTCCTCAAGAGATATAGGAGTGGTTCAAAATATGAAAATCAATAAATTTAATCCACTATATAAACAAAGTGAAATAAAAAATGATCATTTCACTAGATGAAGAAAAGGCTTTTGACAATATCCAAGAATTCTTCATGATAAAATTCCTGGAGAGATTAAGGATACAAGGGACACACCTAAATATAATAAAGGCCACTTACAACAAGCCTATCACCAACATCAAATGAATGGAAATAAACCCAACAAATTCCATTAAACTTAGGAACAAGATTAGGCTTTCCTATCTCTATATCTACCCAATACTGTATCTTAGCTAGTGCAATATGAATACTTAAGAACATCAAGGGGATACAAATTGAAAAGGAAAAAGTCAAAGCATCAATATTTACAGATGATATGATAGTGTAAATAAAAGATGCCATAAATTTCCCTAGGGAATTTCTACATCTGATAAATACAGTCAGCAAGTTGGCTGCATACAAAATTAACTCACAGAGATCAGTAGCCCTCCTATATAACAATGATAAACAGATTGAGAAAAAAATCCAGGAAACCACGACTTTCACAATGGCTCAAAAAAGTTTGGTTAACTTTAATCAAGCAAGTGAAAGACTTGTATAATAAAAACTTCAAGTCTTTGAAGAAAGAAATTGAAGAAGATATCAGAAGATACAAAGATCTCCAATGGTCACAGATCAGTTAGATTAACATAGTAAAAATGGCCATCCTACCAAAAACAAACCATATATTCATCACAATCCCCATGAAAATTATATCACAACTCCTTACAGGCATTCACAAGAAAATTAACAACTTCATCTGGAAAAACAAAAACCCAGAATAGTTAAAGCTGTCCAGAGCAATAGAAGAACTATTGTCGGTATCAATATCCCTGACTTCAAGTTCTACTACAAAGCTATAGTAACAAAAGCCACATGGTATTGGCACAAAAACAGAAAAATTGAATTGAAGACCCAGACAAAAACCCACATCTTTGGAGACCTGATTTTTTGATAAGTCAGAGATACCTATTAGAAAAAAAAAAGACAGCATCTTCAGCATATGATGATGGTCAAATTGGATGCTTGCCTGTTTGTAAAAGAATGCAAATATGATGGGTGATGTTGCTCTGTATGCTGTGAATGGTTGCTCTGATTGGTTGATAAATAAAATGCTGATTGACCAGTAGCCATGTAGGAAATATAGGCAGGATAAGCAGACAAGGAGAATTCTGGGAAGACAAGGATAAATCAGGAGTTGCCAGAGAGACACAGAGGAAGCAAGATGTGAAGGCATAACTGAGAAAAGGTACCAAGCCATGTGGCTAAACATAAATAAGAATTATCTGTTAATTTAAGTGTAAGAGGTAGTCAGTAATAAGCTTGAGCTAATGGTCACACAGTTCGTAAATAATATAAGCCTCTGTGTGTTTATTTTAGTATGAGTGGTTGTGGACTAGGCAGAACACAGGAAAACTTCCAGCTACAAATGGCACCCAATGTGGGGCATGAGTTTCCACCTAAAACCTGAGAAAGCTTTTAAAAAATAAAGATTGTAAAAACGAGCTAAAAACAGCTTCTTAGTTGTGTCTCTCAGGCAAGCCATGAGCTACAGTATGGTGTGTTTGCAGTGGCATATGGGCTTGAGTGCAGCATGGTGGATTCCTGCCACTGTACACTCTACAAAATGCACAGTGTGGTGCGTGGTGGATTTAGCTTTTGCTAGTACTAAAAAAAATTGGTTTTGGGGGCTACATGCTGCTTTGATGGAGGCATAGACCCACTGCTTCACAGAGTCAGCAGTAAATGTAGTTCTGCCATGTTGTAAAACTGAGGTGGGCAGAGCCAGCAGCCAAAGCTGCCATTTCACTCCTAGTATGCTACAGTTTAAAGCTATAGATTTATAATAAGGCAGATTTAGATAGAATAAAACTTTTAATGGTTTACAGTGTATGTAAAAATGTATGTAGGCTTGGAAGAGAGAAGACAATGAATATAGACAGTTACGTAAAGAAATAGTTTAAATAATAAAGTCTTTAAAGAGACAGTAAAGACAGTACAAAAATAACCCATATAAAGATGGAAATCACACAGAGAGTCTGAATTATGTTTTCTTTGGAATTTTTAATTGCAGAGAGACATTTGATTAAAAAGACTACTCAGTTAAACCAATGTGTATGTTTTAAAGGTATCTTGACTTCAAAATTTGAGTGTAAGGTTATGTTGCTTTGGAGAGGAGGCTCTGCTTTTGTTTCCACAGAAAATGAGAACCTATGGATTGCTTCTAGGCTAATATGTTTTGACCAGCCAAAACTGCCTGAAAGATTTCTGATGACACTATGGCCCAGGTAATCCAACATCCAGAATGACCTCAAGGCAATTGGCTCAGACAATGCAGCCTCAGAGACTATTCCAGTCAGGAACTAACTATAAGTCTTAATTTTCTCAGCATCCCCAAAAGATTGCCAGTACCCTCAACCAGTAAGAAGTAGCATGACAAGCTACCCCCAAATTCACAAAATATTGTTTATAAACGTTTATTTTTTTATTTAAAGGGGTTGATGATGAATACATTCTTTTTCTAAAAGAAGAAAGGGGGATATAACATGAAAATATAGGATATAGATATGATAGGATGAAAGGATGGATTGTTGATCCTACTTTTAAAGAGAAACTTGTTTAAAGTGTTTTACATTGGTTTATATTTTAGTTTATTGATACAAATTTAAAGTTAATTTTGGTATTCTGCATATATATTTCTACTCTCGTTTAAGGTATTATGTTTGTGCAGCTCATTTTAATTGTAATGGATAATTAATAAATACAGATTAATAATTATTCTTCTATGATAGTCAAACTTATAGTCATATTATGTTTTCTAGATATACATGTAAATATATTTCAGATGGATAGTTAATCTTCAAACACTTCAAAGACCTACAGAATATGGCATTTAAAATGTTTTAAAAACTTAGACTTTCTGCACAATAAAACTTATCTGTTCCTGACAGCACTGATTTACTTCAAAGAGAAAGGTGGGCATTGAAGATACTCCATATGGAGTTTATCTTCTTCATGGCAAAAATAGCCATTTGGGCAAGAAACTGTCTTGCCTGGACTGTTGGACAAAATGTTGGGTCAATTGAACATGTAGGACCCGTAAGAAGATGACCCCTGAACCTTGCAAGGAAAATGGTCTTTCAGGTTCCTGCTTCACAGAATAAACTGCCAGACCTTCTACAGGACACAAAGAAAAGTGACTGAGAGATTCTAGGCCTATGCATTGTTATCTCTCAGAAATCTGTTCTTTTCTAATGAGAGACAGAAAAGGGAATTTATCCTGAGTAGAGGGGAGGTAGGAAGAAACTAGAAGGAGTAGAGGAATGGGAAAGTGTAATTACCTTATATCATATGAAAAAAAAGATTCTATTTCCAATAAAATGAAATGAATATGTAATGGTATAGTATTACAAGCCCCCACCCCATTTCAAAGAAAGATTAGATGAAAACAAGAATAAATCCACCTGGACAAATACCAAACTTGCTTGTTTGTCCATCATCTACAGCTTGTGGTATCATCACCCAAACTTCACTCATCTAGATTGGGAGATCTGCACATTCACCTCAGGTGTCTACAGCATATTTTACATTTGTAGCCTGGCCTCATTTGTGTGTCTATCATGGCTTTTCCTGTACTCTGGGATTTCCTGAAATAGGCTTCACTTTTATAACTTCATGTACTAGTTTCTCAAGACATAAAGGAGAAAGAACAATGCCACACATTGTCTGGTCCATTGCTTTCTGGAATCTGAGCGCCAGCCTTCATGACCCCATATATTTTATAGTGTTTTTATTTTTGTAAAAATGTTACCATGTAGAAACTTTGCAGTATTTTTTTTTGCCACCACTTTATGTGATATGATTCACTTTGACTGTAACTTTATTGGCCTGTGTACCCTGGTGGCTAAACTTTGAAAACTAACCTCCCTAAAAGATACTTTGAACAGGTGTCTTAGTTTATTCTCTATTCATTGGAACAAATTTTATTTTAAAAGCATGGGCCTTTGATGTCTTCGATATAGCATTCAAAGCAGTTTTTGGTGCAAAGTGAAAAGATTATTCTCAGGTAATGCACTCAATAATTTTAGATCTTTTATTTGAGATCCAAGTCCATGGCATATTTCATGATAATTTAAGATGCACTCATGGTCCATTCTCAGTAAACTGCACACATGTTAGTTAACTTCATTCTCTGTCTTAATGTAAACCTGGAAGAGACTAGTAAGTGTGAATCGGGAATAAATAAGAATGAATTTTATATTTCTCTGCTGAGTAGTATTCCATTGTGTATATGTACCACATTTTGTTTATCCATTCTTCAGTTGAAGGGCATCTAGGTTGTTTCCATGTTCTGGCTATTACAAACAATGCTGATATGAACATAGCTGAACAAGTGCTCTTGTGGTGTGACTGACCATTCCTTGGATATATGCCCAAGAGTGGTATAGCTGGATCTTGGGGGAGATGGATTCCCAATTTTCTACAAAAGCGCCATATTGATTTCCAAAGTGGTTGTACAAGCTTGCATTCCCACCAGCAGTGGAGGAGAGTTCCCCTAGCTCCACATCCTCTCCAGCATAAGGTGTCTTCGGTGTTTTTGATCTTAGCCATTCTGACAGGCGTAAGGTGGTATATCAGAGTTGTTTTGATTTGCATTTCCCTGATGATTAGGGATGTTGAGCCATTCCTTAAATGTCTTTCAGCCATTTGAGTTTCCTCTGTTGAGAATTCTCTGTTTAGTTCTATAGCCCATTTCTTAATTCGACTGTTGGGCATTTTGATGTCTAATTTCTTGAGTTCCTTATATATTCTGGATATCAGTCCTCTGTCAGATGTGGGGTTGGTGAAGATCTTTTCCCATTCTGTAGGCTGTCACTTTGCCTTGTCGACTGTATCCTTTGCTCTACAAGGTTTGCAGACAAATGGGTGGATCTAGAAAAAATCATCCTGAGTGAGGTAACCCAGACTCAGAAAGACAAACATGGTATATACGCACTCATAGGAGGATACTAGATGTGGAACAAGGAAGACTGGACTGCTACTCATATCACCAGGGAGGCTACCTGGAAAACAGGACCCCAAGAAAGACACAGGGATCACCCAATGACGGAGAAATGGAAGAGATCTACATGAACAGCCTGGACATGAGTGAGGGTAATGAAGGGCAAGGGTCGAGGGAAAGAGAGCTTGGGGGAGCGGGAGATCCCAGCTGGATCAACAACAGAGAGGGAGAACAAGGAACAGAAGACCATGGTAAATGAAGACCACATGAGAATAGGAAGAAGCAAAGTGCTAGAGAGGCCCACAGAAATCCACAAAGATACCCCCACAACAATGCTGGCAACGGTCGAGAGACAGCCCGAACTGACCTACTCTGGTGATGGGATGGCCAAACACCCTAATTGTCATGCTAGAAACCCCATCCAACGACTGAGGGATCTGGATGCAGAGATCCATGGCTAGGCTCCTGGTGGATCTCTGGGAGTCCAATTAGCAAGAGTGAGGAGGGTTTATATGAACAAGAATTGTTGACACCAAGGTTGGATAAAGCACAGGGACAAATAGCCAAATGAATGGAAACACATGAACAATGAACCAATGGCTGAAGGGTCCCCAACTCAATCAGGCCCTCTGAATGGGTGAGACAGTTGATTGGCTTGATCTGTTTGGGAAGCATCCAGGCAGTGGGACCGGGTCCTGTGCTCATTGCATGAGTTGGCTGTTTGAAACCTGGGGCCTATGCAGGATGGCTTGGCTCGGCCTGGGAGGAGGGGACTGGACCTACCTGGACTGAGTCTACCAGGTTGATCTCCGTTCTCAGGGGAGGCTTTGCCCTGGACGAGGTGGGAATGGGGGTTGGGCTGGGGGGAAGGTGAGGGGAGCAGGAGGGGGAGAACAAGGGAATTTGTGGCTGATATGTAGAACTGAATTGTATTGCAAAATAAAAATAAAAATTAAAAAAAAGAATGAAAGTTATAGGGTTTTGAGATTATTTCTGTCAAACAAAACTAATTCATTATTTTTAAATCCAACCTCACTTAATTTTGAAAACAAAGACAGAATGTAGTTTGACTGTTTTCTGTACTATTAACTGATTTTCCATAGTTCACTTTGTTTATTTTTTCCTTTCTATAGAACCAAGGGTGACTTTGAGTGCCTGATCCTCCTGTCACTGCATCCTTTGTTTTGACTGCATTATGTGCTACTCTCTCGGGTTTATTATTCTTGTGACTGGACCAAAGCATATACATTCTAAGTTGGCACTTAACTGAGTTATATCCCACTCCCCAGACCGGTTTCCTCTATAGTCTTTTCCTTTCCTAGCAGTCGTCAGGCAGAATTCCACTGTGCATACTGTCGGTATTCTGTTCGTCTACATAGCTATCAGAATGCTCAATTCCATTAAGCTTTGCCTACAACACTTGAAATTTTCTAGCCTACAACTGTCTCAAATTTCTCCCACCACCACCAATTCACATAGGCATTTAATCATAGCAACAACCCCACTTTTCAGGGCTGCATTCATTTTTTTTTTCATTTGCTGTGATAATATATTGAATAAAATTATCTTAGGAAAGAAAAGTTCATTTGTCTTTCTGTATGAGGAGATATAGTTCACAACATGAGGTGGTATGAGCATGAAGTATTTGATAATCTTGTGTCCACTGATCAGAATGCAGGGGCAGACGAGAATTGGTGTTCAGCTAGCTCTGTTCTTTATCTCCTTTATTTCATTCTGAGACTCCAGGCCCTGAGATGCAGTCACTCACATTTAGCATGAATCTTTCCTCCTGAATTAAAGTTGTGTAGATGCTATTATAAAGATACACACGGAGGTTTGTCCCCAAGGAGAATACAAATCCAGACAAGTTAACAATAAACATTGCTCATCACACATGTGTAACATGTGTCTAAAAAATGGCAGAAGAGTTTCTGTAAGCATTGTTTCGAGGCTCCTTTCAGTTGTATAACTCTGACCATGCATAATTTTACTATTATGCATTTATTTGAGATTCAATAAATGTTATATATTATCTAGGTATGGAAAATAAAAATATAATTATTTCATGAG
Source organism: Peromyscus eremicus (assembly GCF_949786415.1). Taxonomy (NCBI): domain Eukaryota; kingdom Metazoa; phylum Chordata; class Mammalia; order Rodentia; family Cricetidae; genus Peromyscus; species Peromyscus eremicus. Next base: position 7,850,489 of record NC_081421.1, read on the forward strand.
CAATGATTAATACTTTATTAACTATTTACATATTGCTCTGAAAGACATAATAACCACGGAAACTTATAAAAGGAAGGATTTGTTTTGGATTACCATTTAGAGCAGTGGTTCTCAACCTGTGGGTCACAACCCCTTTGTGAGTGGGATGACCCTTTCACAGGGGTCACCTAAGACCATTAGAAAACACAGATATTCATAAACATTACAATTCATAACAATAGCAAAATTACAATTATAAAGTAGTAATGAAAATATTTGTATGGTTGGTGGTCACTACAACATAAGGAACTGTATTAAAGTGTCACAGCATGAGGAAGGTTAAGAACCAATGATGTGGAACGTTAGAGTCCATGATGGCAAAGAGGAGGCAGCAGGTAGCAGAAGGCCAGGACAACAGCTCAGGGCTCATATCTCAAGTACCAAACAGAAAACAGAATGAAATAGGCATGAAACTCTTTGAAACATCAAAGCCCCTCCTAGTCACATACTACCTTAATAAGCCAACACCTTCTAATCTTGCCCAAATAAACACCCATGGGGACCAACTATTCAAATGTCTGAGACTTATAAAGGACATCTCATTCAAACTACCACAAATATGTAGGCTGATTGATTTTTATAAATTATATGTGCCTGTAGTGATATTTTATTTGTATGTTAATAAATAAAGCTTGCCTGGAGACTGGGGGGAAAGGCCAGCCATTTTAAGTAAACAAGAAGTCAGGCAGCACATACCCTTAATTCCTTAGCAGGCAGGATCTCGGTGTGTTCAAGGTCACACTAGGGAACAGAGCCAAGTGTGGTGACACACTCCTTTAATCCTAATACCAACCACAGAGACCTGGAAGTCTGTACAGACAGACAAATTGACAGAGTTGTGTAGGAAGAGGAAGTGAGATAGCTGGGCTAATAGAGCCAATGAAAGGGCAGAACAGGAAGGCAATATAGGCATGGGTAGATATGAAGTAACTTGCCTTTGGAAGCTGCAGAGTTGGTGAGGTAAGTTTGGCTGGTGACTTTCCTTATTTCCCTGATCTCTCTAAGGCTTTCACCCCTACATTTGGCTCCGTGTTTTTTTTATTTAATAAGACCATTTAGAAATTCATCTACGTGTGCCCTCTAATATTGCACATTGTCTTCACTGTCATCCTGAGATGAGGTTTCAAATTATCTAGAATTCACTGCTTATATTGGATTTAAAATTGCAAAAGTCACTGACAGAGAAAATTTACATTTTCACCTATTCTATCACCAGAAATAAAGGAATATTTGAGAAAACATGATACAGATTGTAAATTGATAAAGAAATTTATATTTTACTCCTAATTTATTTTTTTATATTTGTGAGCAAGGAAAGGGTATTGTGATTTTTAGTTTGATCCCTATCACATCTGTGTTTAATTGCAGAAGTCAAAGGGAATAAAAGTATTCCTCATTGAAGACGTGGCATTTTTTACTGACACTAAACATAAGGGAGCTATGTATGCAGGCACTGGGGAAAGTGAATAACAATTTTTCATAGGTTACTGTCAAATTTTAATAAAAATCGCATCTAAAAGTTGCATCTAGACATGAGGATGACTCACAATAACCAGAGAGTGCAAGAGAGATATCAAGTAGGAACTGTTTTATACTCTCTGGTCATTTCTAATGTATGGGCTCCAAAATCCGGTAAACTCTGATAATATTAAAAGCTTGGAATAGTCTTCTCCAGGGAAGAACACACCAATTGAATTATCCAATGCTAAACTATTATCTTTTTTAAATAAACATACAAGTAACATTATATAGACCATGGTAGGTGTATTTATGTACTTTGGAAAAATATATACGCACCCATATATTTTTTATATGTACATATATACGTGTATTTATACATGTGTATTTACATATACATATGTACAGTGGTGTCTCTACAATCTGGAAACAAATAAAATGGAGCAGGAAATGTCAGTAAGAATCATGTGATTGCACACTGATAGTGGCAGGGCTGCCATACCTGGACTGCGTGAGGAAATTTTGGTAAACAGACATCAGTGCAAGGATAATGTCATTTTCATTTGTGAGAAACTGAAGAGGAAGGGTGTGAGAGGGAGTCAAACATTTAGCCTAACCTTTGTATAGACTTCTCTAACTTGTGTCATGATTTGAGTGTTTGCTGTTTTCCATTATTTTCTGTAAATCTAATATAAATGATTGAGCTATACCTATCCACAATCTATCATCTATCTGTCTGTCTGTCTGTCTATCAGTCTGTCTGTCTGTCTATATCTACCTATCTATCATATACCTATCTGTAAATCACCTGAGTATCTATCTATCTATCTATCTATCTATCTATCTATCCATCATCATACACATCATCATCATCTAGATAGCTATATCTATCACTATCTCTGTCTGCATCTGCACACTCACATGTGTGTCTGTCCTTTCTGAAACAATTTCATTTTGGCAAAGATTTACCTTGAACTTGAACTGCAATCCATTCATCACATCCTCACCTATTACCAAGTGCTGGGCTCATTGTGTGTGTACCCACATCTAACCTTAATTACATTCTTGTACAGTGTTAAATTCATATTTTTATTCTGGCATGAATAACAGGGCTATGAATTTCAGATTTAATCAGATTTATTTAAGATTTGGTATTTGACACTGGGGCCTGAATAAATATTTATCTATAAATATTAATATAAATTATGGGACTCAATATCTTTTTTTGTTTTTTCGAGACAGGGTTTCTCTGTGTAGCTTTGCGCCTTTCCTGGAACTCACTTGGTAGCCCAGGCTGGCCTTGAACTCACAGAGATCTGCCTGGCTCTGCCTCCCGAGTGCTGGGATTAAAGGCGTGCACCACCACCGCCCGGCTGAGACTCAATATCTTATGGAATAAAAAGGTTCCAGTAATATGTAATGTTGAGATTTTTTTTCTTTTTTTCATTATTAGGAAATTTTTGCCGGGCAGTGGTGGTGCATGCCTTTAATCTCAGCACTCAGGAGGCAGAGTCATGAAGATCTTTGTGAGTTCAAGGCAAGCCTGGTCTACAAAGCAAGATCCAGGACAAGCACCAAAACTACACAGAGAAACCCTGTCTCGAAAAAAACAAATTTTTTATTCTATTCACTTTACATACCAACCACAGATCCCCCTCTCCTTCCTCCTTCTGCCACTCAGCCTTACCCCCCAACCTACCCTCCATTCTCATCTCCTTCAAGGCAAGGCCTCCCATGGAGAGTCAGCAGAACCTGGTACATTCAGTTGAGGCAGGTCCAAGTCCCTCCCTCTGCACCAAGGCTGCACAAGTTGTCCCATCATTGGCACTGGGCTCCAAAAAGCCTGCTCATGTAGCAGGGACTGATCGAGATCCTACTGCCTGCCACCACCACACCCCAAACAGTTGAACCTAAACAGCTGTCTTCCCTATGCAGAGGGCCCAGTCCAGTCAGTCCCACGGGTGCTTCCCAGCTATTGGTCCACAGTTCACAGGTTCCCACTAGTTTGGCCTCTGTAGGTTTCCTCATCATGATCTTGATGTTCCTTGCTCATAGAATTCCTCCTCTCTCTCATCAACTGGACCCTTAGAGCTCAGCCTGGCACCCAGTCAAGGATATCTGCCACTGCTTCCATTATTTTAAAAGAAATATCAATTAAATTACATACTTTTATGTTTTTATAGTTGTATATTCGAGCTATGACTAGGTATCTCTATATCAGAGAATTGAATATGTACTTGTGTGTATCTGGGTGTTTATACATGTTTCTGTTATGAAGTTTAAAAGAGAACAGTGAGTTCTTAATTTTTCCTGAAGAAAAAATAAATTTGAACAGTACAAGACTCCCACATGCTAGACATTGCTGTTGTTCAATTTTACTAAACACAAGTAATATTATTTTCTTTCTGACTTTACTTTATTTCCACTCTTACAAACCATCCCACTGGTGAGCTTTAATTAGATTGCTACTGTAGACAACCCTTATTGAGAGAGATAGACTATCTGTGGATCATTTGGCAGGGACTGTGGAGAATATTTATTCATTAGAAGTATTTTCTTAGTTATTCAAAGCATTTTGAAACTTACCAAATCTTATGTAAAAAAGCTACTACAAATTCTTCAGTGCAAGCTTTATGAAAATATCTGTGCATAAATGTGTAATAGTGGAAAAATAAATATATTGAACAAAAGAGTATGTTCATGTACCAATCGTTCAAATTGTAAGTGAACACCTAATTGGGAAAAAGTGCATTTTAAATGTTCACATTTTGACTCTTTCCATTTGTACCATCAAAGAGTCACTGCAAGGGAACATGATAATGAACACCCAGATATACTTTTATAACTGCTTTTATGGAAGAATAATATACACTAGGTCAAGTTTAAACAATGGAACCACACTTATATTTATCTTCACGTTTCTTGGCCTCACTCATCCATTTCTCCCTCAGTGCCTGCTAAACCAAGCAGTTTTAGAATATAGCGGATCATTCACAAATTGTGGCAGGTATTCAACCTGCAAATTTCAGAGCTGTCAAGGCTGAGTGTTTCAATCATTTTTGACATCTCCTGGTATTTCCTTTCATATTCCAGCTTCTATAAATAATATCCTTTCTTAGGTACAATTTTAGGTTCTCAGGCTTGTTTCTCCCCCACAATATAAAGAAAAGTTTTATTTTATCTCTTAGCATGTCCTTCCTGTTTTACCTTCAGTTTGAAAAAAAACATGATTGTGAACTGCACTGATGAATAGAAACATGTTAATAGTTGATACATTAAAAATGGCGTACTATTTAGCTCTTATAAAAAGTATTTCCTTTGGTGATTCTAGAATGTTTTAATAATTTTATAATATTATCTGTTGCAAAATAGGGTGCACATTTTGAAACAAATGCTTTAGGAAGATTATCAATAACTGCTACATTTATATAAATATTCAAATATGGCAGCTGAATGATTACATAAAAAATGTAAACATAAGCATTTTTACAAAAATTTCTTACATTTGAGATTGAACACTGGCATGAATTAACTTTTATATTCTAAGGAAGATGTTCTTATAATTTTTTTCAATATCAAAATATGATATAAGAAGGATTCTAAGGGGAAATTTAAGAGCTTTTTTATTGTTTTACACTATGTAACTATTTTGTACTCTATTTTATTTTCCATGTTGTTGTAAGTAAATTTTAAATAAGCAATTTGAAATAACATCAAGTAATACAACACTAATATTGTTTGACATAGAAAACTTTGATGCTATTTATTGAGAATTCTTAGGCTGAAATGTTGACCTTGGAATGCTCAGATTTTTTTTTTCTCAGATTTTTTTTTTTAAGAATCTCAAAAGGTTGAATGGCAGAACTAGAAGAAGGAAGGGGGTTTCTCACAGTGTAGTGTAGCTTTTGAAAGGCCCATTCTTGTGCTAGGAGCCCTGAAACTCCAACCAGGGTTAAAGTATTGTATCATTCATGGTCAAAGAAATAATGCAGGGGTTCTATTTTTGAGTTATGGGGCTTTTTATAATGTGTAAGACATTATTTTATGTGACTAAGTACTTTACTACTAATGGTTTGTTACACTGTTTTTCTTTCTGCTTCCCCCCCACATTTAACAGAAAAACCATGAATTTTCCAATTCTCCACATATTTTATTACAAGGATGCTTATTCTCTTTGTTGTTGTCATGCAGACCTCTCCCCATATTTTCTTCTAGAATTGTAGCTTATGACTGTGTTGTAACTTATAGTTACTTATGAATTGTAACTTATGAATAAAACTTATGAATGTATGGATGTATGGTGTGTGTGTGTGTGTGTGTGTGTGTGTGTGTGTGTGTGTGTGTGCTCATGTGTGTATTTGGTGAACACTGTAATTTTACCACATGAAAATTACTGTTACACAGTGATTATCTAGGTTTTTTATTGTTTTGTTTTTCACCATATATTGAAGAAACTCTCCTTCCATGGTAGTATTTGTTGCTTGCTTTGTTGAAAATCAATCTGTGGGGAACATGTAAATTCTGGACTCTGTGTTCTGTTTTTCCCAGCATTTGTTAAGATATTATCAGTTTATTTTGGGCAGCTGAGCTTTATAGTATGTCTTAAAATTACTTACTGTGATATTTCCAGCTCCAATCTTTCTTGATGAAAATTGCTGAGTCTATCTGGGATCCTTTATGATTAAATGAAATACCTGTTTCAAATTTGTTTAAAGAATGGTTCATGAGCAGGCCTTTTTGACCCCATTTCTTATGGTGAAACACCTTGCACAGCCTTGGGGTAGGGGAAGAGGATTGCTCTACTGAATGTACCAGGCTCTGCTGACTCCTGATGGGAGGCCTTACCTTCTTGTAGGAGGGAATGGGAGGTGGGCTGTGGGGGGAGGCAGGAGGGATGGGAGAAGGGAAGAGGGAGATTTGTGTTTGGTATTCAAAATGAATAAAAAATTCATAATAAAACAGCTATTATAATCCAAAAAGAATAATATTATATAAATATTTATGTTTTAACTTGTTTATAAAGATCACACAAATAAATAAAGATTCTGTGGATCAAAATTAATCAGATCCAAGTCCTGTGGAAGTTGGTAAACTTCTTTAATGTTGGAATAGACAATATGAGCAGAAGTCATGGAGCTCCACATTAAATTTTACACTTTCAGTACAGAATATATTTTAAACATTTATTCACCACCAACTTCCCCCAAAATATTCATGAAAAAGTTATAACTAGTGTAGCATGAATCTTAAAAGTTCTTATTAATAAAATCAAACCTGAGCCAAGTATTGGGGTGAACACTGGATGATCAGAGAGACAGAACAAGCCACAGCTAACCTCACCTGGCCAACTTCTCAGCTGATCCTATTTCCTCAGACTGGAAGCCTCTGAGTCCTCATTCAGAATGGATCTCAGCTGAACTGTGCTGCTCGAAAGCCTGAAAGCTTAACCAGCCAAATGCTTAACCAGCCAAATGCTTCTAGTTTCTGGTCCTCACACCTTATATACCTTTCTGCTTTCTACCATCATTCCCTGGGATTAAAGGCTAGCTTTCTGGGATTAAAGGCATGAGTCACCATGCTTGGCTGTATCCTTGAACAGATGGATTTCTGCCTCTGGAATGCTGGGATTAAAGGCGTGTGCTACCACTGCCTATCCTAAGTATCTAGTGTCTTTCTGTTCTCTGACCCCAGATAAGTTTATTAGGGTACACAATATTTTGGGGAACACAATACCACCACAAACTAGAAAAACAATCAGCTTTATATTTTCTTTTGAAACTCATGTCCATTATGTGAGCTCACTCCTTCCTCGTCTCCTTATATTCTGGTTCTTTGATCATTATTATGCTGGCTTGATTTGTTTCATAGAATTCCAAGTTAGTAGTTGTGTGCACCTCAATTCATCCATTTTGTTTATTTTTTATGCAACTTCTCAAAATGTCTTCATAATTGTTTCTATTTCATAGTATCAGTTTTAATAAGTGCTTTTAAAATGCAGTTTGTTTCCTCATTTTTCATGTTTTATTAGGGATACCTCCAAAGGTAAATTGCTGTGGGATGTATGACAAATGTGTTGCTAATTAATCAATAAAACACTGATTGGCCGTTGGCTAGGCAGGAAGTATAGGCGGGGCAAGGAGGAGAATAAAGCTGGGAAGTGGAAGGCTGAGTCAGAGAGACACTGCCAGCCACCACGATGAGGAACAGCTTGTGAAGATGCCGGTAAGCCACGAGCCATGTGGCAAGGCATAGATTAATGGAAATGGATTAATTCAAGCTATAGGAACAGTTAGCAAGAAGCCTGCCACGGCCATACAGTTTGAAAGCAACATAAGTCTCTTTGTTTATTTGGTCGGGTCTGAGAGGCTGTGGGACTGGCAGGTGAAAGAGATATATCCTGACTGTGGGCCAGGCAGGAAAACTTAAGCTACAGTAAATAGCACCTCTATTTCTCCACAATGCCACATGTTTTTAACATGATAATGAAGGAAACTTTGAAAAACTCTATATAGAGATCTTCATATTCACTCATAAGAGAGTTTTTTTATGTGTATAGAAAGGTTCTGTAAGAAGCATATCAGTGAGGTTTCTCGCACTAAAATATACCCATATGAATCATACAGAGACATTGTCGAGAGCTGATGAGACTGTATTTAAGGCTCATGAATTCCATGAAACTTTCTAAGTTGGAGGATTCAGAAAGCTATGATTCACAGGTATTCTCCACAAAGCTACAAATGACTACAGTGACTGCTGAGGAGAGAAACTGTCTCCAGTGGAGACGACGGTCAACTTGGCTTGGAGCTCTAGGAATGCTGCTTTCATAAGTCACTTTTCAGCCACAGTGGAGTTTTTGTTGATGCAACTGGCTTGGGGTCCCTCATACTCTGTGTGCCATACCTCGCCCAAGATCCTGCAAGTGATCCATAAACCCAGTGGTGCCCACACTGTGCGTGTGTGGGATTCTCTGATCTGTTGTGGTTTACTAGCAGAGATGAAGAGGCATTTGTTCTTATCTTCCCAGGAAATGCCATGCAATAGAAAGAAATCACATAAAACAAAGTAGAACACATTTTTAAAATCATTTCTTTTATTTTTTTTGAGATTATAATATAATAATAAAGAATGCTTTTAAAATAATTGCTGTTAGGATGATAACTTAGGGTCTCCAGCATCTGCCAGTAGGGGGCGACCATGCACAGGGCAAAATCATTACCTCTTAATTCATTGCCTTAATATAAAAAGAGATGACAATTGGGAAGACATTTCTGTGGATCCATAGACAGCTGAAGAAAAAAAACCTATGACTAAAAATATGCCAACATCTATCCTACATTTACTCTCCAATTTTTCTATATAAGAATGAATCATTTTCAAAAAAGGGCAACATAAATATTAACTATACTAAATTTAATTTAGATAAATATGGCACAATCAAAGCCAGCTATGCACAGAAATGTGTATTATAATCTGTGAAGACTTTGAATTACTATATGTGACCACAATCAATAGAATTAGTTGTGAAGCCAACTGGATGTCACAGTGAGTTTTCTGTTCTTTATTACTATAGAGTAATTAATTAATACACTCATTTTTGCTGTAGGAGTTTTCTAAATATGGGTGGATACTCATCGAATATTAGTCTTACTGGCAATAATTTATTTGAGTTTTTCTGTCTTTCCAATATTATTTTATTTACTTGCTAATTCTCGAATGTCCTTATTATTCACATTATAGATGGAATTTATTTCTAATGTTAAACTTATATGGAGATTACATGGCAAAGGTTGGAGGGAGGAGAGGGGAAATGATGTAATTATGACTTAATTTACAAATGTACATCTGAAAAATATTTTAAAACAAAATTTTCTATATGTAAAGAATCTCTCTATAACAAGACTTTCATTGAACTGTTGAATAACGGTGTGAAAAAATAATCCAAGATGAAATCTGCACACACACACACACACACACACACACACACACACACACACACATAAACACACACACACACACAGGGTGGGGGGGGGAGACAGAGAGAGAGCCAGACAGATAGAGAAAGGGACAGGGAGGTGACGGAGGAATAACATGAGGAGGAATTTACGTCTATGGAATAAAAATAGCCTTACCTTGTATGGAAATGTGCTTGACACCACAATCTTCATACACTGCCTGAATGAGGACATCTAAACCATACCAAGGGCTCAAACCCAACTGAGCCCCAGGGACGGAGTGAATCAATTGGTTTACTTTTCTTCTCTTCTTCCCACTCATTTAACCTTGTACCCTCATTCTCATAAAAAGGAAGTGCCTTTGTTCTTTGGAAGCAGCTCTCTGAGTTGTCCCCATGTTTTAGTAATCTGATATTGATTTCTTCCTAAATTTCAGTTAAGCCATCTGTCCCCTTGGCAGTCACCATTTAGGATAAAATCATTGCCTTTAAACGCATGATTTCTTACTTAATAAATCAATTTCTTGTTAGTGACAGACACACATGTTAATTTAGGTAACTCATTACATCATATTTCAATATGTGTTAATATCCCTGAAAATCCTTGATAAACCATAGCTAAAACTTTTAATGTTGCAGATATACTTCTCCTCTCTTCCTTTTGATTGTTTGTGCTGAAATTTTCTATACCAAAGAGAATACCCTTTAAACAAGTTCACCCAAGCACTGGACTAGCTTCGCATACAATGGAATCCCAAAGGGAGGTAGTCATATTGATTGACATGCTTTCTAGTAGATACTTTAATTTTAAAATAAAAACATTAATGTAGAAGTCCAGCCCTTCTTGGTTGGGCTTACAATCCTACAACAAATGAATATAGAGAAATACCATCTGTAGCCTTTGAAATTTGATTGTAAACAGACAAAATAAAAAAGGCATATTTTTAGTTCTTGCAGTTATTTTCAAAGAAGTGTATCCGCTCCTTCAAAATCATCAGGACATGGGATAAGAAGAAAAATAAGTAGAAGCTCAATTGAGTTCATCTCTACTATGTGTCAAGGCACTGGGCACTTGGTTATTAATGAGTTGCTAATTCTTTGAATGTTCCACGTACATCCTAATCAACTGTGTTTTTTTCATTTGTTCTACTTCTCACAACTGTGGCTAACAACACATTTGCTTCACTGATGGAATTCGCTCAGAGTGCTCTGACCTTTTAGTCAATTTGGAATGCTTTTTGCTGCTTTGCCACAGTAGGGAGCGATTGATCAGTGGCTGTGCAGGGCTCCTCCACGAGAAAGCTGCTTCATGCATCTGGGTCAAGACAGTTCATAAACAGCAGAACACACATTTTATTGGCTTAATATTGCAGGTGGTTGTATCACTTTCATAAAAGGGCTTTTACTTTCTTTAATTTCTATGTAGAATCTGGCAAGGGGACTGATAATCAATCATATTTGTTCTTGCGCTTTTTAAAAGTTTAAATGTGCTGTGGAAAGCTGCTGTGTGGAAGAACAGTGGGGTTTCCTGAGGGTTTTATTAGCAGACCCTATACTGGCTTAAAAAATGATTTAATTTTCAATGTGCACATAGCAAAGATATTACCATTGCTGAAGAACCTGTGCAGTACAAAATATCAATTTACTTTTTTTTTTGCAAGATCCAATCTCTTTAAATAGGTGTTGTGTCTGTGGGCCTATTCACAGGGGAGACAGGAAATGGGATGATACAAGCAGGTGCAGCAAGTGGATTCATCTTTCCTGAATATTTGAAATCATGAAATTCAAGTAGCATTTACTGTTCCCTTTTATTCCTACAGCTGTGAGCTGTAATGGAAAGTACACGTCCCTGGGACTCAAGAGTCTTGAATTCTATACATTCTTCTATGCTGAAAGAGAACCAAAATTAAGCTCTTAGACACTACACTAGTATACATAAATTGGTGTTAAACAAAATGACTCAACTAGTCAGATATATGACAGAAACTTTTGGGCACACCCAAGATAGCCTGTAGTCCATTGTAACTATACTGATTAAGTCTTAAAATAATCTCTCTTGAAATAGTCTCTAAGTTTGCGGCAGTTCTTAGCAAAGTTCACAATACATATCAAGCATACGATAGTGTAGATCCACTTTGGGAATGTCCACGAATTCTGCTATTTGTTTTATAGGGTGAGCTGTTAATCCTAATTTTGACCCAAGACGAAATTTGTATGTATCTGTTTCCCTTTTCATTTCTCTACACAGTGGAAGCTGAGGTGCTTGATATATAGAAGTGTGCCTCAGATGTGCTTTATCAAGCTCAATATTGTGATACCGAGGAACAATTAAGATTAATGATATTTATTTATGGAATGTTTTCTTTTAACTTTGAGCTGAAAAATTGTCTGAGTTATTGATTGTGAATTGTAAAAAAGAAAGAATTGAGCTCAGTTGGGATTTAATGATTTTATAAAGTTCACGACAACCATTGGTAGAACATGGATTCAAATGTGTCTTTGTCAATTTGATGAACTTGAGTTTAATTAAGCACTTCAGTAATCCCTGCAGTGTAGTGTAGCTTTTCCTACCATGGTTAGCATGTTGAGCTCTTAGTTGTCATTGTAACAACACTGAAAAGTGGTAAGAACTTGACAAGTGGGGTCTACCCCAAAGAAGCTAGGCTGAGATCCCACCCAGGAAGGAGAAAGTGCCCTTGTCAAACACAGAAAGTCATACTTAGAATAATGCAGTATCACCTTTTCAGATAATCCTCTTTTACTTATGGATAGATAGGCATTTCAGTTCTCCTTTATCTATTTTGGGCTTGAAATATTTCTTTCCACAACTGAATAAAATCCCACTGCTTGGATGTACCACTGTGTGTGTTCACTTACTGAATGACATTTTGTCTCCTTGCAAGACTTGACAATCATGCATAAGGCTGTTACAAATGCCATGTACAAGTTGTTAAGTATATCCATGTGTTAAGTTGTTTACTTAGGCAGAATTTTCTAAAGATCAGTGATCATCTGTACCTGGGGAGGCTAAGAACACAGTAGTTGCTCAGTCCATGGAGCTGACTTCATCCACAGTGGTCATCTACCTACTCTGTGGGCCTTGAAGACTGCTGGTGGGGTTCTGGATTGTCTTCCTTCAAAAGCCCATGACAATGCAGTCTCCTGCAGTGAGGGATGACAGTGTGAAGAGCAGAGGCACAGCAGCTGCAGTAGAAGAATAGATGAAATGGCCAGCAAGCAATAAAGACTCAGACCAGCAACAGTGAATTTTCATCAGACGTTTTTATATCTACGCTGCCTGTAGGCTGATTCTACCAATGCTTGGGAGGGTATTTTCTCCTCAATAAATCTAGCCCATAAATTCTCTCATAGAGGTTTTCCTATCCGCTGATTTCAAATGTTTCAGGTTAATGATCAATATTAACTGTCACAGATTTCTACTTAATTAAATAAGCATCAAGGGGCATAATTGTTGGACTACGTGATAAAATTTGAAGAGCCCATCAATCCGTTATTCAGTACTAAATAGTCCTGAAAACATAAATACAAGTAACATTATACAAACTGAGCAGATTATACAATATAAGTAGGGGTGTGTGTGTGTGTGTGTGTGTGTGTGTTTTATAGTTAGTGTTCTCTTGCTGTGAAGAGACACCATGACCATGACAACACTTATAAATCAAATAATTTAATTGGGGCTTGCTGACAATTTTGGAGGCTCAGTCCATTGTCATCTTGGGAAGCATGGTGGCTCTCAGGCAGACATAGTGCTGGAGATGTGGTAGATAGTTCTACATCCAGACCCACAGACAATAGGAAAAGAGAGTCACTGGGCCTGGTTTAGGCTTCTCAAACTTCAAAGCCCACCTCCCATAGCATACTTGCTCAAACAATGTCACCCCTATCTCAAAAAAGCCAAACCTCCTAATCCTTCTAAGTAGTACCTCTTCCTGATGACTAAGCATTCAAATATATGAGCCTATGGGGGATATTATTATTCAGTCACTATGTGTGTTTAGATATGTACCACATATGCATATAGAAAAAATAAATGAAAAAGGAGACCATGAACTTGACAGAGAACAAGAATGGGATTTATGGGAGGGTGTGGCTGGAGGAAAAGGAAGAAGGAAATGATGTAACCATATCATAATTTTAAAAATAAAAGAAATAATGTGTATAATTCTGGAATAAACTGTAAACATGTCACTCATCGATTGGCTTAATCCTTTTAATGTGGGCCTGTGGTTTCTGTTGCTCCATACAACTTTGTAGAAGTTTAGTATTGACAGTATATTAGATTTTCAACATTCTAATAAGTGCATAAGAGCATCATGTTGTTTTAACTGTCACTTCCCAATGATATAGGATGTGAGACAGGTCTCATACGCTATTTGTAATTTTTATATCTTTTCTTGAGCTCCTTACTCTTCAGGACTTTTAGCCATTTCCAATTAAATGGTCTTATTTCCTTTGAGTTTTACTCCAGATGACAGTCTTTCATTAGATGTGGTTATTTCCAGTATTTTCTTGCAGGCTATGGCTTGATCTTGATAGTGCCTTTCAAGAGCAGGGATTTTTAGTGAAATACAACTGATCAATCACATGTTCCCTCAGTTCCAGTATTTTTGATGTTACAACAGGTTTGTCCCATACCTTGGGCCATGTGTTTTGTGCTGTAATATCTTCTGTTTGACTCATTATTTATATTGAGCTCTTCATTAGCGTGATGAATACAGACATGATTTCTACGGTACTACGTTAATACTTAAAAAAATAACATTTAAAATATTTTTGAGAAAAACTAAAAGAAGTCATCGTTTCACTTACATTCACTGAACAAGCATTTAATAAAATATAAAATCTCATATTCACCCATCTCAATTTAGTTTCTAGGAAGAAATAAAATTAAAATTAAAACTAAACTGACAGGTCTTGAAAATGGTAAGAAAATAATCTGTCTAAAGTCAACAATGAACCACAATAAACTCCATCAACATGTTCAGTGTTGTATGTGCATGTTTGTGTAAACAGAACAATAGATAGATATAGAGTATTTATTATTATTATTATTATTATTATTATTATTATTATTTATTCACTAGGATTCTTTGAGTCAGATTTTCATTCTTTCTCCCACTGGGAAAGACGTATTGTTTGTTTCTTTTCTCTTCTCTGCCTGGGAGGTAATTTAAGACTGAGGACTCAGCCGGGCGGTGGTGGCGCACGCCTTTAATCCCAGCACTCGGGAGGCAGAGCCAGTCGGATCTCTGTGAGTTCGAGGCCAGCCTGGGCTACCAAGTGAGTCCCAGGAAAGGCGCAAAGCTACACAGAGAAACCCTGTCTCGAAAAACCAAAAAAAAAAAAAAAAAAAAAAAAAAAGACTGAGGACTCCCTGTGGGAAATAAAATTTCATCATAGAACTTCTGCATCACCTCCAAAAGTAATCCTGCCTTAGCAACTACTGAGGCTGGCTTTGCCATAAAAGAAATGTTTAATTAAAAACTTTGCTTCATCAGTGTTGGAAATGGAACTTGAAGTATGATTTAAAAAGGTTTTATTATTGAACTCATCTTCTGTCTTACCATGAATTCATTGGATCTTTAAAATCACAGGATATGAACATGGGGAGAGTGGGTTTGAGAGACCTAGCCTAGATATTTTGTCTGTAGCTGAAATACAGCATAGTAAATTTTTTTCCTGCAGAAGAGAGAATAAAAATGACAGTTCCTGATAGGAAAGATCCTCGTGGAAATTTATAAAATAAACCAAATTATAATTATTTTTTTCTTAGTGTTCTTTATTCAGGTTTGACATCTCTTAGTCCAGGGTTGTATTTGTTATTCTAAGAAGTTCTAATTGTACTTTTAAAGTGTATCATGACCTCGACTATTTCCAATTAACAAAGTTCTCTTGGTTTTGAATTCACAGTAGAGGTTGAACATCTGGTAATGTGGTTCATATGTCCTCCAACTTTGCACCCCTGAGACTTAGAGAGATTGTCTGCTCTCTGTATTTTGATATTAATTGTCATCTGTTTCTTTTATTCTGCTGCAGTGTGTGCTAGGGGATTAGGCATGGTTGAATCTGCTGCATCCTTCAAGGTAGATAGTTCTCCCAACTCTCTAAGTATTAGCAGTAAATTAAGCAATTCTTTAAAAATACAAATATCAGGTGCATGACCAGGAAAATAACTTTGGTAATAAAACTTTTTTTTTTTTTTTATAAATTACAGACAAATGGAGTCCAATAAAAATAATGTTAAAAATAAGAACATTAATTTACTAAACAGAGTAAATGGCAGCAGAGAAAATGTAATTTGGAGGAAATAGTCATCTAAAGTAAATATGTATATTTTGTTAATTTTATTTATTTTAAAATTCTACTCCATGTCTTCATTAATTTCTGAACCCAGCATGCATGGGCAATTGCTGTAGCCAGTGTGACATCCCAGATATGCCACTTATAATAAACTGTCCTACATGGCTTAGATGGAAATTTTCATCACACAGTACTTGCACTGGATGCTAATATGAGCTTTTCATAAACACATTGGAATTTTGTGAGTCAATTGAGAACAAGACTGTAGTTTGAATTTCACCATGGTTGATTAGGAATGTTTGCAGTTTAGAATTTGCTAAACATAATAAATCAAGCTTGGTTTAGTTTTATTTTTCAATACACTTGTTGAAAAACTTTTAGCAACATGCAAATATTTAGTTTGGCACCTCAATTTTTAAAACAGAAATATAATTCTACGTACATCTGACATTACTTGTTATTTTCTAAATTGACACTTTTAAAAATATGTAATAAGGTGATTGATATACCTGGACATATATATTTATACATGCATGTATATATATTAAATTTTGTATTATTTATCTTATCTAATAAATTTACAAAATGCAATTTAACACTGATTAAAACATGTTTCCTTGCATGGGATACAAATTCCTTGAGTGTTTTCTAGTGCAAGATCTGATTGTAGACCATCAGCTTGTGTTAGTGACCAAAGCAAATTGCAATCCACTTCCTCCCAGATTGCATGGTAACCTTGCAAAACTAGACACAATGCTAGAGACACAACCAACTATTACTTCAGTTACCTGATTGTATATATTGATAAAAATCTAAGAGAGCAAAATGAGAAAATGGTAAAAGAAATTCTGAAACGTCCTGTCCTTGGAGGTAAATGTAGTGTGAAGATTCTGGACATCAATTGTGAAATCAAATTGAAGTAATTGCTGTGGATATCGCTCTGTATAAATAAACACTGATTGGCCAGTAGCCAGACAGGAAGTATAGGCGGGACTAAAAGAGAGGAGAGTTGAGGGAACAGGAAGGCAGAGCAGGAGAAGGGCTGGAGCTGCCGCCAGGAAATGCAAGATGTAGGGTACCAGTAAGCCACAAGCCACGTGGCAAAGTATAGATTAATAAAAATGGCTAAATATAAGATTAAGAGCTAGACCATAATAGACCTGAGCTAATGGCCAAGCAGTTTAAATAATGTAAGAGTCTGTGTGTTTATTTTATAACTGGGCTCTGGGACTGGCAGGACTTAGTGGGAGCTGGAGAAAAATTCTCCAGCTACAAATAATCTTATAAATTCTCAACTAGATATTTCCTAAAATTATAGGGGAATCTATTGCATGAATGTAGCTCGATTTCGGTCTCTTTGGTTCTTACAAAGCCAAGGGGAATTAATAAGATTTGTAATCTTAAGCTTAGAGTGTAGTTTTTGTTGCCCAACCCTGAATTCTTTTGAACCTGTATTCAACATTAATCTGAATTGGAAAGCATTATGAGTGGATAATACCACCTTAACAATTCTTGTGTCCTACCAGTAGGAGGCACTCACTGTAAAGGGACTGAATTTCTGGTAACTGACTCAGTCCCCTAGAGTTACTGAGAATACCCTGTGAGAATACTGCCACCTCTCTCCTAATTAAGCATTCCCATTTAGAAGTGAGCTGCTATGTAACCATCTAAACTTATAGCAATGACATTAGCTGAAAATGCTGAAGAAAAGTCCTTTCTTTCTTTCCAAGCCAAGGAAAGACATGACTTGTCATATATCTCTAAAGCAAGTAGTGATGATTTGATATTCTAATGAAGTGAAGAAGCAAGGGAGCAGGAAGTTGCAAAGAGCCATGGGACTGCAAAGAGGAGAAACTTTGCAAAACGTGGAAGAAGGTGGAAGAGAACTAAACTCCAGAAAATTATTACATGATTTTCATCGCTTCTGTATGAAGACAATGGGGATTTATTTTCTAATAAGTTTCCTATATTATATCATTGACAGTGATTCTTTTTACATGATGAAGAAACATATAAGGATTTCCAGTTTAAGTGGGAAAATGTGCTTGAAAATGTATGTGTGTGTGTGTGTGTGTGTGTGTGTGTGTGTGTGTGTGTTTTAAATGTTTACTTTGGTAATACACAACCACCATTTTTTGTTTTTGATGTTTCTACTATCAAAAGAATGGAATTTATAAAGTATAAGTTCCAATAAATATATATTCCTTATTTATTTAGTACACCTATTTGGGTAATATTCTTTAAACTATACATGTGCTACTAAACATAACACAATATAGTTTAAATCAAAGTAGTAGTATTTCTTTTTGAAATTTTTTTCAACAATATCTGTCTTTGCCCAGGCAGGAATGGAACAAATGATCATCTTCCTGCCTCTGTCTCCAGAATACCCACATTCATGAATATGCTTCTAAAACCTGCAGCAAATTCAAGGGTGTCTATGAACAACAGAATCAAGTAGAAAGAGCAGCTAGTTTCTCTAGGGTCTGGGGAGGAGGATGAAGTTTGAACATTCAAACCACAGGAGCAGATGCCCAGTCTCTGCTATGAATTACAGACCATGAAGAGATCATTAATGGAACTACTCCAGACCCAGGCTGTGATAAGATCTTTAAAGTGACAGCACATTCAATTTATGATAAAGCATTTTCTGTAGTGAATCCTGAACAACAAAAGGCCAACCATGGGAGTGAAATGTGAAACTTAAAATAGTGGAACTGATTCTAGTAAGTGTGAAGAATGGAAATGACTTCCACATAGCATAAGCTTTGGGGACATTGAGATAAAGAATGATTTAATCATTACACATGTTATATCCTCCTGTGGAAATACAGCATTCACATTCTGACTACTTAAAAGATAATAGTAACTAACTTAAATTGATTTAAGAATTATGAACTACTTTCATTATACATATGATATACATTTTATTCTATGGATTATTTAAATGTGAATGTTTATAATATTATAGTCATATATTAAGGCATTTTACATAAGTGCATATTAGCTTCTTTAGGTAATGATGAGAACAAACAGAAGCAGAGGGATGAATGGAGTAGAAGTAAAAGGAGAAGTAGTAATTTTTCTAGAGTTGTCTGAAGACCATCATATATTGGGTGGCAGGAACAGAGTCACTGTTTTACAGCTCTGCACTCAAAACTATGTCCGCAGTATGGTAAGGGGGCTTCCCCTGGGATTTGGGAAGATAATAGGTCCTATGCCTCCCCCAGTATCTGATACGCCAGGCATTTTTGGACTTGCAAATGTCATTTCCCTGATGTTTTATCATCATTTCCCCTAAGTATGTGTTGGTCTCTTATAAGGACAGGGTCAAAGTAAATTACAGTTAATTTAATGACCCCAGATTAACTTGTTCATCTTCAACAGTTTTATACTGAGGAGAAATGATCTAAATTTAGGGAATAAAATGTCACTAGTTTTTTTTTTTTTTTTTTTGGTTTTTCGGTTTTTCGAGACAGGGTTTCTCTGTGTAGCTTTGAGCCTTTTCCTGGAACTCACTTGGTAGCCCAGGCTGGCCTCGAACTCACAGAGATCTGCCTGGCTCTGCCTCCCGAGTGCTAAGATTAAAAACGTGCGCCACCACCGCCCGGGTAAAATGTCACTAGTTTAAAGAGAAGAATTCAGTCTGTGCAATACTTGATACTCATTAACACTCATGGAAGTGTAAAATTAAAATTAAAACATTCATGGTACCAGGAGAGGAAAAAAAACAAGAATTTTTGCAATTATTTTTTTCTATAGTTGGAATGTCAGCTACTTTGAAGAAACAGTATAAATTTTATTTATTATGTATACTATTTCTATTATATATTTATACATTTTATTATTTAAAATCATGATCTTTGTATGTGTGTTACCTTAATTCTTATCAAATGTGATTCAGCTATCTCTGTTTCTACTTCTGTTTTGTGTGTGTGTGTGTGTGTGTGTGTGTGTATGTGTAAATGAGTGTACTTATAGACATATTTACCTGGTTACACATCTGTGCACTGGCATGTGAGGGTCCAAGGTTGACAACTGTAGTTTCCTTTGACTATTTTCCATTTTGTACATTCATGTGGTGTGTCTCAAATGAACCCAAATATCACCAATATGATTCTGGCTAGCCAACTTGCCCGGGAAACTCATTTCCAACTTCAGACCGCTGGCATTACAGCCATGGCACCACAGGCTCTCCTTTGTCCACTGAAGTGGATTCTGAGTATCTGAACTCGGAAAGCTAGTCTTGTGCAACATGGTCTTTGAACATGAAGCAATCTGCAAAGTGCCACACCTTCCCACTCCTACTTCTTCTTCCATTAATTAATTAATTAATAGTGTAACAGGGTCCCTCTATGTAGTTTTGGACCCTCTCCTGGAACTCACTCTGTAGACCAGGCTGGCCAGGAACTCACAGAGATCCACCTGCCTCTGCCTCCAGACTGCTGGGATTAAAGGCGTGTGCCATCACAACCGGGCCCATTTCTACTTCTTGGACAGCACTTTCCATTTCTACTTCTTATATAGTACTTCGTATTTCTACTTATTATATAACAAGATAATATTAAAACTCACCTGGCAGGAGAGTCATTTTGATGTTTTTGTCAGATTTTTTTTTTTAAACTGATGGTGTGAAGGATCACCTTTGAACTTTGGATGCGTAGCTGCTACCATTTCCTCAAATATGGTAAACTGAATGCATAATTTGTAGTATTGAGAGACTGAGAGACTGCATTCGTATTCATTTAAAAATGATAATATTAGGTCAGGTGCCAGGCAGAGAAACAAATATTGAATTGTATTTTTTCATTACATACTTACTTGCACTTGAAATATTTTTCTTGTATTTTCTATGCATTTATCTTCAAGAAGCCTGTTTAGATATTTGGACAATTCATAATGGCTATTTCAGGTACCACAAGAAAGCACAACTTCAGTTGCAGAGCATAAACAATGCATACTAAAACACATATCTGTGAATTTTTCAGATGCATAATAATGTAATGAAAGATATTACACTAGTTTATTTCTAATGGGTGGCATCCTCAAGACTACTGGTACGCATAGGTCAAGATGAACTGTAGAACTTACATGTTTATATATGAATTTTCTCAACTGTATAAGACATGCTGTGCAATTAACATAAGATTGTGAAGAGCATCATTAGAAGTCACAGTGTTTTCATGGACTGCACACAAACTATAAAACTATTTAGGATGAATGGAAAATGCATATACATGCTTTGAACTACGTGCTAATCCTAAATACACCTGAGTACCTATATTTTTTTCATTCTTTTTCTTGAATAGCTTCTGTTAGCTAATCTAAAATAAAGAGTGGAAAATGAATCCCTTGAACACATCTCTTCAGGCACACAGCATGCGGGAATTCCTCTGAGGTTTTCTGAGCACAGTAAACAGATTTCCCCACATTCACTTGCCTCACAAACAGCTATTTTTAATCATTACTGGAGTCCTAAGGCACTGAGGGAATAATTTAATTCTAATTGTTTTGTTTTCAGCTCTGATGGGTGCAGATTTAAAACCAGAACGCTTTTTATGCCCGTGTCCATGAATCCATTTTGAAAGGATCAGAAAATGCAAGGCTCAATGAAATGTAAGGAAAGATAATTTTGGATTCTTAACATGTGGATGTGCTGAGCAAATTTAAAAGCCTACTTCAATAAATTATAAAATAGGGAGATCAGGCCTGACTTCTCATCACTGACCTTAATATATGGGAGATATGGGATGCACACACACACACACACACACATACACACACACACATACTCTCACACTCAAACACATACACAAATGTGTGCTCACAGACTTCATTGGCCACTGAAACTCCTATAGGAAGAGAAAAGCATTATAGCTTTATGGAACATTTATCATTCTTACTGCATGCAAGGTTAAGGCCCCAGTTTTCTTATGATGGTTCTAGTTGAGTGGCATAGGAATAAATGTATGTCCCTGCTCCTTCAACCTCAGAGTTATGCATTACACTGCAAGAGGTTTCCTGCAAAAGACACTCTTCATACAGGCAGAAATGAAATATATGGAGTATAGTAATGTGGCCTCTTCTACGGTAGGTTTCCTTAATCTATGCTCAGTGTGCAGGGTGATACTTTATATAATATCTAAACCATAATTCCTTATGTTTTCACAGGTCCCTCTGGTAACATTAATATTTGTAGAAACTCTCAAGCTGACTTTAGCAAATGCATCAAACTAAAGTCTAGGAACATTCAGTATGATGGCTGGACTTGGGAATTATTATATGCTATTAACAATGATCCAGGGACATTAAATCCCATTGTAGGAACAAAAAAGCAGAGGAAAGAAGAATCATTTTTCTCCAGAATGGCTGCAGGAAAGCAGGGCCAATTGTTTCCATCTTTGTTAAGCTGCCTGTTTTGTTTCTGGTCTTCCCCAGTGAGGAGTGTTTTCCACAGATCCCTAGGGGTCATGGGAAATCCTTACACACACAGTGCTTGCCTAAGGTTGCCAAGGGAAATTTCCACCTTTCTAATCCCCTAAGAAGGGAGTCCCCACTCTATGGTTTCTTGGGGAGTTCTCTATACTATGCCCATGGTTTTTAATATGTAATCTCTTGAGGTGTGTGTTACTTTCCATTTGATTAATAAGAAATAGATGTGTAAATGCCATAGCTATTGTTATCACAGGCATTTGGAGCTAATTCTACTTTAATGATTTGAAATCTTTGGCTTACGTAAAGGTATTAATAAGGCCAATGGTATTGTATGAACTGGAAAATGATCTTTCAACAAGACAGTTTTTAGCAGATATCAAAGACTTTTATTCAACTGCTTGAAGAAACCAGTAGAGTGAATTTAGGCATTTTGGAAGAATTGTGAACTTGTTGTTCAGACACATTTCAGGAAACCTTAGATATTAGATTAAAGGTACTGATCTACCTACTATAACAAGACCAAAATTAATTTATTTGACAAGTTAAATTACACACACACACACACACACACACACACACACACACACACACATATCTTTATAATTAGTTATTGTTGATCAATGCTTACCTTATAAAGAAGGCTGGCAATACTTCTTGGCATATTTAATGTATAGTACACTCATGAGTTCCTCTGAAAGTATTTTAAATTAAGCAATTTTAGTTGTCTTAAAGTATTTTAACTTCTATATATTTTGCACAACAATGATGTGAATATAATTTGAATAAAATAAAGTCACCATAATATTAGTGTGCTCAGCATACCACAGCCCACTTATTAAATTCATAATATTAATTATCTAACATAATTTTATTAAGCTATTAAAACTCAGAACAGAAGTATGTAACAAATCTATCTTTAGTAACCTATTTATTTATTTACTTATTTATCTATCTATTTATTTATTTTCTTTGTTTTTTGGTGGATGTTAAGTGCAATGCACTAAATCTGTTATCTTTTACAAAAATATTAACCTGAAAAGGTCATCACCTCACAAGAAATCAATTTCAGAGTCATTTTAAAGAAATATTTGTGGGATTAAGTGACAAAAATATACTCACTTAGCAGACTTTGATTTTTTTTATGCCAATACATTATCCAGTTTTCTCCTTGATATATGATGAATGCAACATTTGACTTAAAATTTAACAATAAACAAATAATCATCTACTTTATTGAAATATACATTACAGCAATATTAAAATCTTAAAATGTATATTCATATTTTATGTACTTTTGGATATTTGCGTTTTATTTCATAATAGTAATGTTTAAATCTTTTTTTTTTTTTTTTTTGGTTTTTCGAGACAGGGTTTCTCTGTGTAGCTTTGCGCCTTTCCTGGAACTCACTCTGTAGAGCAGGCTGGCCTCGAACTCACAGAGATTCGCCTGGCTCTGCCTCCCGAGTGCTGGGATTAAAGGCGTGCGCCACCACCGCCCGGCTGTTTAAATCTTTTATAAAAATATAATGGGAAAATTTTTCCTTTCAAACTTGTCTGGTTCACTTTTTTATCAGTCTGTTATACTTCTTACCTGCTACATGTGGAACATTGATTGTGTGCTCACTCTTGTTTCTCCCCTTAGTAAACTTGATATTTACCATTTAGTATCAGTTTATTTTAATATTTACATGGCTTGTCCTAATTATTTTGCATTCTGGTATCTCTGTGACATTTCTATACTCTTAAAATGGATTTTAAATTCCTTATAGATAGTATACTTAAATACTTTGGTGTGTTTTGGAGAACAGGTAAATGAAGATATCATTTTATACATTCCTTCACAGACTTTTAAAATGTCTATACAAGATATACACTTGAATTGAATTTTTGAATGATAGCACAACTTTCTTTGCACCTTGATTTTATGTGTATCTAGCTGTATTAATGATCTACCTTATAATTATCTATCATCTATCATCTATCTGTCTATCTATCTATCTATCTATCTATCTATCTATCTATCTATCTATCTATCATCTGTCTGTCTGACTATCTCTCATCTATCTATCTCTCATCTATCTATCATCTATCTATCTATCTATCTATCTATCTATCTATCTATCTATCTATCACCTGTCTATCTGACTGTCTATCTATCTCTCATCTATCTGTCTATCCTACCTTTTATTTCAAACAGCTAAGACTTTACCCAATGCATTGGCTGTTAGGCTGCTCAGTTCATTTTCTGGAGATGTTCCAGCAGTTTCCAAGACTGCCTTTCATCATTCTATTTCTAGCCTGGATTTCTACAATTTCCAAAGCAAATTGTATCGGGGACATTAAGTACATAGGGAATGCCTCACTCCAACTTACAGCAAACGGAGTTAAGCCAAGACTCACTGAAATAAAGAATAAGGAAGTTTTACTTTCTGGTGTTCAATTGAAAAGAACACAAAGAGGGCAACAAGAACGTTGAACAGTGTGCTTAGCCATCTGGGTATGCTACATGATGCTCACCATGGCAGGCTCTTAGCCTTCCCTAGTAACTGGGAGAGAAAGTCACTCTAGCCAGCAGGGTGCTTCCATGGTCTATGAGTTAAAAAACAGAGAAGGGCCGGGCGGTGGTGGCGCACGCCTTTAATCCCAGCACTCGGGAGGCAGAGCCAGGCGGATCTCTGTGAGTTCGAGGCCAGCCGGGGCTACCAAGTGAGTCCCAGGAAAGGCGCAAAGCTACACAGAGAAAGCCTGTCTCGAAAAACCAAAAAAAAAAAAAAAAAAAAAAAAAAAAAACCAGAAAGGAAAGCCTGTGAACAAGCAAACATAGGTCTTTGAAAGAAACTACTGCATCTGACACAATAGTACATTTTTCTTTTCATGGAACTGAATTAGAAAGTCAAAGATTCTATCCTGTACTGTGTTAGGTGTTTTCAAGAATTCTGTCTACCTAAGTAGCAGTTATACCAGGGCTGATATCCATTTATAATGAAAACTGTCTGATTTCTCATCCCCTTGTAATATTACAAGGCTAAATGGGGTGCTGAAGACTTGGCTGGTACACTAGCAATTTGTGGCGGGGGGGGAGTATATGTTACTATATATTACTGAGATATATCAACCGAAAGGGCTAACTTTTGTAAGTGGAAAGAACTTTATTACTGTGCATATGTTTGGAGTGAGGTGAAAATATAACCTAACACTACAGGGGCTTGCTAGTCAAGAGCAATAGAATAATTTGTATGATTTCACTATTCTGCCAATTAAATAATTTATTCCAAACTTAGAGTAAAATAACATAATTAAAGACGGAGATGAAGCAACTGAAGTATGGAAGAGCTAATTCTAGTAGTCACGATGCCAACACTTCTTCATGAGTCATCCCCAGTTTTCATAAACTTTGGTCCTGATATCAAATGTACTCTATCCTCAAGTCCCTCTGTGTACAGTATGTGTTTTTTTTTGATAAGTGTAACCTAGTGTCATGATAGAGAATTAGAAGCTCCTCATGTTCCTATCCCATAACCATTCCTAACAATGTCTCTTGCCTTTATCCATCACTTGCATTCAGTACCCAGACTACTTTGCAGAACATCTTAGCTCCCATCACACTCAGAGGCATCATTGCTTTGCAAGAAGCTCATCTTCCCTGATAATTATTTTGTATTCAGTGATGTCTACATTATTATTGGACACAGAAAACAATGGCAATGATATTTTAAAAGAAAGAAAACACAACCATATTCATCCTGCTGAGATAGCCTCCATTCTGCCTGCCAGCTGACCCAGAACTTCAGAGTTTAGGCAGCAGCAGCAGCTTGGTAGGATCAATACAGAAATTTTGGAGTAATTCTTTTTGATATAGCTGTAAAATCTGGATCATTTTTTTTCTGAAACTGTAGACAGATAGGTTCTTTCTAATCAGTAAAAATTTGAAACAAGACTTTTTGTTTGTTTATTCAAATCCCCTTCCATAGAAGGATTTTCTTGTTGGATATACTGAAATTTTCTTTCTAAAAAAAATAGCAATCATTATAAGTATGATGATAGGTAACACAAAGTAGCTTGTGCTTTGAGTCCCTTGTGTTTCTTGATTTACTCTGCTTTGCCAGTATCAGTGTGGAGAAAGACTGGCAGCAGGAGTCTAACATAACTCACATTCTCTTCCTTTTATTTTCTATAACTCCTTCCTTTGAGAAACCAAACTTTAATTTATTTATCTCAACAGAAATGAGATTTTCTCATCAGATGTTAGAAGAATGTGCTCTAGGACAAAAGTCTAGTCAAGAAATCACTTTGTGGACTCTGGAGGGCTTCTAAAGCAAACAATTTGATCAACATTTAGCACAAACCCTTCACATGGTTTTAAACTATAGTAAAGGCAATGTTACTTCATGCTCTCATTCCAACTTGAAACAGAGTCAATTGATAATGGTTGTGATCAGAGCTAGTCCCATCTAGTTAATATCTAGTTGCCTTGTGAGGTGGAAAGTATTAGAAAAAGCCATAGAAATAATCCCCAATTACTGGGTTTGAAATCATTCATCCTTAAATTTGAGGGTTACTATGGCATGTCTTCTGAATACAATCAGTACCATTAGTTGCCTTTTCGGAAATCATTTCTTACTTTGAAAATATTGTCATAATTGAGAATTTCCCTGAATTCTTATAAATACATCTTGCATTTATAGCAGTGTCGATGTTTACATTATGCACAGTATGCTTACTATTTTACCATGGTTGGGTGTTTTAGTGTAAAGAACATATCTATATTTGGCCTTCTATGTTCTCAGCACAAACATTTATTACTGAACCACACCCCCTTGTACTGACAGTGAGTCTTAAATTTATGGATCACAAAATATGTGGTAATAAATGTGACCATTAAATATAATGAAAGTGTTTTCAGAAAGATATACACTTGTTACCTTGAATGTAATAAATTACTTTAGAGTGCATTTAAGTAATAGTTAATTAAAGACCTTTTATACCAATGATGCAAGTGTTGTCTTATGTCCATATTGCACTATAAGTAGCAGGACAATGCTAGGAAAATTGGATGATGACAGAGGCAGCTTGACTACTATTAATAGGGTATGTAACACTAACAGGGTGCTTAACAAAACCATTTTACATCTATGTAATATTTTCCTATAATTCGAACAAATAATCACACATTCTTGGTGATCAGATTGCTTGAACGGTTTCTAGAAATCTTTTAATAATAAACTGAGAACATTGCCTCTCAAAGCTTCTATGTAGAAGGGAAGTTAATGTAACCATTCTCCTCAAATGCAGTGCAGTTCAGGCCACCTAAGCTACACTGGAAGACGCCTGGCAGGGAACCATTTCTTCTACATTAAAAGAGCACCTGGCAGTGCATATCATCGTGGCAGAGGAAGTGATTGAGCCCTAAAAGAGTGCATGGTCTTTGCAGATGTAGGCAGAAGAATTATAATTACAACCATATCTCAGGGCATTGTGGCTTTCTCTTTCTTTTCAAGCTGCAATGAATAAAGGGAGGAAGGAATGACCATGCCATTATCTCCTAGTCAATGTGTCACGAGCATCTGCCCTATTGTTTCATTTGGAGATGTTCCCTATGTATAAGGAAGAATAAATTGAGATGCAACTGAAGCCTGGAAGATTTCGAGGAATGATAATGACCTTTTCTGGTTTTGCTTCCATCTTATCATAGCTTTCTCCCTACGTAAATCAGGTGTGACAGAGCAAGCACACATTTAGTGTGATTTGGGTTAAATTGGCAATACCTGCACCATCATGGGAACTATCTGCTTGAGGGGAAAGATGAGGGCAGGGATAATTTTCACTGTATAAGATGGAACATGGTCAAAAATCTGTGAGTAGTTGGAGAGAGAGGTATTATTACTTCAAGCAATTGGATGCAGGTGCCTGTGCTGACAATTGGACTATTGTAGTTCTTGGCAAGCCTTGTCACTGGCTAATAACACATTAGCACCTCAGCATAACCCTGAGCAGTAAGATGTGCCATGGTGTGTTTTCTAATTTCACAGAGACTGGGGATTTTATTCTTGAGTTATACAACAACCTGAGTGGGACCTGGCCAGCATCAGGGACTCAACTCATGATCTGTATAAAAATAAAAGGGATGCATTAAACCCTAGGATCATGTTGCAGGTCTAATAACACTGAAAGCATCAATACACCTCACTCTTCATAGGCAGCTTTAAAGTAGATGCTTTGGTTTTCTTCTTTACACATAACAATATCATCTTAATGAAAACTAAAGTATTAATGTAACCTTCCTTGGGTGCAAAAGAAACAGACAGGAAACACAGACAGTGTTGGCATTAGGTAATATGCAAACATGCTATGTTAATATATATTTATGAAGCCCAGTTATCGGATGTTGGAATTATCCTATTGTATATTTAAATAGTCTTTGTAACTAGACGTGGAAGTGTGGAGCAACATTAGTGGGTCCATGTTATTGCTTTTATTTCTTTTCCTTCCTTTTCTTTCCTTCCTTCCTTCCCTCCTTCCTTCCTTCCTCTTCCTCCTCCTCCTCTTCTTTTCCTCTTCCTCTACCTCCTTTCAGTTTTTCTTTCTCGTCCTCTTTCTTCATTGTGTTAATGATCAAATAGCCTTGTATGTGCTGAGCATGTACCTTGGAAGCTGAGTGACTCCTGCAAGCTGAGAGAGTTTTCAATGGAGCCTGCACGGATCTGAGCTAGGTTCCCTGAATATATGTAATGGTTGTTAGCTAGGTGTTAGGGATCCCTAACAGAGGAACTGGGGGTGTCTCTGACTTTTTGCCTGCTTGTAGGACCCTTTTCCTCCTACTAGGTTGCCTTGTCCAGCCTGGATATAAAGGTTTGTGGCAAGTTTTATTGCATATTGTTATGTGGTGCTTGGTTCATATCCCTGAGATGCCTGCTTTTTTTTTTTTCAGAAGGTAAAAAGAGGAGTGGATTTGGGAAGAGGAGAGGTAGTAGCTGAACTTGGAGGAGTGGAGGGAAGCGAAAATGTGGTAGAGATGTATTATATGAGAAAAAAATAAATAAAAAAAGAAAGAAAAATGCAATTATCATATTGTAAATTTCCATAACATATAAGTCCCCTATATTCAATAGAGGTGAAACAATATTGTTTATTTCTATCTTTCTGTATTATGCCATGCATAGATTTTCAAGTTTGAATGATTTCTGACTTGACTTTGAATGTTTAAAAAATTTAGACAATCTAACCAAAGAGAAAAATGAAAATATATATATATATATACATATATATGTGTATATATATATATATACACATAATGATTTATGTAAAATGATTTAAATATGTACATTACTACAAATTAAGGATGATCATGAAAAGGGGAGTTGAAATGTGTTTATGTGGTACACTTCTTAGTAATATTTTGTAACACAAACTATTTAAGATCATGACTTATTCTTAAAACACCATAAAGGACAGGGAAGCACAGTGGAACAGTGTGCTCTCCAATATAAAACACTCTTAAAAGTGATAGACACTATGGGTACTGAGTACGATGCAGGACACTGCACTTCAGTGCGAAGCTCAAGTAGGACCCCAGCAGCAAGGACACAGCTCTTAGGAAGTCAGTACTCACGCAGAGAGAGAGCTGCTTCCATACAGTTCTGAGCACAGGCTTTATTTAGTTGTTCTGTTTATTTTAGATATATGTGTATCCCTCCATCTTTTACTGCCTTGAAATAAATGGCTTTTAAAGAGCTGAGATCATTATCCTCCTTGACCTCACCACCCAACACCCCGGGGCCTCAAGATTCTTTAAGGGGCTGACTCAGTCAGGTGAGGGCAGCAAAGAGTCAGGAACAAGTGTGTTTTCCTTCCTTCTCCACCCACTGCCCTGTGTGAGTAACTAAGAAGGCTGCAATAGCCTCATGAGCTGGGCAAGGGGCTTTACTCTTATGAGAAGTCTGTATTTAAGATAAAGATTTGGTAGAATAAAGTGAGTGACGGTATCCAGTCAGAGGGATTCAGGAAAATTTTCATACGCAGAAATTCCAAGCTTCAAAAAACAAAACAAAACAAAACAAAAAAAAAAAAACACCAAAACAAACAACAACAAAAAACAAAGCCAGGTACAGAAGACACTTTAAACAAGAAAGTCAGACACTGAACATGCCTTAGAGTGCCAGCTTATTTAATCAATGATCCTTCAAAGACAGTCAATATGAGTAAAGAGTTGTGGCTAGCTATTGCGAAGCTCAATGGAAAAAAGAAAGAAAGAAAGAAAAAAAAAAAAAAGGAGACAACAGCGAGAAGTTCCCTGTCATCCTGCATGGCATTGAGATCTCCATGCCACCACAAATTTGCCTTTGAGTCCTAGACAAGTAGCTCTAGACAGGTGAGATCTCTAGTCATGATCTTTTTGTTTTGTTTAATTTTCTGATTTTTTAACTCTCTTTTTCTAATTTTATGTAAATAATGGTTTTTATTTACTTTACATGCCGACCTCAGTTTCTGCTCCTTCATCTCCCTCTGCAGCCCCACCCCCTTGCTCCTGCATCTTTATTCAGAAAGAGGCAGGCCTCCCTTGGGCTTGAACAAAGCATGGCACATCAAGTTGAGGTAAGATCAAGCTCCTCCCCCTGCATAAAGGGCAAGGTAATCCAGCATGGGAAACAGGTTCCCTAAGGCCAACTAAGCACCAGGGACAGCTTCTGTTCTCACCACTGGGAGCCTAACAAACAGACCAAGCTACCCAACTGTCACACACATTCAGAGGGCCTAGCTTGGGCCCATGGAGGCTCCTTAACTGTTGGTCCACAGTCCATGAGCTTCCATGAGCTCAAGTCAGCTGTCTCTATGGGTTCACCCATCATGACCCCTCCTGGTTCACAGAATCCCTCCTCCCTTTCTTCAGTGAAACTCCTGGAGCTAGGCCCAGGGCTTGGTGTTTGGATGGGAGATCCACCTCAACCCTTGGCACCCTGACATCCCTATACCCAAAGAGTCTGAAATGTTCTGGTGGAAGAGCCACCTCAACTCCCCTCCCCCAACTCTTTCCCTAAACCCACCCCTTCAAAGCCCACCAAACACAGCTCCTCCTCCAGAGAGGCTCAAGACCACTCCCACAGGGTATAAAAGCTGCATCCCAGAAAACAGACACTTGTTCCTCTCTGCAGGCTGGGGAATCACCTGGGAAAGCTTTACCCATTAAACCGGGCCTTTTCCTAATTTGGTCTGATTTGGACTGCTGCATTGACGGAGAGGCCTATCAGGGTACAAACAACTTATCACTTGGCTATGGATCTCTGCATCTGCTTCCATCAATTACTGGATAAAGTATCTCTGGTGGCCAGTTCAGACACCCTCTCCACTATTGCTAGAAATCTTAGCTGGGGTCTTCTTTGTGGATTCTTGGGAGTTTCCCTGGAGCCAGGTTTCTCTCTAAGCCCCAAATGCCCATCACCATCAAGACTTCTCTTTCTTATTCTCTCCCTCCTTCCTGACCCTAACCTGCCTCCTGCACCCAGCCCACCCAACCTGCTCCCTCAAGTTCCTATCATCCCATCCCTGATAGTCAGGGTTTTAACATACACGTTATTGTTATTCATTTTCTCTCTGTTAGAAAAGGCAGAACACAAAATAAGTATAACAGTATCTTCAGGCAATAATCAAAACATGAAGCTTCCTTGGAGCATATTGCTGAACAACTGACCTGAATTTACTTAAGTTGCCTAGGTTTTTAATCAGATAATTGGTTTGTGTTCTTAGATAGCAAGTCCTGTGGTGGAGGAAAGGAAACTATGAGAGAAATAGAAGCTTTTTTCCCCCCCAGCACACATTAAAAATCTTACTTCAGAGTAAATT
Organism: Peromyscus eremicus; assembly: GCF_949786415.1. Classification (NCBI taxonomy): domain Eukaryota; kingdom Metazoa; phylum Chordata; class Mammalia; order Rodentia; family Cricetidae; genus Peromyscus; species Peromyscus eremicus. The sequence goes on from NC_081421.1 coordinate 7,882,530, forward strand.
ACTAATGAGAGTTATTTTAACCCCAAGACTATACTGAGGGATAATGTGTGTTCATTTAAGAGAACTTGGTTATACTCCTGATTTTTTAATGTTTCAAGGTTTACATATGTAAGTACCAATAGCAGTTGAGATTAAAGAAAAACATGTCAAACTTTTGCCTTGTTTTCCTGTGCTCTGTTTCTTAACTGTGGATTGGCCAGCTTTGAAGGTCCATCTTCTTTCTTTCTCTCTTATATCTTTTTTTTTTTTTTTTCCGAGACAGGGTTTCTCTGTGTAGTTTTGATTCCTGTCCTGGCTCTTGCTCTGTAGACCAGGATGGCCTTGAACTCACAGATATCTGCCTGGCTTTGCCTCCTGAGTGCTGGGATTAAAGGTGTGTGCCACCACTGTCTGACCTCTTTCCCTCTTGTTTATTCCTGCACATGTCAGTAACAAAGTGACTGTTTCCTCGTTTGGCAGAGGCAAGGACTTCAAGTCATGCACACTAAGCATGCCCCTGCCTCAAATCCAAATCACCATAAAACTGTAGATATCTCTAGTTCCAAATAAAATTCAGGGTGGGGCTAGTTGAATTCTGGGTTAGGACAGTTAATTTAGTGTATCCACAAAACTGGATTATGGCGGCTCAGTGAGAAGTTATATATTATTTCTCAGCAAGAAGTGTATTAGAGCATTTGGATTAATTGGATGGGAAAAGAAGCTGACCCTCACCAGTGTTGCCAGGACCAGATGAAACAGACCAGTGCAAGCAGTACAAATTCATTTCGTCTTCTTTGAGTCTGAACAGTAAAATCTTTGTTCTGACTTAGGGTAATGATGCTTCTGCTTCTAGAAATTTCTGATTTCTATGATTTATTTGTATATTGTCTCTCACACACTCACTTCCTCTTTTAAATATCTATTTATCAGTTCTATGTATTCTGCTTTTCTGAACAATAGTTGAACATATTAAGGGAATGTGAGAAATTATTTTTGGTGGATATATTTTATTTTGAGCCTTTATATTTTAAAAATTATTTTGAAACTATGTTTCATACATAGCTATATCAAGTGATGATTTTTAAAAGGCTTATAGAATTTTCAAGTAAGTATGTACAGTAGCATATATATCCTGTTTATAGATTGGATGTGTGTTTAGACATTGTCAATATTTAATTAGTGAAATCTGTTTATATATCTGAGGTGTCTCCGTTAGTAACATATTTCAGGTTTATTTTACTTGCTGTTTTTAATTTCACTTTCCCTGATACTTTTTTTTTCACCTCCTGTTTTTCTCCATTCTTCTCTTGAGTTTCTGACCATATTCCAATCATTTGAAACTGGACCTCCCCTCTCTTATGCTTTATGAGATCTTTATGTGCCTTTGTCCCCTTAGCACTGAAATTCATTTCCTCTTGGACAGCATTTGCTCTTTATTGTTTAGTTCATCAGATCATGAGCTTTGAAATCTTAAGATATTGTCTGTTCCTTTATCATAGACTCTTGTATTGTTAGAGCTTCTAAAGTGAGTATTTCTTTTTTAATTTTCTCCAATCAGGGACTTTAATATTTTTTATATTATGGAAATCAAATTAGATTTGCTAATAAAATTGTGTAAAACAGTAAAAAGAAAACAAGTTTAATTTAATGTTTGGTAGTAAAACAGTGTACTTGTTTTTGGTCTATCTTTTCTCTATCATATGGATGCATACTTGATTTTGACATAGACATTTTTGAAAATAATAGCATGAGAAAACAGAGAACCAGGAAGATTTCTAAAATTTTGTCCATGATGATAGTTGTTTTCCTAATTTATGTGAAACTCAGATATTTTAAAGTAATATGTAATCACTAGGTGAAATGAACTTAAGGGATATTGTTATACCTAAAGAAAAATGAAGAGATTATAGGATCAAACTATAGCCACAGTCTAATAAGCAACTTTAAATTTTATAGTTCCTTTATAAAACAATAGCAAATTTAGCTGCATGTGGTGGCACAGTTCTAGAAGTCGGGCAGATGTCAGGAGTATCACTTCAAGTGTGAGGCCAACCTGGTCAGCCCAAAAGCCCAAGGTCATGAATGTCTACAAGGTATCCTCTTTCACAATCAATACAGAATGGAAACAAACCGTAGAAAAATCCTTACGAAAATAAACCCGAATACAATCAAACCAATACATATCAAAATAGGTATGGTAATAAAAGAAGTTTAGATGAGTATTAAATAATTTGGAGAGCTTTGAAAACATGAGAGATGGTTAAGGACATAATTGTGTGCTGACCTTTTTTTCAGGAGAAGAATATCGTGCATACAAATATTCCTGGAAAATAATTAAATTGAACTCTTCACTTTTAGTTTCTAAGTAGTCATTTTCATTAAAATGAGTACACATCAATTCCAATTATGTCATTACGGTCATGAGTAAGAATAAAACAGAATGGATTACATTAATAAATTTATCACATTTTATTAAAATTATTAAAAATCCATATGATACATGCTTTGTAAAATCAGATATATAACACTGTAACTATAATCTGTTGTTTAAAAAAGTTTGTCTTAATAGTTGACGTCCTTAGGGGGCATAACATGGTCAATGCAAGAAACGAAATGAAATAAAACTTCATATTCTGCAGAAGCCTATATTCCAAGAAAATGTATGATTTCACTACTATTCATAGCTATGAGGTATCCATATATGGAACTTTTGAATTCTAACTTGCTCTGGGTTTTTAGAGTACTTTACTAACTTGCTGAGAGTAGTGCATAGATTTATGGGTTAGGACAGTCAGAGGAGCATACCATGTTCTTCTAAATATTCTCTATCCTCTAAAAATATGTTACTGCTTTGTGAGCCACTGAAATTTATATAAGTGAGTGGTTCATGAGTCTGTGATTAGTACAATCCAAACACTTTCATTTAAAAGAATTTAGTCATAAATTCATATTGCTTGCTTGAATGTCTCTGAATGATACTGGTGATTATGTGATATTTCTGTGGGTTTTGTGTTCAATAACACACATCCTATTTTTCTTTTCCATTACGAGCCCTTTAGACGTACATTTTTACATCCTACTTCTTGAGAAATTGGTGTTCTGCCAGAAGCTTGTTTCATTCGCCTTGAAAACCCAGGTGTAAGAAAAGGCTAAAATGAAAACCACATGCATGATGTCCTTTCCCTCCTCTTTGCCACAGATAAAGATTTATGATGTCTATCCCTGCTCCATTTGTACTTTTTCAAAAATAACAGGAGAATATGAGTAATAATTTACATACACAATACATATATACATATGTCCATACATCTATAGTACACATATATGTATATACACACATATAATGAATATTAAGAAAAAATAATTCATTTCTATGTCTGTATACCTATAGTATAAAACACTAAGGTCAATTTCACTGAAATTTGTGCATTTAAATTCCATCATTGCAATAATTCTAAAGGCTAGATAAGCTTCTTGAACTCTCTTATGCAAATATTCCTTTCAGGTGGGCTTTTGGTGATATGTGTTTGGGGAAAGCACAGTTTCAAGGTCTTCCTGAGTAACTGAGGGAGTTCATGACCATTCCGGGCATCTTAGTGACAGTGTCTCAAATTAAAAGACAAGAGGTGGATTCAGATCAGTGTGGAGTGTGTAACCTGCAGATGTGCCGTGGTATCACAATTATAATTGCCATATAAATATTTTCATTAAGATAATATAGAGAACAGGCTTACTATCTGGAAATAGATTAAGTTTGGAAAATATCCAATAGTGATCTAAAAGTCTAGAATTTACAAAACATGTTACTCAAGTCAAATCTAAATAACATAGTCAATTTTTGGTTTATTAGAAATATTTTAATGAATGAATTCATTTAACAAAATGTTATATCACTTAAAAATATGTGCAGTATATTTTTATATAATATGTATTATTGAAACCAATGGCAAATAGGAGCATAATTTAATTAAAATATATGATCTAAGAGTAAGTTAAAAATTAGGAAATTTTAGTATTGTGCCCTACAGAGAAAAGATCTGTATTACTTCTTTCAAGTGAATTTAACTTTTTGTAATAATGCAAATGTGGTTTAATAATCCTAAACTGTATATCTGCATGTAAAATAATGCAAATAATGGGTCACCATACGTAAATACACACTTCATGTTTAACAGCCTTAGTCATCAGTGAATTGCAAATCAAAACTACTTTGAAATTTCACTTTACACCTGTCAGAATAGCTAATGTCAAAAACACAAGTGATAGGTCGTACTGGTGAGGATGTGGAGCAAGAACTCTTCTCCATTGCTGGTTGTACTGGTGAGGATGTGGAGCAAGAACTCTTCTTCTCCATTGCTGGGGGGAGTGCAAATTTGTGCAACCGCTATAGAAGTAAATATGGAAGTTTCCTCAGAAAACTGGATATTGATCTTCCTTATGACCCGGCTGTTTCATTTTTGGGCATATCCTGAAAATTTGCTCCATGCTAATACAAAAACACATGTGTTCATAGGGACTTTATGTATAATAACCAGAAACTGGAAACAAGCTAGATGTTCTCGACCGAAACATTAATGAAGGAAATGTTGTACATTTGTACAATGTAGTGTTACTCAGCTTTTAAAAAAATAAAAACAAACAAAAACTAAAAAAAAAAGGTATGAATGTCCAGGTAGGCTGACTGACCACCAAATTCTGCCATTCTCTTACTATCTCAGCATCCCCAACCATATACTCAATCCCATGCCCCATTCATTAGTCACCATATTCCTGCCACCAACAAGTGCAGAAACTCCAGGCTCTACCAGAGGCCAACATGACCATTAGAAGTCCAGCCCCGAACTAGGGCAGAGTCTCCCTTATATACCAGAGACCAACATGACCATCAGAAGTCCAGCCCCCAACTGGGGTGGAGACTCTCTAATCTACTAGAGACCACACAGACTGATGGAAGTCCAGGTAGGCTGCCCATCCTCAAACCACCCCCCAAACTCTCCCATTCTCTTGGCATCCCCCCACCATGTCCCTGTTCCAGCACCCTCCTAGCTGTCTTGCCATAGCCTTCAACTGGGGCAGAAATTCCATGTTCTACTAGAGAATAAGCAGATTGTAAGAAATCCAGACAGGCTGCCAAATGACAAATTCACCCACTCTTTCACTCTCTTTTACTTATGTTTTTGTTGTTGTTGTTAAGAAATTGTTTTATTCGTTTTACATGTCAACTACATTCCTCCTCTCTTCCCTCCTCCCACCACTCCCTCCAGCCTTCCCTCCTCTGACAAGGTAAGGCCTCCCATAGTGAGTCCAGAATCTGGTATACCCAGTTGAGGCAGGTCCAAGCACTTCCTCCCACATCAAGGCTGTGCAAGATGTCCCACCATAGGTAGTGGGCTCTAGAAAGTAGGCTCATACACTAGGAATGGATCCTGATCCTACAGCCAGGAGACCCCTTAAGCAGATCAAGCTATACATCTGTCTTGCTTATGCAGAGCGCCTAGTCCAGCCCTAAGGAGGCTCTATAGCTGTTGGTCTAAAGTTCATGAGTTCCCACTAGCTTGGTTCAGTTGTCTCTGCAGGTTTCCCTATCATGGTGTTGATTCCCCTTGCTCATAGAACTCCTCTTCTCTCTCTTCGACTGGACTCTTGGAGCTCAGCCTGGTGCTTGGCTGAGGATCTCTGCATCCTCTTCCATCAGTTACTAGATAAAAGCTCTGTGATGAGAGTTAGGGTATTAATTGATCTGATTACTGGGGTAAGCTAGTTCAGGCACCCTCTCCACTATTGCTCATAGTCTAAGCTGGGGTCATCAAGGATGGTGTGGGAGAGCAATAAAAGAGATACCATGATAGAGGAGACATCATGCGGATAGGGAGAAGCCAGGTGCTAGGGAAGTTCCCAGGGATCCATAAGAATGACTCCAGCTCTCTCACTCTTTTGGTGTCTACCCACCATATCTCTAGTGTAGAGCCCTCCTCATATCCATATTCCATCACCCAACTGATGCAGAGCCTCTCTGCTCTACCAGAGGCCAAGCCAGTTGCCAGAAGTCTAGCCCCATGTTCAACCATAGGAAACAGCACCCTGAAGACCAGAGAGAAAACAAAAACCAAGGGAAAAACAATCTGTCAAACAGAGACAAACTCAAAAATCTGAACCTAGCCCTATGATCACTGCAACTCCATATGCCTAGAGGTCACCATAAGAATGTGATATTCAACAGCCAAGGCAATGTGTCACCACTAGAACCCAGCTATCCTAGTAAAGCAAGCCTGGAATATTCCAAAAGAGCAAACACACAGGAAAAAGATCTTAAAACCAGTTTTTTGAAGATAATTGATATCTTTAAAGGGGAAATGAATAAATCCCTTAAAATTTCAGGAAAGAACAAACACACAATTGAAAGAAATGGTTAAATCTAAGGAACAAAGCCAAGGTGGGAAAAAACAATTGAAGGAAACAAATAAAACTGTGAAAAATCTGAAATGGAAATAGAAACAATAAGGAAAATAAAAACTGAGAACATTTTTGGAAATTAAGTGAAATGAAAAATCCAGGTAAGCCAACAGGAACCACAGATGCAACCATCACACACAGAATACAAGAGATGGAATAGAGAATCTCAGGCATTGATTGCACAATAGAAGAAATAGATAGATTTGTCAAAGAAAATGTTAACTCTAGAAAGTTCCTGACACAGGACATTCAGGATATCTGGGACACTATGGAAAGACCAAACCTAAAAATAATAAGAACACAGGAAGGAAAAGAATCCCAGATCAGAGGCCCAGGAATTATTTTTACTAAATCATAGAAAAAAATTTCCTAACTTGAAGAAGGACACGCTTATAAATGCACAAGAAGCTTACAGAATATGAAATGAATTGGACAAGAAAGTCCCCTTGCCATAATATAATCAGAACACTGAATGTTCAGAACAAAGAATGAATAATAAAACTACAAGGGAGAAAGAACAAGTAACATATAAAGGCAGCTCTATTAACATTACTTTCAACTTCTCAATGGAGACTCTAAAAGCCAGAAGGGCCTGGAAAGATGCCTTGCAGCCTTTAAAAGAAGACAGATTCCAGCCCAGACTACTAGATAAACCTAACAAAACTATCAATCAGTGTAGAAGGAGAAAACAAAATATTCCATGATAAAGTCAACCTTAAACAATTTCAACCAATTCAACCCTAGGGAAGGTACTAAAAGGAAACTTACAACCCAAGGATGTTAACTACACCCGTGAAAGTCCAGGAAATAATCTTATACTTGCAAAAACAAAAGAAGGAAAACACACACACACACACACACACACACACACACACACACACACACACGTACCACCACCACCAACAACAACAACTACAGCGAAACAAACAAAACAAAACAAGTAATAATAGTCATTAATCATTGATATCACTCAAAATCAATGGAATCAATTCTCTAACAAAAGACACAGACTAACAGAATGGAAATAAAAATAGGATCCATACTTCTGCTTCATATATGAGACACAATTCAACATAAAAGATAAATGTTACCAAAGTATAAAGTTTGGAAAATGACTTTCAAGCAAATGGACTTAAGAAACAAGCTGGTACACCCATTAAAATAGCTAACAAAAGTAGACTTCAAACCAAAATTAATCAAGAAAGATGGGGAAGGACAATTCATACTCATCAAATTAAAGATCCATTGAGATAATGTTTCAATTCTTAACATCTATGCCCCAAATGCAAGGCACCCATGCTTGTAAAAGAAACATTATTTAAGCTTAAATTGCATATTGATCCTTAAACATTGATATTTGGGACTTCGTTACTCAACACTCACCAAAAGACAAAAAAATGAACAGCAATGCTGGAGCTACTGAATGTAATGAACCAATTTGACCTAATATATATCTACAGAACATTTCAACCAAACACAAAAGAGTATGCATTCTTCCTAGGACCACACAGAACTTTCTCCAAAATACTCAGTCATAAGGCAAGTCTTAATAGATACAAGAAAACTGAAATAACCCCTGCATTTTAATCAGTCAACCATGGATTAAAGCTCACTTTAACAGCAATAGAACCAATAGAAAATCTACAATCTCATAGAAATTGAACAACTCTCTGTTGAATAATGACTGGGTCAAGAGAGAAATAAAGAATGAAATAAAAAACTTCATAGAATTCAAGGAAAATGAATGCACAACATACCCAAACTTATAGGACGTAATGAAAATGGTGATAAAGGAAAGGTGATAGCACTATATACCTACATAAAGAAATTGGAGAGATCTCCTACTAGCACCTTAATAGTCCTCCTGGTAGATCTAGAACAAAAAGACACAAACAAACCCAAGAGGAGGAGATGCAGGATATAATCAACTTGAGGTCTGAAATCAATAAAATAGAAACAAAGAGAACTATACAAAAAAAATCAATGAAACCAAGAGTTGGTTCTTTGAGAAAATCAACAAGATAAGCATACACTTATGCAAGTGAAGTAAAAGAAACAGAGGCACTGTCCAAATTAACAAAATCAGAAATGAAGGGGGTGCATAACAAGAGACTCCAAGGAAATCCAAAAAATCATTAGGTCATACTTTAAAAATCTGTATTTCACAATATTAGAATATATAAAAGAAATAGACAATTTTCTTGATACATACTACTTACCAAAGTTAAATCATGATCATATAAGCAATTTAAATAGACCTATAATCCCTAAGAGAACAGAAGTAGTTATTAAAAGTCTTTCAACTGAAAAAAAAAAGTGGCCAAGCACTTTTATTGCAGAAATCTATCAGACTTTCAAAGAAGATATAATTCCAATACTCACCAAATTAGTCCACAAAATAGCAACAGAAAGAACATTACAAAATTAATTTCATGAGGCCACAGTCTTCCTGATACCTAAACCAAACAAAGATTCAACAAAGAGAATTACAGCCCAATTTCTCTTATGAACATAGATGCAAAAATACCAACAAATAGAATCCAAGAACACATTAAAAAGATAACCCACCAGGACCAAGTAGGATTTAGCTCAGAGACACAGGGATGGCTCAACATACAAAAATCAATCACTGTAATTGACCCTACAAACATACTGGAAAAGAAAGAGAAGAAAGATCATAACATAACATCATCATCTCCTTGGATGTTGACAGTGCTTCATGATAAAACTCTTGGAAAGAGTAGAGATGCAAGAAACATACCTCAACATATCAAAGTCAACTTACAGCAAGCCTATAATCAACATAAAATTAAATGGAGAGAAACACAACACAATCCCACTAAAACCATGAACAAGACAAATTTGTCCATTCTCTCTCTATCTATTTAATATAGCACTTGAATTTCTAGCTAGAGCAATAGGTAATCAAGGAGATTTAGGGGATAGAAATTGGAAAGGAAGAAGTCAAAGTATTAGTATTCACAGATAATATGATAATATAGATTAGTGACCCCAACTATTCTAGCAGGGAACTCCAACAGCTGATATAAACCTCAATCAAAATGGCTGAATGAGGGCTGGAGATATGGCTCAGCTGTTAAAGGCTAGGCTCACAACCAAAATGGCTGAATGAAAGATAGTAGCCCTATTATATATGAAAGACAAAGTGAGAAAGAAACTAAGGAAACAACACCATACACAATAGCCACAAACAATATAAAATATCTTGGGGTAACTCTAATTGAACAAGTGAAAGATTTATATGGTTGTAGTGGGTAACCATTCCAGCTTTGACCTGGAAGTTCCAACCCCCATTGAGGCTTTGGTAATGGTAATGTCTACAAGGCGGGCCTGAGAGAGGATGCTGAAGACCCGATATCTGGATGTGCGGCTCTCTTGGTTCCTGGACCCTGGGTGCTGGAGGTAGACTGAGCAGAGTTCTCCATAGAACACTGCCAGACTGTGCCACACCTTTCCCAGACCATGTAGCCTATCCCTTCACTTGTAAGTTACCCCACAAAAAACCTCTCTTTTAACTACGTGGAATGGCCTTAATAATTTCACCAATATATGATAAAAACTTCAAGTCTTGGAAGAAAGAAATCAAAAAAGACATCAGAAGTTTGAAACATTTCCCAGGCTCCTGCATCAGTAGGATCAACACAATACAAATGGTCTTCCTACCAAAGCAACTCTACGTATTCAACACAATCCACATTAAAACTCCAACACAATTTCTTATATACCTTGAATGGACAATAGAAAACTTCATATGGAAAAACAAAGAAAAATTAGCATAGCTAAAACAATCCTGAACAATGAAAGAACTTCCAGAAGTATGACCATTCCTGATTTCATGCTGTAATAAACACTGATAGTGATAATATTGGAACAGGAGACAACTTTCTGAACAGAACATTTATAACACAAATATTAAAGTCAACTATTAATAAATGGGACCTCATGAAACTTAAAAGCTTCAGTAAGGCAAAGGACACCATCAATAGGACAAAACAACAGCCTGTAAAATGGGAAAAGATATTCACCAATTCCACATCAGATAGAGGGCTAATATCCAAAATACATAAGGAACTCAAGAAACTGGATACAAAGAAAACAATCCAATTTAAATGGTGCACAGATCTAAACAGATTTTTCTCAGTAGAAGAAACCAAAATGGCTGAGGAACACTTAAGAAATGGTTGACATCCTTAGCCATGAGGGTAATGCAAATCAAAACAATTCTGAGATTCTATCTTATGTCTGTCAGAATGGCTAAAATCAATAACACAACTGACAGTTAATGCTGGCAAAGATGTAGTAAAGGGAACACTCCTCCATTGCTGGTGGGAGTGCAAACTTATGCAACCACCATGGAAATCAATATGGCAGTTCTTGGGAAAATAGAGAATCGATCTACCTCAAGATTCAGCTATACTACCCTTGAATATATACCCAAAGAATATTCCATCCTACCACAAGGACACTTGTTCAACTATGCTCATAGCAGCTTTATAAATAAAGCTAAAAACTGAAAACAATCTAAATGTCCATCAATTGAAGAATGGATAAAAAGATGTGGTACATTTACAAAATATTACTCAGCTGTTTAAAAAATTATGTCATGAAATTTGCAAGCAAATATATAGAACTACAGAAAACCATCCCGAGTGAGGTAATCTAGACCCCAAAGACAAACATGGTATGTACTCACTTAAATGGACATTAGGTATTAAGTAAAGGATAACCATGCTACAATCCACAGACCCAGAGAGGCTAAGTAACAAGGAGATCTCAAGGGGTGATGCACGGATCTCCTTGGGAAGGGGAAATAGAATAGACTTTGCAGATAGACAAGAGGCAGCTGGGGATGGAAACAGGAGGGATCAGGTGCTGGAACATGGTAGGAATGGAGGGAGATAGTAGTAGGAGAGACAATTAAAATTTGAGAGCATTTGGTGGTGGAGGTGATATGGAAACCTAATTCAGTATAAACTCTCAGGATTCTATGAGAGTGACCCTATCAAGGTCTCCTAGTAATGCAGGGTTTGAAGGTTGAAATGGTCATCCTCTTTAACCAGGCAATGCTTCCAGAGGTGAGATTGGAACACCAACCAAACCTCAAAACCTTCCCTATAATCTGAATCTCTTGCAAGATGTACTGAAGCAATGGAGGCTCAGAAATTGTGAGAGTGGCCAACCAATGACTGATCTACCTGGAGGCCCATACCAAGAGGAGCTCATTCCTGACACTGCCGGGATGACTAGGAATCAGAGACTGGTTAGCTCAAAGACGTGTGATGGAAAAACAAAACAAAACAAAACAAAACAAAACAAAACAAAAAACAATAAAATGATTCCCCAGCAGTATCCTAATATACTCATAGATAGGTGCCTAGCCCAATTGTCATCAAAGAGACTCCCACTGGCAGTTAATGGAAACAGATGTAGAGACCCACAGCCAAACATGAGGTGGAGAGAGAGAGACCAAACTGAAGATCTCCATCGTTTCTCTCCCCTTGGAGGTCAGGCAATCCTGTGGAAGATGGGGACACAGAATATAGGAGCCAAAGTCGTCAAGGTGACCAGAAGAATACCCTCACAAACTTCAACTAAGTCAGACTCATGGAGGCCCATAGAGTCTGAAGCCTCAATCATGGAGCCCACATGGATCTATGCTAGGTATTTTTCCTAAATGTTATGTTTGTTAGCTTGATATTTTTGTGGGACTCCTAACAATGGGCGTCTCATTCGTCCAATTTTGCGAACCTTTTCCTCTTACTGGGTTGCCTCATTCAACCTTGATATGAGGGTTTGCACCTAGTCTTGTCCAATCTTGCTATGCAATGTATTTTTGATATCCCTGGGAGGCCTACTCGTTTCTGAAGGGAAAGGAAAGAAGAATGGATCTGGAAGAGAGATGAGGTTGGGAGGGAGGAATGGAGGGAGGAGGAACTGTAGTCAGGATGTATTGAAAAAAAATTTTGAGGATTTCATATCTTTTAAGTCATTAAGAGATAGCTACTCACAAAACTTAAATTTGATTTTCCAATTAGAGTGGGGCATTGGCCTATGAGAACATTGTCATGTGCTTATTTAATATAGAAGATCATTATGCCACTTTTAACTGACTAGTCCAAAGTATTGATGAAAAACTTGGAATTATCTCTCTCTGAAAGAATTTTCCCATCTCTTTTTATGTTGGGAACATGTAATCCTGACTATTTTGTTAATAGCTGTTCCCCCCCCCCAAAAAAAAACCCTACTGTATATAAAAAAAATTGACATAATGAAGTTTTTCACACAAATAGATGGAACTGGAAAAAACTCATCCTGAGTGAGTTAGCAAATAACCAGGAAGACCAACATGGTCTGCACTCATATAAGTTAGGAGTGCATATAAGCTGAAATCAATAATAATCACGCTACAATCCACAAACCCAGAAAGGATAAGTAACAAGGAGGGATCTAAAGGGAACACATGGATCTCCTTAGGAAGGGTTAATGGAATAGATTTTCTGAGTGAACTGGGGGCTGTGCAAATGGAAAAAGGAGGGATCAGGTGTGGGGGGAGAATGGAGGGAGAGTATGCTGAGAGATGACTGGAATTGGAGGGCATTTGGGGGAGTGATGTGGAAACTCCAGTGAGGACACACAGTAATGGAGGATACGGAGCCTGAACAGGCCATCTTCTGTAATCAGGCAATTGCTGGGTCTGGGACAACAACCCAGCCACAAAATCTTGGACCTACTATCTATCCTGCCTGCAAGATGTGCTGTGATAATGGAGGCACAGAACTTGTGAGAGTAGCCTACCAGTGACTTCTCCAGTTTGAGACCCATGACAAGAGAGGGAGCCCGTGCCCAACACTGCCTGGATGACATGGAACTGCCAGCTGTATAGCCTGTAGACCTAGGACAGAAAAAAAAAATCAATAAGATGATTCCTAATGGTATTATCTTATACTCAAGGATTGGTGTCTATGCCAATTGAGAGGCTTCCTCTGGCAATGGATGTGAGCATATGCGGAGACTCACAGTCAAACATCAAGCAAAGAGAGCACCCAAATTGGAGATCTCCATTGAGTCCCACCCCTTGGAGGTCAGGGAATTACCTGAAGAATTGTAGGAGCCAAAGTGGTGGATGACACCAGGAGAACGGCCGAGACAGTAAACTAAGAAGGGCTCGCAGGAGCTCACAGACACTGAAGAGGCAATCACGGAGCCTGAATCATTCTGCACTAGATCCTCTGCCTATGTGATTTTTGTTAGCTTGGTGTTTTTGTGGATTTCTTAACACTGGGAGTGGGTTGTCCTTGACTCTTTTGCCTGCTCTTGGGACTTTTTCTCCTACTGGGTTGCCTTGCCCAACCCTGAGAGTTTATGCCTGGTACTATTGTAACTTGCTGTGCCGTGTTCAGATGTTATATCCCTAGGAGGCATGCTCTTTATTGAAGAGAAATGGAGGAGGAGTGGATCTGGGGAGAAGGGTGGTGTGGAGGGAACTCAGAGAGGTGGAGGGAGTAAAGGATGATTTTGGGACATATGGTATGAATGAAGAATAAAATTTTTTTTTAAAAAAAGATAAAATTGAAAATAAATAGCTGACTTGGGTAGGATGAAAACTGAAAGTAATTTTAATTTGCAATTCCCTGATGATTAAAGCTTTAACTTTTTTCTATATTGTAGATAACTGGTAAAGTATTTTTCTTCCAATTCTGTTGACTGCCTCTTTGTTGAAATGATGGTCTTATTTGCTGTACAGAAGCTTTTTAGTGTCATGAAGTCCTGTATTAATTGTTGGTCTTAAAATAAATAGAAGAAGGGAATAATAAGGACAAAGGCAAATAAGGCATTCTCAGCTACTGGAAAAATAGGAAAGCTTGGTAAACAAATACAGCCAGACAACATAAACACTGGTAACACTCAGGAGAAAGAGACAGGACAGCCACAGACCAAGGAGAACCACACTTTTTGGGAAACTCTAACTTATAAAACTACCCAAAATGGGCCAACAAAAGAACTGAGAGGGTAAAAGTAGCTGTGGCTTATGCTTGGAGATGTGAGTTTGAGCCAAGGAATCCACAGTGGAAGGAGAGAAACAACTCCCAAAAGAATTTGTCATTTTTACACCACAACCAGACAACGACATGAGCATACCTTTAATGTTATCTATACATAGGCACACAGCACATAATAATAATAATAATAATAATAATAATAATAATAATAAGCAATTAAAAAATAAAAAATTACAACAAGACAGAGAAATGAGGGAAGATTGAAACTGGCCTGTAGTAATTGAAATCAAGTATTAGAGAGCAAAAGGAAGGGACAAATTGATGGAAGTTTATTTTAATAAAAAATAAAATGTATTATCGTTATTAAATAAACAAATAAATGTAATAGAAACAGACTCTGTGTCTATGTAGACACTTGGCAGGGTCTGTAGTCTCCTTTCTGTGATCAGGCATAGGCACAATTTTTCTGCATGTGCAACCATCTTTAGATCCCCAACTCTATGAGTGTCTCTGCAATATGTCTTTATGATTTCTTATCATTCTTTCCTTGGTTAACTGGCTTGTTCTCTTCAGTGAAAGTAGAAAACTTGTATTTTTATGTCTTCTGAATTCATCTTTGTGTTATGGCTCCAAACTAGAGGATACGGTCTGTGAGCCCGGCAGTGGGTTTATACCTCTACATAATGGATACAGATATAGGACAGCCTTCTAATAGTGTGTCTTAAACTTTAATACTTTCCAGCACTTGTTACTATTCCATCCATAAATTATATAAGTCTCAATTTGGAATAATTTAGACCAAATTACCACCATAAAGAACACTATTTAGTGTATTCATGGATTTAAATACAAGATATATTTGATTTAATTAGCCCCAAACTAACTATTTGAAAGTGCTATAATATAGTTTATATATGCCTTGTGCAGTCACATCATTATTCATGTACAAAAATTGGAAACCAGGTTTTTTTTGGAACAGACTCTTATTATTAAAGTTTTTATTATTTAAAACAATTTTAAATTTAAGCATATTTTGTTCATATTATTCCCTTCACACAAGTCCTTTCAGATGTTCTTTCTATCCCTACTCATCCAACTTTAAATTCTTTCTCAAAAAACAAGCAAAACCCAATACAACAAGAAAACAAAATAAAAGTAACTCAAAATAAACAAATAAATAAAACAAGAAAACACCACACTGTAATTTAAAAAGACAATAAAATAAAACACTATGGAGCCCATTATATGTTGGTCAAGTACTCCTGAACAGAAACCAATTATTATCTAAACTGTAATGCTCCTGTGTGCATTTATTTTCCCAGAAGATATAGTTTAATATAGTTCCTTAAGCATCTCACTAAATGATCTTGATCCACTAATGTCACCTCAATGGGCAGCAATTCATTATTGGATCATTAATATCCTTGAATAAGTGTTCAAAGCTACTTTGACAACATTTAGAGATGATCAATGAACTTCATTGAACTCTTGTAATAAGCTGGGCTCTAGAAGAGTGAAGAATAATAGATTCTGTCACTGTCAGTTACTGTCCAATATTATCACAGTGGAATAAGGAAAAACCTCCACCTTAGGGGTTCTTGGATATCCTAGGCTTTGTTTCAAAGCTGAGAACTGTATTTCAGAATGTAGCAAAAACCTTCAGGTATGCATCATGCATTGTCATAAGCACATCAGTTAGAAAATGTCTCCCAGGAGCCCATATGATTCAGAAAACTTGCAGCACAATGTTGTAAGAACTGAGAAAATTTATTAATCAACTGCAACAACATAAACACGAAATGAAGTGTAATGTTGAGCTTACCTGTCTAATTTTGCTCTTTCAGAACATTTTTCATTCAAAACTTCTGGTAGAGCTTGGAAGCATGAGACTAGAATTACCTTTATTTATAATGAATACAATCACATAGGGAAAACAAAATGGTTTCATGCATTTATTCTTTTTTTAAATTTTTTATTTTTATTTTGCAATACAATTCAGTTCTACATATCAGCCACAGATTCCCTTGTTCTCCCCCCTCCCGCCCCCCTCACCTTCCCCCCTGCCCACCCTTAAGAGAGCTAGACTGTCAGTCTTACATTCCTATTGCAGGAAGATGAGAAAGCTATTGCAGAATTGAAAGTAGAATCTTAACCAATCAGAATAATGACTAATTACTCATGTTTATTTTAACTATAACACAAATTCTTTTCTTATTATGGTGGTCTAGCTACACTTTGACTATGATTCTGATAGCACTGGAACAGAGGGTAACTTCATATACAGCAATGAAGCAAATTGATCACAAAATTTATTATTTTATATAGGTTCTTTTGTCCTTATTACTCAAAATCCTTTACCTGGTATTATACAGAGTACATAGCATTACTAGTAATAACTGCTTATCATTGTATCCACATTTCTCACATTATAATTACTAAATTTATTTGCTTTAAATAATAGGTGAAATTAGTATATTTCTAGACCTTCTTCCATAGGAAATAAGTCAAATGCCAAATTATATTATAGCTCTCAAATTTGGCCTAAGGTCTTTGTCATTCAGTCAATCTTCCCTGGAAGAAAAGAGAAGCTTGGAATCATGGGAAGCCATGGGCTCTGGAAGCTGCCTTCAGCTCATGACACATTAGTCAATGAGAAAAGATCACCCAATCTCCAGATTGTGATCAGTCAGGCTTGTCTTTTAATTTCTTTCCTGGAATTCCCCAGCAGAACTGAACTCTGGTGATCCACAATGATATTTTACTTTACACTTATTGCATTTCTTGTGTTACTGATTCAGTCCTCTATTGCCCTAGCAATATTCATAGCATCATGTTCCAAATGATGTATTTGCTGCACATTATTTATCTCAGATTCTACATCTGTGGAAGTAAAAACAAAGAGGTGAGCCCATTAAATTCACAAATGATTCATTGAGCTGTTTTTATGAGCAGACATTTTAAACAGTCTGTGTCAATTTTTTTTTTCTAATTTAAGAAACTGCTCTTCCAGGGTCTTAACAATCAGCTCTACTTGTTCCTCTTCAAATGTAGTTCAGGATCTGGAATGAAGTCCTCAATGAAAGCTTCAGATTGGATTTAGATAATAGTGTTTCAGGTACTCTAAAAGTAAGTTCACTAAATAAATGTGTTGGTAGAAGTGATATTATAGAGAAATTTGGAATTACTTGGTATATATACATATATATATGTGTGTGTGTGTGTGTGTATATTTGCTATGCATATATATTTGTTCATGTGCATCTATTTTGGGTTAACCAGCTTTCACTGGCATAGAAAAAGTATATTTTGTATTTAAATATATACTTAACAAGTTAAAATACACTGAAATTTTATGAATGATAGTCCTAAGAGTAAGACATGCTACATGGGAAAGAATAAATACTAATGGATTCTGTAGTATAGATACATCACTTTTTAAGAATAACTATACATTGGACATGGAGATATGGTATTAACTAATATCATTGCGCTATTAAGAGATGCTAGTGTCAAGGATATTTATTTATGTTTTAATATTCTAAAGCAGATATATTTTCTCTAGTTATCCAGAACATAGGTGTACCACATTCAGGGTTCAGCCACAATTCAGGAGAAGCTTAACATATTTTAAAAGAGTCATGCAGACATAAAATAATGAGCAAACTTTGTCTTTGATCAACAAGAACAAAACGGATGCTGGAGGCTCAATAATCTGACAGATATAGGTACCAATAATCTCTCTTATGAAGTCTCCGGAAGCCTTGAAAGTTATTTACTGTTAGTTTAAAGCCAAGTAATTCAAATTCAGCACAAGCATGAGTTTGTGTCAATGGAATAAATTGACAAAGAAGACCATGATTCCAGAAAAGCAGTTATCTTTATAAAGATAACTGATACAAGGTGACAGACACAGACCAGACATACAGTAGAAAGACACAAAGTGCTCACGAGAAAATGCATGGATCTACTGTCACAGATACATGAAGCCAGCATTTTGAAGAACTTATATGAATTAAGAATAGCATGGAAATAAAGAATGAAAATATATCAAAATTTTATAGAAAAATCACTTAAATGTAAACATATAATTTATGACAATATTTTATTCATAAAAACTACTTTTAAAAATCTACCACTTTCCAAAGACAACCAACAGATCATTAGGTTTAATGAGCAAGACAGATGTAAAAATATATCGTTACACCATTCTGGTGGTACATCGCAAAAGGCCAATGCAATGATGTCATGGGAGAAGTTTAAAAATTCATGGGAAACATATACTGTCTGCATTTTAAATCTCAGTCGTGAAATCACAGTGAACGTGACTTAAGGACACTAGCATCTTACCCTAATCTGGTGCATTTAAATAAAAGAGTATAAATAAAATTATAAATGCAGAACCTAGTATCAATATTCACCAGCTAGAAATCACAGGAATCACAATAGTCAGAAAAATAGTTTATTACTTTGATGTATTATGAGAGAAACTATTCCAAAGGAATGCAGAAGATAAATCTGTGCAGAAGATTTAGAACAAACTTATGGCAGAGTTTTATCTTAGAAATTACTGACAAAGCTAGGGTGGAAAGATGGCTCAGTAGGGAAACTGTTTGCTGTGCATGCTAGTTGCAGTGGCGTTAGTAGATAATGCGAATACTCCTATGAGAAGAAATAAGAGAAATGGGAGCAAAGATATTAGGTTGTTCTGGGAAGCTAAGGGAGCAAGAAGCAGTATTGTTCCATGGTTCCTGCCTGGTTTCGTTCCAAAACTGAATTGTGGCCTTGAAGTGTAGAATGAAATAAACTCTTTCCTCACCCGAGTTTCTTAGATCAGTAATTTATCATAGCAACAGAAAGCAAACTAGAATGTACACACACACACACACACACACACACACACACACACACACACACAGTGGAGGAGTGGAGGATAGAAATGTATTCCACTATAAGCCACAGGATGTTCCTGACTTCTTGATCATGGACAAGAAGGAATAAAGGGATTCTACAGTTTAATCACATTGGTGGCACTTGTAAGTTACAGGAAAGCCACAGAATTCTCCTGCCCTTGGGTAATTGCTGTAACATGGGCTGTGATAGTAACTTCCTTCAAATACATTATGTCAAAAGTAATAGATACCACTTCCATGAGTGGTTTTAAAGACAATAACTTTATTCTTATCAGAATATTTTCCCTGAACACTGCTTGTTCTTTCCCTTGAAGTTTTGGACTATTGTGTTGAAGGAAGAAAGACATGTTCTGAAGCTAGTCCCTAGCCAATAAGTGGCTAGGAGCTAGACCTCGCAGTCAAAGAGCTTACAAGCTCAGAGATTTTTTTCCATGTCCCATAAGTAAGATTGAACTGCACCTTCCTTGGGTCTCTGAGGTTACAATGTCTCTGGCCATCACAGTTCCTGTCAGGCACAATGTAGAGAGAGTTACTGTGAAGCTGTTTTCCTGATTCACAGCACCAACGAGAAAATGAATGGGGCTGTTTCAAGCCTGTGACTTTTGAAATTTTTAGTTATTGGCAGTGAAAGGTCAACTCAGCAGGTCCAGGTTGCTCAAATCTGGCAGATTCCCAAGGTAGGCTTGTTTTTAGAACTCGCCCTTGGAGTGTTGGGTTTATGAGTCTGTTTCTGCATGACTGAGATATTGAACTGGTCAGTGTGAGTTTGGCCATATAGGTCAAGTTTCCAATGTGGTTGATGTTGAACATGAAGTTTGCATATTGCTCTTGGAGGCTGTATCTGACTGCTTCAAGAATATTCTTGAGACACTCACCTGACTTAAGTAGAAACTTAGGAACTAGAAACATTAGCAATATATTTGGAATGCATGTGAGGGAGTATGTGTGTGGTTATACATGTGTATATTTGTCTGTGTGGATGTGTTGCACTTTGTTGCCAGAGAAATGAAATAAGTCCACTCGGGAAGGACATTGAAAAGCATGAGCCTGCTTTCTCCAGGATGTTTAAATTTGTTGGTATTACTTCGATTCTTTCATCACAACTGTGAGTGCAACAGTAGCCCTGCATTTTGTGGGTACTTATATTTTTTTTGCCTTTTTTAAATTCTCACTGCAACTATATACTTGACAAATGCCACTTAAGGAAGGAGGAATTTATTGAGACTCACAATTTAAGAAAATATTTCACCATGGGAGGAAAGATATAACATCAAAGATGTTCTATTGGTGGCATCAGGAGTATGAGGTTGGTGGTCACTTGTATGCAGTCAGAAAGCTAAGAAAAAAAATGAGTGCTGGCATTGGCTTAGTTTCTCCTTTTGATTTATATTGAAATCCAAGAGTATAAGATTGGAGCCACCCAAATTTAGTATTGCATTTTTCTACTCAGTTAAACCTCACAGACATATCCAGAAATGTGGGTGGTTCTAAATCTCTTCAAGTCTATAACGCAGACTTAATAATGAAACAAATAATTGGACTGAGAGGTAGTCTTAAGGTGGGAAGAATTGTTGCAAAGCAAAGATAGGTATACTGTGGACAGTATTTTTGGCCTTTAAATATGATTTCCTAGAGAATATAATAAGCACAGAGTAAACTCTAGTACTACAATTCCCACAGGAGCAGTTAAGTCCTCTCGCCCTCCCACCTGCCACACACACATTCCTTCTTGAAGATTTGGAGAACTTTGCAGAAGGAAATTCCTCAAGACTCACATCACATTTATTCATCATTTGTTTGTTTGTTTGTATGTTTAGTTAGTTAGTTGTTTTAGTCTGTATGTGCTTGAACAGCACAGTTGGAGGTCATAGGACAAATTTTGAAATTTGGTTTTTTCCTTCTACCACGTGGTTCTTTTGGATCTTACTCAGGTCCTCAAGTTTGTCAGGAAGTACCTTTACCTTGTCAGCCATCCCCCAGACCCAGGGATCAGTTCTAAACAGCTGCCGGACAAGCAGCTTAAAGAAAAGCCCATTTTTTTGCAGTTAGTGAACACCCACATCAAAGAAACTTGAAAAATAAAAGAACAGATGCTGATAGAATTGCAATTATTTTCATATAGAGACCTTGAATAGGTATGGCTATTTTAAGGTCAATATATTATGCATCTTTTGGTAGAATCCATAAATAACTTACATAATTTCCCTTTGGTTACCTTTTTCAATACTATTTCATAGGTCTTTGAAATTGAATTCTATTAAGATCTTGCACTTCCCATTCCCATCAAGCTTGCCTTGACAAGATCAGCTGACCCCTCCCCCCCCCACACCATTTGTCAGCAAAATGCTAAATTTCTTTCCAGCACATTTAATATAATTTTAGATACTATTGAACTATAATAATTATAAAATATTCCAACATCTTTTCTGTCTTTTATTCCTCCCATAAAAACTTTCTGACTGCAAAATAGATTATCACTGCTGTTCATATATTAATTGAGCTGTTATAAAAGGGTTACCCTATTAAATATTATTAAAACTGCATGTCTATTAGAATTTCTGTATTCTAAGGATTATAACATTATACTCTAATAATTTGTTAAAAGTAACTACCATTAATTGATCTTATACCTATAAAATAAAATATCAAATAATTAACTTTGAGTTATTTTTGAAATTAGGTTTAATTACAGTTGTTCACATTTTTTGAATCATAAGTAAGACATCTTAAAAGTATGTTCAAATATATTTCCCTTACTTTCTTCTATTATGACTGTGTTGTTTGGAGATTTTCTTGGCTGGTATATGAATTTTAAGACTTTAAAGTGTTTCTTTTCTTAGTTAACTGTTGCAACAGTTTCTTGAAGTGGAGTTTAATGTTTTAAACTACTCAAATTGCCCTCTAATACTTCCCTTGAAATAACATTTGATTTTCATTTGATAACAAACAGAGAAGAACTCAGCATTCTCAAGACAAATGAGAGACAGTGTTTTGTTATTAAAATATATCTCAGTGAAAGTAATGGCCATGCTTAACTAACTATAATTTAGATGTAGAAATGGATGCAGTAAAACAAATGTCTGTGAAATAATTTTGAAATGTGTCTTATTCCAAGAAAAACAATGAACAGATTCTGACGCGTATTTTAATATGTGATTTCTATTTTGTTTAAATTACTTAATATTTCTTAAAGTGTTTTTGAAAATTAAATGTAACTTTATATTCTCTACCTAGCTATATTTTACTTTTCAATGCTTTTTTATGTATACATGCATGCTGTGGGATGGTCTGTATGTGCTCTGATTGGTCAATAAATAAAACACTGATTGGCCAGTGGCCAGGCAGGAAGTATAGGCAGGACTAACAGAGAGGAGAATTGAGAGAACAGGAAGGCCGAGGTAGACACTGCCAGCCGCCGCCGTGACAAGCAGCATGTAAAGATGCTGGTAAGCCACGAGCAACGTGGCAAGGTATAGATTTATAGAAATGGATTAATTTAAGATATAAGAACAGTTAGCAAGAAGCCTGCCACGGCAATACAGTTTGTAAGCAATATAAGTCTCTGTGTTTACTTGGTTGGGTTTGAGCAGCTGTGGTACTGGCAGGTGACAGAGATTTGTCCTGACTGTGGACCAGGAAGGAAAACTCTAGCTACAAATGGCACCCAATGGGTTGGCAAGAGTTTCCACCTAAATCCTGAGAAAAAAGATACTACAAAGGAGCTAAAATCAGTTCCTAGTTGTCTCTTCCAAGTTAACAGCAGCCTGTGTTCTGAGCTACTATGGCAGGTTCCTGGCGTGCGTGCTTGACTTGCAGTATGGTAGGAATGAGGCCTCTGCAAGTGGCACATTAAGCTGGGCCTCTGCAAGTGGCACATTAAGCTGTGTGGTAGATTTAGCTTTTGCTAGTACAAAAAAAAAAAAAAGAGTGTTCTGGGCTATAAGCTGCTTTGATAGAAACATAGACCCACTATTTCTGAGAGTTGATGGCTCCCAGAGCTGGCGGAAAATGTACCACCACCATGTTGGGAAGCTGAAGTGGGTGGAGCCAGCAGCCACAGTGCCCTTTCAGTCTTAGAATGCTGCAGTTTAAAGCAATAGGTTCAAAGTAATATAAAAAATAAGCCATGTAAAGATGGCTATCACACAGAGAATCTGGATTATGTTTCTCTTTGATATTCGTTGCTGAAGAAAAACATTTGATTGCAAAAGCTATTGAGTTATGCCAAAATGTATATTTTAAAGGTACCTTGACTTCAAAATTGGGATGTAAGGATATGTTGCTTTGGAAAGGGGGGCTCTGCTTTTGTTTCCACAGAAATCAAGAGGCTATGGATTTGTTCCAGATTAAGATACATCAGGTTTGACCAGTCAAGACTCCCTGAAAGGTCTCCGATGGCACCAAGGCCTAGATGATCTAACATCCAGAACTATTTCAAAGTAACTGGCTCAAACGATATACCCTCACGGACTATTCCATAATTCTAAAATTTTCTTTGTGTCCCCATAAGATACAGCACCCCCTTCCAGCAGGAAGTAGTAAGAGAAGCTATGCCCAAATTCTCAAATATGCCAAGCTGACTTTGGAGATGTGTGAAAGTTAAAACCTTCCTTAAAAAAAAAACAAACAACAACAACAACAAAAAAAAAAAACAAAGAAAGAAAAGGGGAAGTGCTGTGGGATGGTCTGTATGTGCTCTGATTGGTCAATAAATAAAACACTGATTGGCCAGTGGCCAGGCAGGAAGTATAGGAGAGACTAACAGAGAGGAGAACTGAGAGAACAGGAAGGTAGAGGTAGACACTGCCAGCTGCCACCATGTCACGCATCTTGTGAAGATGCCGGTAAGCCACGAGCAACATGGCAAGGTATAGATTTATAGAAATGGATTAATTTAAGATACAAGAACAGTTAGCAAGAAGCCTGCCATGGCCATACAGATTGTAAGCAATATAAGTCTCTGTGTTTACTTGGTTGGGTCTGAGCAGCTGTGGTACTGGCAGATGACAGAGATTTTTCCTGACTGTGGGCCAGGAAGAAAAACTCTAGCTACACATGCATGCTTGTATCTGTATATTTATATCACATGAGTGCAGGTGTTTGCCAAGGCCAAAAGAGGGCATTTGATCCCCTGGAACAGGAACTGTTGAGAATTGTAAGAAACTTTATGTGGGTGCTGGGAACTGAGCACCTGTCATCTGCAAGAGCAATAAACACTCCTAACCTCTGAACTATCTCTTCAGGGCCATTGCACTGGTTGTTTTTGTGTCAACTTGGCACAAGCTAGAGTCAGGGAGGAAGGGGCCTCACATGAGGAAATGCCTCCATGAGATCCAGTTATAAGATATTTTCTAGATTAGCAATCAGCGTGGGAGGGTGGTGCCATCTCTTGGCTGGTAGGCTGGGTTCTATAAGTCTACTGGTAATATAATTGGTTTTGAAATTTTACTCTTTAACTTTAAAATGCTTGTTCTGGAATGCCAAGAGAAGAATTATGCTGCCTGTTAGGAAATAACTGTAAAGGCATTTCCCTTATATTTGAAAAATTAAGAAACTTACAGATCTTATGGTGCAACTCCCCTGCTAACTTGTCAAAAGCCTGAGTTCCACTTATATGAATCAAAACAAGATTAAAGGCAAAAAAAAGAAAGAAAAAGAAAACAGGCTGAATAAGCCAGAAAAAGCAAACCAGTACTCAGGGCCCCTCATGGCCTCTCATCAGCACTTGACTCCAGGTTCCTGTCCTGCTTGAGTTCCTGTCCTGACTTTCTTTTGGTGAAGAACAACAATGTAGACGTGTAAGCTAAATAAACGCTTTCTTCCCCATCTTGCTTTTTGTTCATGATGCTTTGTTGTAACAATAGAAATTCTAACTAAGATAGCTATCTTTCTCATCTTTAAACACCTGTGTAAAATTTATAAAATCAAGTGTCAGGTCTACAAATTTCATGTTTGTTCTTTTATCATTATTTACTGATATAGAATGTTATTACATATGATATTTATTATGTTTAAAATAAGAATTGGCAGCAATTAATCAGCTCGGACACACACAGAGAAAAAACTGACACAATATAACTAAACAAGGAATCTAACACTCTAGCTTTGAAATTTATAGTTTAATAAGATATTTCTATCTTAGGTAAAGTAGCAAAATTAATCACATATTTATCTGCATAGTACTGAATGGCAAAAAGTACAAGCGAAAACAGAATGAATCCATTTAGTAAATAAAGTGAACCACATTTGAGGTGAAAATGCATCCATATCCCCCATATATGTTCATTGTATACGTATGCATAAATATACATGCAGCAAACACTCATACAAACTCTTTCTCTTCCTGATGTTGGGATAAAGTGCCTTGACAAACGAAATGGAGGGAATTCTATATATGTTAGCTCATAGGTCCAGGTACAGTCTGTTGTGGAGGGGTAGTCAACACAGGATGGGCTGAAGTAGCAGGTTCCATTACCTGTGTATCCAGAAGAGTAACAAATAGCTGCTTTCAGCTCACTCCCTTCCTATTCACAGACATCGGTATTGTGTCCAGGGAATGGTTCTGGAAACAATCTATGAAAACAAATGAGAAGATTCCATAGATTTACCCAGAGGCCCATGTCCCAGGTGATTCTACCTCTTGTAAAGTGGACAATTACCAATAAACATCAAAAAATATTTTATAAGATTAGAAAAATGAGAAAGTGAATGTCAGAATTAATTCTAGTGATGGGCACCATGGCAACTTGATACCACTGCAGCTTTGAGATCCTGTGAAAGAAAGTCTAACTTAGTTAACTTTGCAATATCTCCCTAGTTCCTCCTACAGAATCCTGTTCTAAGAATACAGAACTTGCCTTTCTTTGATATTTTATTGGTCTGGCAGTCTCTAAGAGGCATCTTGTTTCTCTCATTACAGGTTACATCATTACTAAAGACAGAAATCAATTTATTTCACCACTTTCAAAATCATAATTATACACTTGCTGAAACAAGATTACCAGAAACAAATGTGACAGCAAGATTCACTTTACATGGATTATTTATGAACCTTCTTTGGGATTATGTGGCCATGAGTAGAAACTTGTATTTCTGTAAAAGTGTAGTTACCATAGTGACTAAGGTACTCAGCTGTGGGCTATGAGATAGGATAACACAGATAAGTAATTTGTAGCAAAAATAAATATATGTCTCTCTTCACCAGTCCTATGATTGGAGTTTGGAAATACCAAAAATTGATTTTTTTCTTCTAAATATGTTTTCTAAGTTGGTAAAGAAAATGTGTATAAGTATATTTATTAATAAGGCACAAAAAGGAAAAATAATTCTTAAGTGTTTTCTAGTTTTGAGAAATATGTTCTCTAATATATCCAAGAGGAAGTTAAATTTTAAATAATTTATTTTACCACATATTTAGTCTCACGCTGCCATAGCCTCTATGTAGAGTCTTTCCAGATAATGAACTAGAGATATCATACAGTTTTATATTTCATCTCCAGGGGACCTCAAATTGACACAGTCTTAAAAATGCCAAATTATTATATGTAAAATTAAATAATTGTTCATCAATAACTTCTTGAGAAAAAACATATTATTAAAAATCAAGTATGTATAGGAGTCAGATCTTTTTCTAACCAATTTTGTACAGCTATAAATAATGAAGCTGTTAAACAAATGTTCCCAGTCCAAGGACCATTTAAAGTCTGATCTATAAAAATGTGATAAATCACTAGATGTCTAGAGTCAACCTTGATGTGAAGGAGTGAAGGGAAGAGAGTTGTAGCATGTAGAATCTATTCTAAGACTGATTTTAGTACCAATTTGAAAATATATCTTGGGGCATATTTCTTTCCAGATAATAATTTAATATATTATTCATAAACATATATAACTCCCTCAAAACAATATGTTTTTCCAAAATGATGTTTACTCATTATAATTAATAGTATGCAGTGCTTCATAAGAATATAGGGAAGTGTTGATTTCTTGGACAATAATTCCCAAACTGCACAATTCACTAATAATACCCTTCATTTATAATTTTTAAATTATCATTGCACAGTATGTAATAGCAACATTCACATGTAGTTTTGTGTGCATTGTTGTGGGTCTGTGGGATCCACAGAATCAGAGTCCTAAGACAATGGAAGGTCATTGCCAAGAACCTGAAAAAAATATTTATAGCAGTGTGAGAAATACAAGATTCATTCAAGACTCAAATTTACAGACTGAGGTACTAGGCTTACTTACTTAACCAGGTACACAGTGGTAGCAGAGTTAAGGAGGGGCTGTAAGTGTTGTTCATAAAGTTTGGAGGGAGCCAGCTGTACAGGAGACTTACTCTCCCAATTTCATTCCTTTATCACAATCACCCCATTAAGAGGCTTTTAAAAGTAATGTATCATTAGCTTGCTTTGCTTTGTATTTTTTCATATTTTCAAATTCTTCATATGTATGATGTTTTTCTGCAGGTATACATGTGTACTAGGTGCACACCTTTTGGCCGAGGAGGCCAGAATAGGGAGCCCTGTCTTCTCAATTCAAATTTAAGGATGATTGTTAAGTGCCACATAGGGTGTTAGGAACCAATGTGGGATTGATGGTATAAAAGTGGATAGATGCTCTGAACTTTTCACGCCCTTCTTGGTATTTTCATAATCAAAGATCTGAGGGATAGATGAGGTATATGCATGCAGAAGGCAGGATTTATCTACAAATAAGGTTAGTTGTTCATTGGCT
This sequence comes from Peromyscus eremicus, assembly GCF_949786415.1. Lineage (NCBI taxonomy): Eukaryota > Metazoa > Chordata > Mammalia > Rodentia > Cricetidae > Peromyscus > Peromyscus eremicus. Next base: position 7,910,632 of record NC_081421.1, read on the forward strand.
CATGTAGTTGTGAGTAGTTAACCTTATTAAAACTTCACAGTCTTGGCCTCTACAGTGCTAGCAGAGGCCAGAACACAGTGTACGATCTCCTGGGACTAAAATTAGAGACATTTGTGAAACACAACATGGATATTAGGAATCAAGCTTAGGTTCTCTCAAAGAGCCAGTGTTCTTACCCACTGAAATATCTCCCCAGTCCTTATCTTGACTTTAACAATTATAACAATGCACACTAGGTGTTGACTCAAATTATACCATATGCACAACACAATAGATTCTTTTGCATCAATATCTTTAATTAGACATTTTTTTTTTTTTTACTAATGCTTGGTGATATTCAAGTACATAGTGCAGAAGACGTAGACACTACCAAGTGTGCTGAAATATTTTTGATTTCCATAATCCATATGATTGGTGGAGGCAGATGACTATCAAAGATTGTCGTCTGAACCCCACCCCTGATTATATCTATATCTATATCTATATATCTATACATATATCTATCTATATCTATATATCTATATCTATAAATATATATAAAACTTGGTTGAAATGTCCTTCAATATTCTCCATGTGTGAAATTAATCACTCTCCTTTTGGAAGCATCCTATTGAAGAAGGAGCTGCTTTTGTTTCACAATATATTCTATTACTAGAACACTGAAAATTCTATACTTTTATTTGGAAAATTTTATTTTTTTAAAAAATCAAGCAAATCTTTTAATTTTTGCATAGAGATGGTATGTATTATGACATAACTTGTTTTCATCTTTGATGATTTATTTCAGATATCGAGGCCCTATACTGTAAATAATAATCTCTTAGCGAAATTGGGATACCTGGAATGATAGGATATGTTACAAACTCATTTGTAATCATTTTTCCTTCATTTCTAACCACACAGCAACCCAACATGTATATAGTATATCTTGAAAATAACTAATATAATTGCTCCAAAATTGTGTAAATATTTTATGAGTTATCATGAGGTTAACTGATTTATTTAAAAAATCTAATTCCTTTCTAGGTGCTTATAATCCTTAGCTTTTCTTTTTTTATATTTAATTATTTTTGAGATTGTAATATAATTACAGCATTCTTCCAGTCTTTTTGTTCCCAACCAACCCTCCCATAAAACCTTCCTAACGATAAATCCATGCCCTCTTTTTATTCCTAAATTTAAATTGCTCAGTTTTTATAATATTACTTGTATGAATGTATTCAGCACTGACCATTTGACGTTGGATAACCTATTGATGTGCCCTTTCCAGGTGAAGTAATGTGTGGTTCTGTAAGATACCTTGTTCCCATGGAGAGTCAGCAAAGCCTGGTACATATAGTTGAGGCAGGAGCCCTTACCCTTTTGGAGGAGGGGATTGATGGGGTGGGGAAGGCTGGAGGGAACAGGAAGAGGGATGAGTGGGGGATCTGCAGTTGGTATGTAAAATGAATAAAATAATTTCTTAAATTAAAAATAAAGAAACCTTGTTCCAAACATAAGGTGAGGAAGTTGTGAGCTCAGTGATTTCACTCACCTGGTCTCTACAGATGTCTTATACACCTGCACCCATGTGTATACACATACTCAAATATTCTTTAAATGTCTGTACTAAATATTACTAGAGCCAATTTTGTTATGTAGGTATTCCTCACTCATGATGATAACTGAGGTTTGATTTCAACAATATTCACATAGTTTGACAATTGTGTCTATGAAGGTTTTTATATCTCATCATAATAAAAACATTTTTACTTTATTTTAATTAAAACATTTTAAACCTATGGAAGATGACATCCTGTCATGTTTCCTGATATCAGATAACCTTTCTAACAATATGTATTTAACTTCTAACTGATTCTGAAATTCAATTTGATGAAAAATTTTAATAATGGAAGAAAGAAAGAAGCTATAAAATATTTTAAATCACTATTGAGTATTTGCTACCAGATTTGCTTCAGAATCATTGTTGCTTTTGAATATCACCAACATAGTTTTCAGGGATATTCTTAATTAATGGGTGGAAATACTAACATGGGTTTACCTTGTCCAATGGTGCAGGGACATACTTGTTTTAGTTTATGTGTGAATAGCAAAACTTTTTTTTTTTTAGATAATTTTCATGTTCTTTAAGGTTCATCTTAATTTTGATGAGTTTTCTAGAGATTTAATCAAAGGATACAAATAACAATGGTGACAATAACTTTGATTCCGATCGACTTGGTATGTTTTCACACCCTACTTGTTAGCACTGTATCTGTTTTGGTGGAGGAAAAGTAAAGTGGGCTTTGGGTCCTACGGATGTCTTTTTATAGTTGTCGCCGTTTAAGCTGTTGAATTAGTATCTTACTATGATTTGGAATATTATTTGTAGTAGAAGTCTAGTAATGATTTTAGTTTCCGTTTTAACTGCCCCTCCAGATACTATGAAGGCAGGAGTATTATCGTCCCAATTAGAGACTGACAGAAGTGCTCGAAGTAGTCCCCAGGGCTGTGTTGCTGTACAGCCCCAGGCACACACGAGTTGCCTGGGCCTTTCCTGTCAATGTCAGTTAGCAGCTATGCACTTTAAATTAATCCCCAGCCAAAAGACAAGGAAAAATTATGGAAGCATCTCACTAAGTGTAAGACAAGGATGTGGTCAATGCTTTTTTTTTTTTTTTTTTTTTTTTTTTTTTTTTTTTTTTTATCTCACAGGAGTCTCCCTCCTCTGGGAAACCGGAAAGAGAAGGGCCCCTGTTGCCTCTGCTGCCAGTCGTTCACCGTGAAAGCAGGAACTGTTTAAAGTAATGACTGGTTCATATTTCATGTGTTTCCATTTGTTTGGCTATTTGTCTCTGTGCTTTATCCGACCTTGGTCTCAACAATTCTCTCTCATATAAACCCTCCTCATTCTCGCTAATTGGACTCCCAGAGATCCACCTGGGGCCTAGTCATGGATCTCTGCATCCAGATCCCTCAGTAGTTGGATGAGGTATCTAGCACGACAATTAGGGTGTTTGGCCATCCCATCACCAGAGTAGGTCAGTCCGGACTGTCTCTTGACCATTGCCAGCAGTCTGTTGTGGGGATATCTTTGTGGATTTCTGTGGGCCTCTCTAGCACTTTGTTTCTTCCTATTCTCATGTGGTCTTCATTTACCATGGTCTCCTATTCCTTGTTCTCCCTCTCTGTTGTTGATCCAGCTGGGATCTCCCACTCACCCAAGCTCTCTTTCCCTCGACCCTCGCCCTTCACTAACCCCACTCATGTCCAGGCTGTTCACCAACTGGATCAGGCCCTCTGAGTGGGTGAGACAGTTGATTGGCCTGATCTGTTTGGGAGGCATCCAGGCAGTGGCACTGGGTCCTGTGCTCATTGCATGAGTCGGCTGTTTGAAACCTGGGGCCTATGCAGGGTCGCTTGGCTCGGCCTGGGAGGAGGGGACTGGACCTACCTGGACTGAGTCCACCAGGTTGATCTCAGTCTGTGGGGAAGGCTTTGCCCTGGAGGAGATTGGAATGGGGGGCGGGCTGGGGGGAAGGTGAGGGGGGCGGGAGGGGGGAGAACAAGGGAATCTGTGCCTGTATGTAGAACTTAATTGTATTGCAAAATAAAAATTTTAAAAAAAAATAAATAAAAAAAAACACACACACACACACAAAAAAAAGTAACGACTGGACTTTTGAATTCTGCAAAACTCTCATCTGCATTCCCATTTATCTTTTCATTAAAAAATATAATTATTTACTCTACATCCAGGTTGCAGGTTCCCTGCCTGCCTCTTCTCCCAGTCATTCCTCCCTGTCTCCCTCCGTTCCCACCCCTCCCCTCAATCCACTCCTCATCCACTTCTGTTTAGGAAAGGGCAAGTCTCCCATGAGTAGAAATTAAAAAAAAAATTAAAAAAAGGCATATCAAGTTGCAGTAAGACTAAGCAACCTCCCATGTGTTAAGGCTAGGCAAGGAGACCCAGTATGAGGAGTGCGTTTCCAAAAGTCAGAAAAAGAGTCAGAGACAGCCGCTGATCTCACCATTAAGAGTACGAAAAGAGGACCAAGCTATACAAATGTCACATATATGCAGGGGGGAAGGTCAGTCCCATGCAGATTCCCTGGTTGTTAGTTCGGTCTCTGTGAGCCCCTATAATCCTAGGTTACCTTATTCTGGTGTTTTCTTGTGGTGTCTTTGACACCTCTGGCTCCTGAAATTCTTCCTCCCACTCTTCTGTAGGATTCCCCAATCTCTTCCTTATATTTGGCTATGAGTCTTCATCTGTTTCCATCAGTTGCTGGATGAAGCCTCTCTGATGACAATTGGGCTAGACACCAATCTATGTGTATAGTAGAATATAGTTAGGCATCATTACATTGACTTTTTTTCTCCAGTCATATTTTAATCTATCCTAGGTCTCTGGGTCATCTATCCTGTGGGTTCTGGTGCTCCTGGCAGTGCCAGGTATGGTTTAGGTCTCTTTGCATGGATTTTAGATTAGATCAGCCATCCATTGGCCATCTCTAGGCCATCCTTACTCCAGCATATGCCATAAGTAGGACAGACTGTAGTTTAAAGGTTTTATGTGGCTGGGTTAGTGTCCCAGCCCCTCCACTGGACATCTTGACTAGTCAGAGAAGATGATCAGTTCAGGCTTCTTATCTGCTATTTCTAGGACTCTTAGCTGAGGTCAACCTTGTATATTCCTGGGAAATTCCCTTGGGCCAGGTTTTTATTGAACCCCCAAAAGCTCCCCATTTCCAGTAGTCTCTTTCAGTACTCTGCAGCTCCACCCCACCAACCTGATCACTCATGTTTCCATTCTCACCAACCCACAGTCCACTCACAAAATCTCCTCTATTTCCCTTACCAAGGGAGATCCAGGGAGATCCATACATCTCCCCATAAACTCTCCTTTTTACCTAGTCTTTCTGGATCTGGGGATTGTAGCATAGTTATCCTTTATTTTACTGCTAATATACTCTTATGAGTGAGTGCATACCATGTTTGTTGTTCTGTGTATGAGTTATCTCCCTTAGGATGATTTTTTTCTAGTTGCATCCATTTAACTTCAAAGTTCCTGGTGTCTTTGTTTTTAGCAGCTGAGTAATTCTCCACTGTGTAAACGTACCACATCTTCCTCATCCATTCTTTGGCTGAGGGGCATCGATGTTGTTTCCACATTCTGGCTATTAAAAATAAAGGTGCTATAAACATAGTTGAGGAAGTGGCCTTGTGGTATGATTGAGCATCCTTTGGGTAAATGCCTAAGAGTATTATAGCTGGGTCTTGTGGTAGATTGATTTCCAGTTTTCTGAGAAACCACCATCCTGATTTCCAAAGTTGGCACTTTGGCTTATGGTTGGCACTCCCATAAGCAATAGAAGAGTGTTCACCTTGTTCCACATCCTCTCCAACATGAGCTGTCATTTGTGTTTTGGATCTTAGCCATTCTAACAGGAGTAAGATGGAATCTCAAGGTAATTTTGGTTTGCATTTCCCTGGTGGCTAAGAATGTCGACTGTCTCCTTAAGTGTTTCTCAGCAACTTGAGGAGCTTCTGTTGAAATTCTCTGTTTAGATCTGTACCTTATTTTAATTTATTAGTTGATTTGTTGAAGTCTAATTTCTTAAGTTCTTTATATATTTTGAAAATCAACCCTCTGTCAGATATGATGTTATGAAGATCTTTCCCATAGTATAGGGTGCCATTTTGTCTTATTGATGATGTCCTTTTCCTTAAAGAGTTTCATGGGGTCTCATTTACTAAGTTTTGATTTTAGTGTGCTGTTGGTATCCCATTCAGGAAGTTGTCTCTTGTGACAATGTGTTCAAGGCTATATCACACATCACACTTTGTCTTTTATCAGGTTCAGTGTATTTGGCTTTATGTTAAGGTCTTTGATTCACTTGGACTTGAGTCTTGTGCAAGCAATAATAGATATGGATTTTTGCACTCTTCTGCATGCTGACATTCAGTTATACTGGCACTATTTGTTGAAGATGTATTCTTTCTTCCATTGTATAACTTCGGCTTCTTTGTTTAAAATTAAGTGTCTATAGAAGTATGGATTTACATCTGGGTCTTCAGTTCAATTCCATTGATCCACCTGTTTGTTTTTATGCCAATACCATGTCTTTTTTTGTTACTATTATACCTCTGTAGTAGAGCTTAAAATCAGAAATGGTTGTATCTCTGGAAGTTCTTTTATTGTACAAGATTCTTTTAAGTATCCTGGTTTTCCTGTCTTTTATATGAAGTTGAGTATTGTTCTTTCAAGGTCTGTAAAGAATTATGTTGGGATTTTGATGGTGATTGCATTGAATCTATAGATAGTTTTTGGTAGTATATCCATTTTATTATGTTAATCCTACAGAGCATGTGAGATATTTCCATCTTCTGATATCTTCTTAAAAGGCTTGAAGAGCTTGTCATAAAAGTCTTTCATTATCTTGGTTAGAGTTATACCAAGCTATTTTATATTATTTGAGGCTATTTTTAAGAATGTTGAAACTCTTATTTCTTTATCAGCCTGTTGATCATTTGTATATGGTATACTGATTGTTTTTTGTTAATCTTGTATTCAGCTACTTGACTTCCCTGGTAAAGTATTTGGGGTCTCTAATGTAAATTATCATATCACCTGAAAATAATGATAATTCAGTCTCTTCTTTTCCAATTTGTATCCCTTTGATCTCCTTTAGTTGTTATAGTGCTCTAGCTAGAACTTCAAGTACTTTATTGAATAGGTATGGAGAGAGTTGACAACCTTGTCTTGTTCCTGATTTTAGTGGAATTGCTTTGAATTTCTCTCTATTTAATTTGATGTTGACTGTCATCTTGCTGTATCATGCTTTGATTGTATTTAAGTGTGTTCCTTGTATCCCTCATCTCTCCAAGACCTTTATCATGAAGGGGTGTTGGATTCTGTCAAAGGCTTTCTCAGCATCTAATAAGATGATCATGTTTTTTTTTCTTAATGTTTGTTTTTATGGTGGATTACATTGACAGATTTTCATATGTTGAACCATCCCTGGATCTCTAGGATGAAGCCTACTTGATCATGATGGATGACGTTTTTCACGTGGTCTTGCGTTCCTTTTGCCAGTATGTTTGCATCAATGTTTAAGAAGAAAATTGCTCTGTAATTCTCTTTGTTGAGTCTTTGTGTGGTTTGGGTATCAGGATAACTGCGGCCTCATAGTAAGAATTTAGTAAGGTTTCTTCTGTTCCTATTTTGTGTCATAGTTTGAAGAATATTGATATTAGCTTTTCTTTGAAAGTCTGATAGAATTCTGCACCAAAACCCTCTGGCCCTGGGCTTTTTTGGTTAGGAGACTTATAATGACTGCTTATATTTTCTTGGAGGTTGTTGGTTCTATCTAAATTGTTTTTCTGATCTTTATTTAACTCTGATATGTGGTATCTATCAAGAAATTTGTTCATTTATTTTAGGTTTTCCAATTTTATAGAGTACAGTTTTTCTGAAGTATGACCTAATGATTCTCTGGATTTCCCCAGAGTCTGTTTTTATGCCCTAATTTTTTTCTGACTTTGTTGATTTGGATATTCTATCTCTCTGTGTTTTAGTTAGTTTGGATAAAAGTTTATCTATTTTGTTGATTTTCTCAAAGAACCATCTCTTTGTATTATTCTTTTTGTTTCTATTTTATTGATTTCAGCTCTCAGTTTGATTATTTCCTGCCATCTACACTTCTTGGGTGTGTTTGCTTATTTTTGTTCTAGGGTTTTCTTTTATGCAAATAAGTTATTAGATCTCTCCAAATTCTTCATGAAGGCTCTTAGTGCTATGCATTCGCCACTTTGAACTGCTTTCCTTGTGTGCCATGATTTTGGATATGTTGTTCATTCATTTACATTGAATTCTTGGAAGGTCTTACCTTTTTTCTTATTTCTTCTTTGACTTAGTGGTAAATCAGTAGAGAGTTGTTCATTTTCCATGAGTTTGTAGGCAATCTATTGTTATTGAAATCCAGACTTAATCCAGGGTAGTCTGATAAAATACCAGGGATTACTACATTTTTTGGTATCTTTTGAGACTTGCTCTGTGGTTGAGTATGTGGTCAGTTTTGGAGAAGGTTCCATGAGGTTCTGAGAAGAAGGTATATTCTTTTGTGTTTGGGTGCAATGTAATATAGATATTTATTAGGTCCATTTGAGTCATAACATCTATTACTTCTATTATTTATCTGTTTAGTTTCTGTCAGGAAGACATGTCCATTGTTGAGAGTGTGGTTTTACAGTTTTCCATTATCATTGTGTGGGGTTCTATGTGTGTTTTAAGATTTAGTGATGTTTCCTTTACAAATGTAGGTGCCCTTACATTCGATGCCCAGATGTTCAGAACTGAGACATCAGTTTGGTGGATTTTTCCTTTGATGAGTATGAAACTCCCTTCTCCATCTTGTTTAATTTTGATTGGAAGATTATTTTATTAGATATTAAGATAGCTATACCAGCTTGCTTCTTAGGCTCATTTTATTGGAAAATCCTTTTCCAGCCCTATTCTCTGAGGTAATGTCTGTCTTTGATGTTGAGGTATGTTTCTTGTATGTATCCAAATGAGGGATCCTACATTTGTATCCATTCTGCTAGCTTGTGTCTTTTTTATTGGCAAATTGTGTCCATTGATCTTGAGGGATATTAATGACAATGATTGTTAATTCCTATCATTTTGTTGTTGTTGGTGATAGTGTGTGTGTGTGTGTGTGTGTGTGTGTGTGTGTGTGTGTGTTTCCCTTTGGGTTTTGCTGGTGTAAGATTATCTATTACCTGTACTTTTTTGGATATAGTTAATTTCCTTGGGTTGAAGTTTTCTTTCTAGTACCTTCAGTAATCTGGATTAGTGGATAGATATTGTTTAAATTCAAATTTGTCATGAAATATCTTGTTTTCTCAATCCTGGTGATTGATAGTTTAGCTGGGTGTAGTAATCTGTGGTGGTTCTTAGAGTTTCTATGATCTCTTAGAGTTTGCAAGACATCTGTAGAGATTCTTTTGGAGTTAGGGTCTACATTGAGAAGTTGAGTGTGATTCTAATAGGTCTGCCTTTATATGTTACTTGGCCTTTTTCCTGTGAAGCATTTAATACTCTTTCCTTTCTCTATATATTTAATGTTTTGATGTTTATTATGTGACAAGGGGATTTTCTTTTCTGGTCCAATTTATTTGGTGTTCTGTAAGCTCCTTACACACACACACACACACACACACACACACACACACACATTCTTTTGATGTTTATTATGTGACAAGGGGATTTTCTTTTCTGGTCCAATTTATTTGGTGTTCTGTAAGCTCCTTACACACACACACACACACACACACACACACACACACACACACACACACACATTCTTCCTTTGGTTGGGAAAATTCTGTTCTATGATTTTGTTAAATGTATTCTCTGAGTTTTTGAGCTGGGTTTCTTCTCCTTCTATTCCAATTATCCTTATATTTTGTTGTTTCATAATGTCCCAGATTTTCTGGATGATTTTTGTTATGAATTTTTTAGATTTAACATATTTGACTGATGAATCTATTTCTTCTATCATGTCTTCAATACATGAGATTCTCTCTTCTATCTCTTGTATTCTATTGATGATGTTTCCATCCGTAGTTCCTTAGGCAGATTTTTCACTTCCAATATTTCCTGTTTGTTTTTCTTTTTGCTTTTTTTTTTCCATTTTCAATTCTTCAATAATTTCCTTTATTTATTTGGTTTTTCCTCAGCTTTCTTGGCAGTTTTTCAGGTATTTATTGATTTCCTCCAATTTTTTTGCTTGTCTTTTCATCAATTTCTTTAAGGGATTTTTTTTTTCATTTCCTTTTTAAAGACCTCTATCTTCTTCATCAAGTTATTTCTAAGGCCATCTTTTTCTGCTGTAGATGTGTTGGATTGTTCATGCCGTGCTGTCAGAGGATAGCTGGACTCTGATGATTCCATGTTTCCTTTCTGTTATTGTCTTCTTACACTGGTGTTCATGCAACTGGATTAAGGATGATTATAGGTCTAGGTGTTGATTCCTGTATTTGTCTTTGTTAGATCGGTGTTTTATTCTTTGTCTTCTCTTTCCTCTCTGGTTTTCTGGCCTAAATGGCCAAGGTTCTGGTGCCTAGTGAGTCTTCAGGTTCAGTTGGATCCCCTCTGGGATTTTTATTGAAAGAGTTCCCTAGATCCTGCCTGTCTTCTGGTTAATTTAAAGTCTTCTATGAAGTTTTGGAGCAGGATATAGAGCCCAGGAGAGGTACTACAGTCTGGGGTTCCTAGATGCAGCTTGGCCTCTGGGAAAACAAACATCTTCTGAAGTTGTAGGTCAGGAAATGCACTGCCAGAAAGGGGGGTACAATTTGGGGTTGTTGGGCAATCTTAAAGGGATTTAGTGGGTGGTCCATGATATCTTCCACAGCGTCCCTATGTCCATTCTGGTCTCCCATAAGCAGTGAGGCCTAGTCTGGAGTCCAGGGAGCGAGTAAATTCTGGTGTTTTGGGGAAGATTTTAAGGAGTGTTAGTGGGCAGTGAGTGGTGTCTTACCTGGCATCTCTAGATCTTACCTGGTCTCTGATAAAGTGGAAGTCTTCTTCAGAAATTCTAGGTGAGGATATGGAGCCCAGTGGAGGGGGAGCAGTTGAGTAAGCTTAAAGGGGGTAATTGGGTGGTGGGAGTTGCCTTATGTGGATTCTCTAATACCAGCCTAGTCTCCAGTACAGCTGCTGGGGCTGGGGTTCCTCAATGCGGCCTGTGCTCTGCTAAAGATATAGTCTGCTTTTCTGCATTCCCATTTAAATATTGTTTCAAGAAATTGTTCTGAAAGCCTTTTAATGCCAATGAGGGTAGCATTTCAAACTTTTTGTAGCCTGGAAGACTCAGCATTCAGGTATAATTGGCTTCTAGCATGTTGTTTGACGAATAACAAGAGGCCATGCTGCCATAAGGAACATGCCTCTCTTAACAAGAGGAACTGGACACATTTCTCTCTATGTCTTACTTCCTGACTTGTAATTTATTATATTACATCATTAGCAGAGATACATATGCATTTAATTCCATTTTCCATGACATTGTGCAAAAAAATATTTGAAAGAAATCGCTTTACTATTTTTTATTTTATTTTTGTTTTCATTTTTGAAATGTTGTGGATTCAACTCAGTGTATTCACCATAATAATCAAGTAATAATTCATTGAGCCTTATCTCCAAGTCATTTTTAAAAAATATTTTCTTTTTTACATATTAATAAATATGAATTCTATAATATCACTGGTTAATCGCTGGAGTAAATGGAGGCTTGCATTGAACACTGTAACAACCACTACAACAGGATGAAAGAGATGAGAAACTTGACAGTAAATAATACAGCATACAGTATATGATGTTTGAAATAAAAAATCACACACAATATAATATATCAGAAAATATATTAGTATATAATATTACATTTTAAATTGTTGAAATTACTAAACATAACTATTATTTTACACAAAAATATTGAATTATTTGATCTCACTAATCATCTATTAAAGGGCTTATAAGCTTACTTATCACAAACACTTAAATATTTGAATTACTATAAACCAGATTGTCAAATTTTTCTTGGATGTCTTTTTCAAGCTCATTTAAAACTAAATATGTAATTACAAATAGGTCTGTAAATGACACATTTTAATGTCAATCAGTCTCACATCTGGAAACAGTATTTTCTTAAAAATCAGTTAGAATGAAATTCACTATTTAAAATTCACCTGAAGACAAAGATCAATAAATATTACAATAGGATACTTACACATGTTTTCTAAAAAGTGTAGAGGAATAAATAGTGGAGGGTTTATAAGTTCAGCAGTCATACATTCAGAATTAATTTTGCCTGTCAGTCCTCTGAATCTCATGAGAAAAGTTATGGTTGAGCAAGACTGGTCCATTTAACATTTCATCAGCAATGAGAGCAGTTCCACAAGGCCTCATACTCCCTTAGGGTCTCTTGCCATGTAGCAGTTGTTGGATTGTGGGTTTTTTCTATAATGATAGGCAGAGATAAGTTGTCTTTGCACCAATAAATAACCTCCTATACATTGGCTTATTATAGGCAATGTATGTTATTAGGGGCACTCAGTATATAAGAACTGATATCAATTATGCAATAGTATCATTTCAGGTTAGATTGTTTGAATTTTCCATTGGGTGAGAAGGAATTAACTTTTATGTTTCCCTCAGGACAGATGTTTGAAATGGATTGTTTAATGAATTATTTCTTCAAATGTATTAGAATAATAGAGGTACATGTATCATATATAATAGTACTCTAGTGAAATTCATGGTGAATTTTTTCCCCATATTTTTAACCTGAATAACAACATTAGGACACAAATTAGATGGGTTACTCTACACTAGATCAAATTTCTCTAGAATGTATGTTGTATTGATCATTCAATTCATGTGATTTTTTTAATAGACAATGCAGTTTTTCACTTCAATGGAATGTCATTAAACATAGACTAAGGACGTTTTCATGGTACTTTTATTTTATATATAGAATGAATAGTTGTGTATGTTCTATTATAATGTGTATCACTGGCAAACAATTTCAAATTTTCATGCATAACAAAACATGCATGCTCAAATTTCAATTTTTATTTCTAATTCCATTCACTACCAAGTCCCCTAAATTATTGAAATGCAGAAATATAAGGAGACAAAGTAAATATGAAATAATATCTTGAATTTTTTAAAGAGTTTGTAGAGAAACATGCGGGGTGCATATGATCTCAAAAAAATAGACACCAGAAAGAGAAATTCTAGAAGACATAAAGTTGGAAGGAGGCTGGAAATAGGAGTTCAGAGGACTTCAGGGTCATAGAGAGAGCAGACATGATCAAAATACATTGTTTACATATGTAAAATTATCACAAAATCATTAAAATAGACAAGAGACATTATGATCTGAAAATACTTGGCTGATGGAGCATAAACCTTTCAACACAAGTGCAAACTGATAATTTAATTGTTTATATAGCTCAATTATAGTTGTGAGTTTTATCAAGTGTTGCAAACGAAATCTGTTAAGTCTCCTAATTATTGTTTTGAAAAACTTTCTGTAGGCTCTATGCTCTAGCAAGGAATCTGGTGTCTGTTTATGAAGCTTGCTATTTCTAGAAGTTTAAAGGATTCTGAAACCAAATGTAAAATCTAATTTTTCAATAGCAAGGTCTTAGATGATATTTTGTTGGCCTTTAGCAGTAAGATATCAGCCTAATGAGGCAGCAGAAAATGTTGGGCATGTGTGGAGCAATCTGTTTCTAAAACACTGTTAGCTATGTCTGTTTCAATAAATGGTCTGGTGTGAAGTGAAATATTTCACATTCAGGTTGTGTTCCAGATAGGTGGGGAATGCACTTTCCACAATGACCTTATATTATATGAAGGAAAGTCATTCATGTCCCAAGCGACAGAATCAAGGTGTTATTGATGGCTGAGTAAAGACCCTGATAACCCATAATCTTTACCTTCATGCTTTCTGCATACTGTTCTCTTCCTCTCCTCCAGAGGACTGACTTAGAAAACCACAGTTCAATTACCCACTGTAAATATAACCTGACTCTATGTTGACACCTGCTACACATTGTATGTCTACTTATGGTATATAATAAATTAGGATGTTGCTTAGATAAATGGTATCTATTAGGATTACATTTTCTTGTTATAAAAATAAAGTTATAACAAGCATATAGTTTCCTAATCTTTATTAAAAACTAGATGATTAGGAATGTAGTGGATCTTTTATTTCTACTATAGTTATAAATAATAATGAAGAAAAATTTCTATTTCCAGTTGGTTTATGTATCTATTTTTTGCAGATTCAATTTTCATCTTTAATATTCTTACATTTACTTCTTCATTCTTATTTTTGAGAGTTTATAATAGAAAGTGTGAATTTATGGAGATTCTAAATGAACAGCTACAAAACAGACATTTTGACTCTCACAAGAGTATACTTTTGGCATGCATCAAATTTATTATAAGGTTTTCAAATTATTTCCCTCTGCATATAATAAATTTTAAAAAGCAATTTAGAAATTGCTCATGGAAAAGTGAATTTACTAGCAATCCCTCAAGGTAAAATTATGTCCTTGAGAAATCATTTAAAATAAAACAGACTTCATTAATTGGACAAAATAAATCCCTCTATTAAAAGAACACCCAGGTTCTAACAATTGCAAATAGCAAATTGCCAGTGGCCTCACATGATATGTTTATAGCTGTGGTTAATTTCTTTAATGTTTTGAACACTAAGAAATAGTAGACTAGAGAAAAGAATATATTGTCACTAAGGTACCAAGCTGTCGTGGGGTATTTTTTCCCTTATTTTTCTAATAATACTCTCTTGAGTTGGAAGTGATGGAGTTGAAGGACACATCTTGGATTCAGGGATGTCATTTGTAGTATAGTAATTAAATCTCATCACCCTTTTTCTTGATTATGGAATCTCTAAAGTTTTTCCAAACTGTAATACTAGGAGATTAATTAAGGAGGGGAAGGGGAAGGGGGCTGATGGAGAAAATAAGGGAAGAAACAGCTAAGATTAGGATGCAATTGGAGGATAGTACAGAAACTTATTCAGTAGAAACTTCCATATATATATATATATATATATATATATACACGCACACACACACACACATACATATGATGATAATATCAATGAAATTGCCAAATAATAAAGAGAAATAGTCCCAACTGGCCCTCTCTTGTCACCAAACAAAGATTTTGGTGCCAGGATTGAAATACTTCTAATTGAGTTGTTGGCCAAAGAAGCCCAATGAGAATCCCTAAATAACCCAGGCTGTTACCAAGATAACTAGTTTCTATCCACAACCTAAAAGCAAGACCCCATGACTGAAGACAGCACCTTCACGACTCATTGAACACGGAGATACCATGCTATAGCCTACATAAAACCTTCACCTCTATGTTTTAGTGTCTTTGGACAAGGAAGGTAATCTGCATGCTACCAAAAGAGAAACATAAACAACAAGCCAGCCACAAACCCAATGATGTATAATGATGTACTGTCTGCACAATATGATAGGGAAATGGTTGCACAAAGTTTATGTGAATAACCAACCAATAACTGATTTGACTTAATTCTCACATCATGAGATAGAACCTATACCAGACATTATTTGGATAACCTATAACCAGTGACTAGATATCCCAGTGCCCTAGGTAAAACCAAATGCCATGCTTTGTTGATAGACACAGGAGGCATGCCCTTATCTGAATAGAAACAGAGGAGGAATGGATGGGAGGTGGGACAGAGGGGAGGTGTGGAAAGGGACTTGGAGAGAAGGGAGGGAAAAATGTGGTTGGGAAATAAAATACATTAATGTCAGGGACCAAACATGGACCATAGAAAAGTACTAGCTAAGTCAGAGAACAAGCCCCTACCCTAAACCAAAGATAAGGAACAGGTCAGGCAGGTCAGGTAGCATAGCAACAGAACAATGGGCCCTGACCAGTGACCTTACCACCTAGCAGCCTCACGACTTGCAGGACTTGCACGTAGCCCTTCACCTGCACGTCCCCCTTCACCTGCACGTACTGCACGTCATCGTGCACCCCTTCCCTCCTTCCCTCCCCCTCCCATGCTATATAAGCCTTGCTGAGGAGAATAAAATTTGCAGCTTGATCAGAACACACTGTCTTGCTGTTGTTCTCTCGTGTCTCCCCCGTCCCTCTCATTCTCTCCCACAGGTGGGTCGCCCCCGTTGACACCCCGCTGGCCGGGACAACTGGCGCCCAACGTGGTGGCTCGACCCTCGCCTCTTCGGGAGTTGAACGTCCTTCTCCAGGAAAGCCCAGACGTCTGGTGGAGATTTTTGGTGATCGTCCGTTGAGACCGCCCAACTCGACGCCCCTTCTTGACGATCCGGAGGAGAGCGGGAAGGACGAGGTTAGTCTAAACTTAGGGTTACCCATGGGATGGGGAAGTTCTTCCCATTACCTTTTTCCTTAAGGGCTTTAAAGAGGCCCTCAAGACACGAGGGATAAGGGTTCGTAAAAAAAAGACCTCAACAAATTCTTTAGTCACTTAGAGGACTGTTGTTCCTGGTTCCCCCAAGAAGAGATGGTTGATGTTAATGATATCCTAAAGGTTTGTTAAAAAAAAAAAAAAGATTTTAGAGACCCCTAAAAGGTGCCAACCTTGTAAAATTCATTTACCATGATAAGCGGCAGAGATTCTAACCCCTCCCTTTTAGAGAGAAACCTGCAGTTACTTCATTCAGGGTCTTACAAGGAGGTAACACAAAATTATCACACTACCAGACCTCCTGAGAGTGTAAACTAGAGTTAATGAAGTTCACTATGTTCTCCGTAGCAGCCTACAAACAGGTTATTTTTTTGTGCTCAAACTAAATGGATCTAAGGACCAACTTGAGCCTAAACTTCCAAATTGCTAACTAGGAGCTCACTCCAGCAGCCATCATTTAAATAACAATGCAAGCGCCACAGCCAGAGCCAGTTTAAAAACTAATGGCAACTCCCAGCTCTCCTAAAAAAATGTCTCTTTTTCTCTCTTTCCTCTTTCTGGGTTGACTTTTAAGTTCTTGGTAATTTACAAAAATCTTGGCCAAGTACAAGAACTTCGATTAACCCATTTCAAAAAAACAGGTCCTGCTTAGGGGACGCCCTGCTAAGACCTGTATGGATTCATCAGACCCCTGAAGACGTTTGGAGGTTGGAATCCTAAACATCTGCTTTCTTCCCTCTGAACCTAACTATCTACTATCTGCATCTCAGCTCACTTGGGCCCTTGAGTTGTCTCCACCCTTCTCCTCACCTTGCCATTCCCTTTGGCTATCTGGCTTGATGCAGACTGGGTGCAGCTGCTACAAAAAAAAATCCTCCTTTGTGTTACTGTTTTACTGTTTTATCTCATTTCATGATACTCCTTAAAGGATTTATTAATGTGTTACTCTCCTCATATATTATATTTTTGAATAAGAGTTCCTGTTTCTATATTAAAATAACTTCAGTACAAACTTAATATTTTTAAGGCTAAACCTGACAGGTATAAAACCTAAGTTCTAAGTTTATAAAGACAACTAACTTATATTGTTAAGAATAACTTTACTTTAATTATAGATAATTAAAAATAAAACTTGTTGATTGATTGGCTGACCTAAACTGTAAACTGTTAAGGATAAATTGTACTTAAGCTATAAGCTATTAGAGATAATTATTAGGATACTAATTAAGGGTTAATCATCATAAATGATCAAATCTTCTAATGTATGCAAAATCGTATTTATATACATGCTGAGTATGCTAAGTTTCATATAATCAATTCATTACTTAGCCCCCTAGCATTTAAAATGTTTAAGCTTTGGACAAAACTGCCATACCCTTTATTGCCAGGATTTTGTCCAAACTATGCTTTGAGATCATTTAGATTATATCCCCATTTACCAGACCTAAAAGATAATTTGCCTTGCTATCCAAATTCATAGAAAAGGTAGCTTGCCAAACAGATTTCAAAATAAACTTTGACTGTTCCTTTGTTTAAAGGAATTCACCACATTGGCTGCTCTCAGTAATCAATCACCTATATCTCCTGATAAATTAAATACAAAAATGCTTTCAGATGTAAAGTTTTTATAGGATATAAAAGATTAGATATAAAGAATGTTTAAGAACATTAAGAAATAGTTTATTATATGTGTAATGCAAGTCATTGGGATAGAGAAATTTAACATATAAACATCTAGATATGTTATAAATGATACATAAATCTCAATAAGTAACCTAAAGATATTGAGGATATATGCCTAAGTTAGATCTATGGATAAGGTTTTTATTGAGGTCTGAGATAGATATATAGGCTTTAAAAATAAACTTATGTATACCTTAATACAAAAGTCTATGGACCTCCTCAGAGTGGACACTGGGGCTAATTATAGGCCATAGCTCCTCGGCTGTACAAGGTTGCCCTAGGGATATGGGATTCTGACTTTACTGGAGAGATTAAGATCATTGTACAATTCAGATTCATACAGGGCAGCACCTAAGGGAGCTGCTGGTGTGGATTCTAGTGATATGGCCTTCTGGGTTCAGGAAAATAAATATTCCAAACCAACTAAACACTTAAAATACAGGGAAAGAAGATAATTGGCTTGCTAGACATAAGCATGGATGTTTCTTATATTCCAGAAAAAGATTGGCCAAGTACTTAAGACAACTATTACTTCTTCATCTCTTACAGGCCTAGGTCAAGCTAATAATGTAGCCAGAAGGTCAGGAAAATCTAATGCTCCTATCTGGATCAAACAATGGCTTTTAAATGCTGAGAAAATTATAATTGCTACCTGTCTGGTGGAGGAAAAACTTAAACATTGGACATATAAAGTCCCCCACCAGCCCTTATATCACCCCAATATCTTTTTATTTAGGAAAATCAGGCTTATAGACTGTTACAGGTCCTTAAAAAATTAAATAAAATTAAAGCCAAGGAAAGTCTCACAGCCTGGTTTGCCATCTCCCAGGGCCATCCCCAGAAATTAAAAAAAAAAAAATCGTCATAGATATACAAGATTGCTTCTTGACCATACCTCCTCAACCTAAAGATTGTCAGCATTTCAAATATTTTTAACTTGCCTACTCACCCTACCATGATGGAGGCCAAAGCTGACATAGAGCAGGAAATGCGAGTTCTGTTTTTCCAGGACTCATTCATTGAGCAAAGTTCCTCATTATATATACAGATTAACTATCAAAACTAACTGTCAATTATAGCTTCCTCACAGTCCCCCAACCTATATGTATGTATACATGTATATATATATACATCTACCTTACAATACATTTATTGTACAGATGATATTATATTTATATCAAACTATGAAACTTGTGAGTCTATAGAATGGCAACTAGCTCTACAGGATATACTGACACCTTTTCATATGTCTTTCCAACAATTATAAATTCTCTCCCTATGGAAGTTCACCCACGAGGCTTACGTCCTTATGATTTATGGTTATAAAATAAAAAATAATACACCATTTATTTCACTGCTTTTTAATTTTAGGAATGCCTTGAGCTCATATGTAGACAACAGCCTTACATATACTTCAAGAGCTCTTTAGAATTGGTGCTTAATTTTTCATATCCTCCACTACAGGTATTACTCATCACCACCAGGCCAAGTCACAAAGTTACACCTAAGCCTCTGTGATCTCCTCACTGGTATTTAAAAAGGTCCTGATGTTTTCATAATGTCAGGAGGAGGATACATGTCTTTATAGGACATTGACCGACCTTTATGAATCCTGGATTGCCTGGTCACACCATATATTGGCAGCTGCCGGACAAAGGCTCTCTAAAGCTGCCAGTCTAAATACAGGCTGTTATTTACCTCTAGATTCTTAAATATTGAGCCTTGACTATAAATAAATTGATATAATTCCAGATCCTTTTGATGAACTGTTCATCAAAACTTATAGATATATGATTAGAACTAATAATTCTGTTCTAAATGTATTTTATTAATTTTTGTCAAAATATATACGAGACTTGAGAGATATATAAATGACACATTTCAGATTTCATTCTCTGGCTATTCTGAAGTTTCGTTGAGGCTCCAAGGACTCATAATTTTGCTCTGATGAAGTTCACCACTGTTATATTGCTAACGTGTCTAAGATTTTGTCTATTAAGAAGGTTCTCATAAGCTTCAGGAGATCACGCCGGCGGTGATGGCGTGCGATCAACATTTGCCAACGCCCACAAGCCAAGAAGGACTGGGAGGAATACAACATGACTACAGTTTATATCTCCCACTTACAAATTTTCTTTTTCTTCTCTGGGGTGGGGTCAGACTGCCCACAATTGCAAACTTTATTGAAGGGAGGAAAGCGTAGGATGTCCCAACCCGTGACTGCAGTCACTCTGGCTGTCCTCCTGGGGGTTGGGGCTGCAGGGTCCGGTACTGGCATAGCTTCCCTAGTTTTATCTAATCAACATTATTCAGAACTTAGAATTTCCATAGATGAGGATATAGTGCAGCTTGAGCGAGGCATTTCCACCCTTGAATCCTCCCTCACCTCCCTTTCAGAGGTGGTCCTCCAAAACCGCCGAGGGCTCGACCTCCTCTTTTTACAGCAAGGAGGTCTCTGTGCTGCTCTTAGGGAAGAGTGCTGCTTTTATACTGATCACACAGGAGTAGCAAGGGATAGCATGGCCAAGGTCCGGGAAGGCTTAGAGAAGCGCAGAAAAGAAAGAGATCAAGAGCTAGGCTGGTTCCAAAATTGGTTCTCTGCATCTCTCTGGCTAACCACCCTCCTGCCATCCCTTCTGGGACCCTTGGTTGGCCTCATTCTTGTCTTGACATTCGGCCCTTGGGCCTTGTCTCGACTAACTCAATTTGTGCGCGGTCAGCTGGCCGAACTTCAGGCAAAACAAATTCAGGTTCATTACCTTTGCCTCGATCTCCATGATTGTGGTCTCGATGAACCAGATAAAGACTCCATATCAGCTCAGGCCCCTCTGCTCAGGGGAGGATGCACCTGTGCCTGGGAGCTGGAGCCCACTGCATAGGGGATTGAGGGTGCAGCTGGGACTGCAGAAGGCAGGGAGACTAAAGTGCTCCACCATCCTGGGTGCCTTGGATGACATGCTCTATTGCATGGCGGTTATGCAGACCCTATACTCTTTCCTCCCGAATTCAAACCCGCCCCCTGTAAAAACTGCATCGTTCCAGCCTCCTTCGGGGCATGTGGGGACGCCTGCATGGACCGACAGCCAATAATGGAACTTATCAGGGATAGAGCCTCTGTCACCCCTCTCCTGTCATGGCAAAAACATTTGGGCCTCCTTTCTTTGTTTTACTATACGTATAGAAGGGGGATATGTCAGGGACCAAACATGGACCATAGAAAAGTACTAGCTAAGTCAGAGAACAAGCCCCTACCCTAAACCAAAGATAAGGAACAGGTCAGGCAGGTCAGGTAGCATAGCAACAGAACAATGGGCCCTGACCAGTGTCCTTACCACCTAGCAGCCTCACGACTTGCACGACTTGCACGTAGCTCTTCACCTGCACGTCCACCTTCACCTGCACGTACTGCACGTCATCGTGCACCCCTTCCCTCCTTCCCTCCCCCTCCCATGCTATATAAGCCTTGCTGAGGAGAATAAAATTTGCAGCTTGATCAGAACACACTGTCTTGCTGTTGTTCTCTCGTGTCTCCCCCGTCCCTCTCATTCTCTCCCACAGGTGGGTTGCCCCCGTTGACACCCCGCTGGCCGGGGCACATTAATTAATGAAATAAATAAATTTGAAAAAGAAGAGAATAAAAAATAAATATGAATAAACTAGTGATAAAAATGACTCCTAATGGCATCCTGCTATACTCATAGATCAATATCTTGCTCAGCAATTATCAGAAAAGCTTCCTCCTAAATAAGATGGGGTCAAACACAGAAACTCCCAGACAGACATTAGGCAAAGAGTGAGAGAATAACACTCAGCTATAAATGGAATGTCTCCACCAAACTCCTCCCTCAGAGATCAGGGATCTTCAGAAGAGGAGACCAAAAGACTGTAAGAGCCAGAGGGGATCAAGCTCACCAAGAATACAAGAGCTTCTAAATCAACCTAATTGAAGTATATAAACTCACAGACTGAAACAGCTTGCAGGGGGTCTGCATGGGTTTGCCAATACCAGGTCACTTGCATATATATTATGTCTTCCAGTTTAGTGTTTTCTATGGGATTACTGAGTGTGCAAATGAGTTGGTTTCTGATTCTTGTGCCTTCTTTTGGGCTTTTTTCCTTCTGTTTTTTTTTTTTCAATCCCCCTTTTTTTGTTTGTACAATTGCCATGTGATCATTTTTGTTCTATATATTTTATTTTGTTGTATTTTATCATTCTCTCTTAGAAGGCTGCTCTTTTCTATTGTAGGAGAGATAGGGGCAAATTGGATGAAATACGGGAAATGGAAACCATAATCAATAAATTATGTGAGAAAATCTATTTTCAATAAAAGAAAAAAAAAAGAAAATTACAGCTGGACCAGAGGTGAGTGTCCTGGCTCAGCCCGGACCCCATCCCTGGGCACCAGCCACTCCGGGGAAGACCTGCCCAACTTGGCCACAGGTTCTGGCCACCAGGCAGGTTACCTTCTAGCCGCACCAGGAAGGATCCCCTTCTCCAAGACCTCTGGCAGACCCTGCAATCTCCACGCCCTGCCCCCATGCCCATCCGCCGGAGACCTCAGCCACTTCCTGAGACTTAGAGGCTGGCCCCCAGCTCCCATCCTGCGTTGGACTTCCCTTCTGGACCAGAGAGAGGGAGAGACAAGAGCTCCCATCCTGCCCCGCACTTCCCTTCTGGACAAGAGCGCCCATCCAGCCCCAGACTTCCTGTTTGGACAAGAGCTCCCATCCTGCCCTGGAGTCCCCATTTGGACAAGAGAGCTCCCATCTGGACAAGAGAGAGAGACTTCCTGAATCTGTCAGCTCTGTCTGAACCAAGGGCACTGGTAAGACCAAGAACGAACCACAAGGAGATGGGCAGACATCAAGGCAGAAATACATACAACAAAATGAAGAGCAATACAGCATCACCAGAACCTAGCCCTCCTCCAACATCTAGACCTGAATATCAAAAATTGGAAGAAGCAGAAGAAAACAGCCTTATGAATGATATCACAAAGAAGGTAGAGGCTTGTGTAGAGGAAAAGACAAAAAAATGTGAAGAACGCTGTAAACAACTAGAGGAAAGGGCAAACAAATTAGAAGAAAACAATAAAGTCCTGAAAGAAAACAATAAAGTACTGAAAGAAAATCAAGAAAAAGCAATGAAACAAATGAAGGAAACAGTCCAAGACCTGAAAAGGGAAATAGAAAAAATGAAGACATGAACAGAGGGAATGCTGGAAATAGAAAATCTGAGTAAACGCTCGGGAACTTCAGATGCAAGTATAACCAACAGAATGCAAGAGATGGAAGAGAGGATCTCTGGCGTTGAAGATATGGTAGAAGAAATAGATTCATCAGTCAAAGAAAACACTAAAGCCAACAAAGTCATGAACCAAAATGTCCAAGAAATTTGGGACACCATGAAAAGACCAAACCTACGAATAATAGAGGTGGAAGAAGGAGAAGAATACCAACTCAAGGGCACAGAAAATATATTCAACAAGATCATAGAAGAAAACTTTCCCAACTTAAAGAAGGAAATGCCTATGAAGATACAAGAAGCCTATAGAACACCAAACAGACTAGACCCACCAAAAAAGTCCCCTTACCACATAATAATTAAACAACTAAACATACAGAATAAAGAAAGAATATTAAGAGCAGCAAAGGAAAAAGGCCAAGTGACTTATAAAGGCAAACACATCGGAATAACACCCGATTTCTCAATGGAGACTTTGAAAGCCAGAAAGACCTGGACAGAGTTAATGCAGACACTAAGAGACCATGAATGCCAGCCTAGACTAATATACCCAGCAAAACTTTCAATCATCATAGATGGAGTGAACAAGACATTCTAAGACAAAGCCAGATTTAAACAATACTTATCCACAAACCCAGCCCTACAGAAAGCACTAGAAGGAAAATTCCAACCTAAGGAAGTTAGATACACCCTCGAAAACACAGGCAATAAATAAAGCCACAGCAGTAAACCCCAACAAAGAGAAGTACACACACATTACCACTAAAAAATAACAGGAATATTCACGGAGAATAAAAGTAGAAGCCAGGTGAAGTACAAGCACAGCCAAGATAAGCCCAGACAGAAAGGACAGCAACTGTGAAAAACTGGTGTGAAGAGCTCATGACTGAGCAGTCACACATTGCTGTGTAGGACACGTCTATGTAGTGGGTCACATGATAATGTGGAGGCAGGCAAAGGACAACTCTTCTGGAACATTTTGCCTTTTGTGCCTTACACAAATTTCACCTTCATCTTAAAAACAGTGAGAATTCATGAAACTTTCAGCATGGTAATATTCACCAGATTTTCATTCAAGACAGCCAGAGAGTAAAGAAATTGAAACAAGTAAGCATGGAAGCAGAGAATTGAAATTAAAGCTGGTCTAACCATCCAGATATAATACTGGCCTGGTCCAAACTTAGGAAATGGGTTAAGTTCAATTAGAAAGAGAATCAAAGCTGGACATAGCATCACACAATGCAATCCTAACATTCTGGAGGTGAAGACAGGAGACTGGTCAGTTTGAGGCCAGGCCAGTATGAGACTACATAGCAACTCAGCCCTAAATAAGACATTCATGCCATCCTCTTGGAGGCTCCAGGAGCACTTTGGAAGAGAGGGAGAAAAGGATGCAAAAGGTAGAATATAGGGAGAAGGGCTGTGAAGTGCCACCTTCTGGGAAATACACAGTGATTACAGTCATGAGCTCTCAACAATTATGAATGAATGCATTGGGTGTCCACATAAGAATGAACCCATCAACAGCTAGGTGTGGACAGAGCTCTACCCCTCACTGCTGAACTATTTTGTACTGATAGATTCAGGGAAAGGCTGATCATTGTCTTTGGTTGTGTACCACCAAGCCACCAGACTCTAATGGATATTTCTAATCCAGTGGTAACACAGATATCCCTAGATAAACTAAATAAGTCACAAAACCAAATGAAAGTCATGAATCTGTGAGAGGGACAGATAATAACAAAACAGATGGTTAATAGGGGTGGGAGGCAGAAAAGTGAAAGTGTGGGGCAGGGGGCAGGGAGAGAAGTAACCAGAATACATTATATACATGAATCAAATTGTCAAAAGAACTAAATTAATAAAAACTAAAAAGACATGAAGAGGGTAGGAAATAAGGAAGCAGGGAAGGTAGAAAAAACACAGGATAAAAGGAAGCACAGAATCTGTAGGACTTCTTAGATTGTTACATGAGCAAATATAAGAAAGAAAACTCTTAAAATTCTGACTTGAGTCCAGATTCCATTCATACTGAGATATGAAAGGTGGAGGAGTGGGTTGGGAAAAGGCCAGGGGAAATGAGGTCTGTTGATCTGAAGATGGCCTGGTAACTCTAGAAGGAGCTAATCACTCAGCATTTGATGGTAGGGTAGTGAAGATGGTAAGTGTACCCATGAAGTTTAGATGGCAGCTGATGCCATGAGAGCAATTTGAGGGCTGGAGGTAGATCATTACAAGGGAAAGTGTTCAGAAACATGCTCCAGGAAACAGTGATACAGAATATACTGCTAGAAAAACAGCCAGTTGTAGTCACTGAGTGAGTAGTCGTACAATCATCAGGAGAACTGGCCCATGAGTAGGTTTTAGATGGGAGAAAAGGGTCAATGTTGTTGCTTCTAATGCTAACTAGGAAAAAAGTATGCTAGGTGACTGAGATTTAGACATGGTGTAATTCTGGTTGCAGATTGAGATTTCAGGTATGAAGATGAGATTAAGTATTAAAGAACATGTTCACAGAAAAAAAAAGTAAATTACAAATAAAATAAAATAAATTAATTTTATACTCTTTGCCATGGCATTGAAATATTAAATTAGGGCTGGAGAGATGGCTCAGAGGTTAAGAGCACCGACTGCTCTTCCAGAGGTCCGGAGTTCAGTTCCCAGCAACCACATGGTGGGTCACAACCATCTGTAATGAGATCTGGTGCCCTCTTCTGGCCTGCAGGCATACATGCAGACAGAACACTGTATATGTAATAAATAAATAAATCTTTAAAAAAAGAAATATTAAATTAAAAGAAACAAAATAAGCTAATAAAATATAAAATAATACATATTTTAATATTTATTTTTGTTTTATGTATATGAGTGTTTTGCCTGAATGTATGTATATTACTTCATGTGTGCAGAACTTGCAGAGGCCAGAAACTAGGGTCTGATCCTTGAAAATTGGACTTAAAAATGTTGTGAGCCACATGTGTGAGCTAGGCACTGAATTTTGGTTCTGTTTAGAAGCAACCACTGTTCTTAACTACTGAGCCCTCCTTCCAGTTCCCCTGAAGTTTCTTTTATAAATTAAATTGTTTCAATAATTTAATGCAGTATTTTTACTCAGCAAGACATTGTGTATTATTTTAGACAATTATAAAGTCACGATTCCTTAAGATTTTATCAAATAGCTTTGGTGTTTGTTTCTTGTCTCTCATTTTTTTGTATTGTCCTCCCTCTCTCACATCTAGCTGTAGACCCATCCCCTTATTTACAATCCCAATCCATAATAGTTGTGCCCCACTAAGTCCCCATGAACTCCTTCCAGAGTCTCTTTATACATCCCTGATTTCTAAACAGAACCAAAATTCAGTGCCTAGCTCACACATGTGGCTCACAACATTTTGTAAGTCCAGTTTTCAAGGATCAGACCCTAGTTTCTGGCCTCTGCAAGTTCTGCACACATGAAGTAATATACATACATTCAGGCAAGACACTCATATACATAAAGCAAAAATAAATATTAAAATATGTATTATTTTATATTTTATTAGCTTATTTTGTTTCTTTTAATTTAATATTTCTTTTTTTTTAAGATTTATGTTGTATAGTACATCTGAAGATTTGGAGATAGGAACCACAGATGAGACACAAGTGCAGTATTTCTCTTTCAGGTTCTATGTTATCTCACTCAATATATTCATTATTAATTTAGCTCCATTTATTTATCTGTAAATTTCATTATTCAATATTTATCTTCAGTTGAATGGTATTCAATTGCACATATGAATCACATTTTGTATATCCACTGATGTCTTGTGGGACCTTTAGGTTGTTTCCATTTCCCAGCTATTTTGAATAAGGTGAGTATGTTAACTGCTAAGCATGTACATTTGGAGGAGGACGTCAAGCCCATTAGCTATATGATAAGGAATGGTACATTTGACTCATTTGATGAATTAATTTTTGGACTTTATTGGTAATTCTCCATTTTGATTTCCAAAGAAGCTACACCAGTTTCCATTCTCACTAACAGAGAATGAGGGTTCCTCTTTGTCCACATCCTTGA
Source organism: Peromyscus eremicus (assembly GCF_949786415.1). Taxonomy (NCBI): domain Eukaryota; kingdom Metazoa; phylum Chordata; class Mammalia; order Rodentia; family Cricetidae; genus Peromyscus; species Peromyscus eremicus. The sequence continues at coordinate 7,937,633 of NC_081421.1, forward strand.
CAGCATTTCTTGTCAACTGTCTTATTGATTTTGGCCATCCTGACTAGGGTGAGATAAAATCTAAAAGTAATTTAATTTTCATTTCTCTAAGTTCTAAGGATGATAAACACTTTTTAAGTATTTCTTAGTTTTTTTTATATTTATTCTATTGAGAACTCTCTGTTCAGATCCCCAGTAGATTTTAAAATTTATGATATTGGATATTTTTACTGCTTTTTATGGTTGTTTGTATGTTCTGGTTATTGATCCACTATAAGATAAATAGCTGAGAAATGATTCTCTGTTATTGTGTGGCTTTCTTCTTCACTAGCTTGTTTTTTTTTTTTTCTTATCTGTATTGAAACTTTTTTAGTTTACAATGTCTCAGTTGTTAATTGCTTGGCAAACGAAATCCTTTTCAGAGTGAATTTTGTCATACATCTATATCTTATACAGTATTGCCTATGTTTTCTTCTACATTTTTAATATTTCAAATGTAAATTGAGGTCTATGATCCACTTGGATCTATTGTTTTATACAGGATAATAAATATGTATCTACTTTTATTCTTCTGCATGTGGACATTTGGCTTTCATAGCACCATTTGTTGAAGATGGTCTCTTTTCTTCAGAATAAAGGTTTTGCAATTGCAATCACATTGAAAAAGAAATCATGGATACAACCATATACAAAGCATCAATAAAGTCAATAAAGTATGTAGGAATAAATGTAAACAAGGAAGTAAAGAATTTCTACAATAAAAACTTTAAATTTCTGAAGAAAGAGATTGAGAAACTATATTAGTCAAGGTTCTCTAAAGTCACAGAATTTATGGAATGAATCTTTCTAATATATTATATTTCAATTTTATAATTAATATTTATGAAACATTTATATACTCATATATAAAACACCCCCCACATATATATGAAAAGTCCAAGGCTCTAGTAGTTGCTCAGTCTCATGGGACTGGGTATCTCCACTGGTCTTCTGTATATCTTGGAATCCTGAAGAAGTAGTCTCCAATGCTAGTGAAGTAATAGATGTGCTGATAAGACAAGAGCTAGCAGGTGAAGAACAAACAAACCATCCTTCTTCCATTGTCCTTAAAGAAGCTTCCACCAGAAGGTGTAACCCAGACTAAAGGTGTGCCTTCCTGCCTCAAAGATCTGGATCAAAGACATGTTGTCTTCTTGCCTCAAAGTCCAGATAACAATAGTGCTCTCTATCACATAAGGACACTAGAAAACGGTAAAACATACTATGTTCACACATTGAGATAATTAGTATCTTGAAAATGGACATTCTACCAAAAGCATTGTTCAGATTCAATGCAATCCCAATCATAATAACCACAGCATTCTTCACAGAAATAGAAAACAATACATCCTAAAATTCTTATTGAACCAGAACAGATCCCTGATATTTAGGGAAATTTTGACCAAAAAGTCTACTGGGCAGATTGTTATTCAAGACTGCAAGATATAATATAGAGCTAAAGTAATTCAATAAAAGATACTGGTATAAAACAGACAAGTAGCCCCTTAGAATAAAATAGAATTCCCAAACATGAGTACTATAACTATAGCCATTTGACATATATCTAGTATATATTTTCATCTATATTTCATTTAATGGAGATATTTTCATATAAATAAAGTACAAAAATGCTGGAATTTTACATTTATATAGCAAGTTGTTAAAATAACAAACTGTAAGATATATAGATCCCAGAGTTTTGCTCTTTTGATTATTTCTCAAACCACTATAAAACTTCATTTTTATTGTGACCTGCTGTAACAGTGAATGGATTTATACATGGTTACTTAGATTTATGAGAAAAAATACTTGTTTTACTTTAGATTTTATTCACATCATCCACAGAACTTATCTTTGTTCTTGACTTGAGACACATTTCACATGTGAAAATCATAATATCATCTCATTTTTTCACAGAAATTCTACTGTGAATAGCTTGCATAATTAAGTTCACTGTTCTTGCATGTCTGTAATTTCCAGGCCTATCTAGCTTACAAAGATGCCCCAACTTTTAGATGATAAAATCTAGCTTTATTATGGCTTTGTAATAAAAACATTGTTCCCTAATATTTCCATAGTTTACAGCAAATTTATATTTACTGTTTAGCTTAACGAACTATCAGTGTTGTAAATCTTAAATAATCTTTTACAAATGTAGTACAATGTTTACTTTGCTGATTTCCAATATGACATGGAAATAATACATTCTCTATCTTAATTTTTCATCTGTGTCCATAAATTTATAAATTGATTTTATTAAGTTAATAACCATTGAAGATTTTTAAATTACTCTTTCTCATAATTTCTTCAAGAACTAAATTTTTATTTTTATTTTTTGAAGTTTGTTTCATTATGAAATTAATATTTTAATTTGTTCAAAACATTTTATTTCTAAACCTTAAAATGCTTACATTCTATGATCTTATTTCTTCTTAAGATTACATCTATTACTTTTGCATTTAAAAATAGATTTTTTATTTTTTATTTCATAATTAATTTAATTTTACATATCAGCCACGGATTCCCCTGTCATCCCTCCTCTAGCCCTCCTGCCATCCCCCCAATCTACCCCCCATTCCCACTTCCTCCAATGCAAGGACTCCCCTGGAGATTCAGCTCAACCTGGTAGATTCAGTTGAGGCAGGTCCAGTCCCCTCCTCCCTTCACCTAGGCTAAGCAAAGTGTTTCAGCATAGGCCCTAGGTTCCAAAGCCAGCTCATGCACCAAGGACAGGTCCCAGTCCTACTGCCTGGGGCCTCCTAAATAGTTCAAGCTCATTGACTGTCTCACTTATCCAGAGGGCCTGGTCCAGTTCCATGGGGGCTCCTCAGCCATTGGTTCACAGTTCATGTATTTCCACTAGTTTGGCTATTTGTCCCTGTGCTTTTTCCAATCATGGTCTCAATATCTCTTGCTCATATAATCCTGCCTCTCTCTCACTGATTGGACTCCTGGAGCTCCACGTAGGGCCTGGCCATGGATCTCTGCATCTGCTTCCATCAGTCACTGGATGAGAGTTCTATCATGACAGTTAGGGTATTTGGCCGTCCTATCACCAGAGTAGGTCAGTTCGGGCTTTCTCTTGACCATTGCCAGTAGTCTATTGTGGAGGTATCTTTGTGGATTTCTGGGGACCTCTCTAGCACTTTGCTTCTTCCTATTCCCATGGGGTCTTCATTTATCCTGATCTCTTTTTCCTTGTTCTCACTCTCTGTTCTTGATCCACCTGGGATCTCCCGCTTCCCTAAGCTCTCTTTCCCTCGACCCTTGCCCTTTACTACCCACCTTCACATCCAGTTTGCTCATGTATATCTCATCCAATTTTCTGTCATTGGGCGATCCCTGTGTCTTTCTTAGGGTCCTCTTTACTAGGTAGCCTCCCTGGAGTTGTGAGTAGCAGTCTAGTCATCCTTTGCTTTACATCTAGTATCCACCTGTGAGTGAGTACATACCATGTTTGTCTTTCTGGGTCTGGGTTACCTCATTCAGGATGATTTTTCTAGATCCATCCATTTGCCTGCAAACCTCATGATGTCATTGTTTTTCTCTGCTGAGTAGTATTCCATTGTGTATATGTACCACATTTTTTTTTATCCATTCTTCAGATAAAGGGCATCTAGGTTGTTTCCATGTTCTGGCTATTACAAACAATGATGATATGAACATAGCTGAACAAGTTCTCTTGTGGTGTGATTGACCATTTCTTGGGTATATGCCCAAGAGTGATATAGGTGGGTCTTGGGGGAGATTGATTCCCAATTTTCTAAGAAAGTACCATACTGATTTCCAAAGTGGCTGTACAACTTGCATTCCTACCAGCAGTGGAGGAGAGTTCCCCTAGCTCCACATCCTCTCCAGCATAAGCTGTCTTCAGTGTTTTTGATCTTCACCATTCTGACAGGTGTAAGGTGGTATCTCAGAGTCATTTTGACTTTCATTTCCTTGATGATTAGGGATGTTGAGCAATTCCTTAAATGTCTTTCAGCCATTTGAGTTTCCTTTGTTGAGAATTCTCTGTTTAGTTCAATAGCCCATTTCTTAATTGGATTGTTGGACATTTTGATGTCTAATTTCTTGAGTTCTTTATATATTCTGGATATCAGCCCTCTGTCAGATGTGGGGTTGGTGAAGATCTTTTCCCATTCTGTAGGCTGTCGCTTTTTCTTGTTGACAGTGTCCTTTGAAGCATTCCTCAGGAACCTGTGAGACTGACTTCTGCCTGTATGAAATGTCCACCTCCCTTGGTTATACCTGTGATTATATATCAAAGTCCAAAGCTAACCTCCAGACTCCTCAGATCCCTAGGAACATGAACGTCTGATAAACATCAAACCCTCCAGTAGCTTCCTGGCCCTTCCCACCTCCCCAATTCCTTCTCCTTCACCATGGCACTTCCCAGACCGGTCCAAATTAGTTCTCACTCTCCTAGGCAGAGGTTCTGCTCTCTTATAAAGGCAACATCCTTATTGCTCATTCCCATCTGACTATTCTCACCTCTTCCTATTTTCTACTCCTTCTCTCTCTACTATGCTCTTCTCTGACTTTTGTCTACTATTTTTCTTCTGCTAGTTTCTGTTTCTGAGAGATATCCCTGGCCATGACAATTCAAGAAATAGAGTACTTACCTACCCATAAACAGTTGGAACTATTACAAAAGTGGGAAGATCTTGTTTTTCATGATGTGGCATGCATGATCCAGTATTGGTGAAGGCCACTAATGAATGTTTTCTTCTGCAACTTTCTTAGTACATTTCAGAATTATGAAAGGTATTGAGCAAGGTGAAAATTTCCTGGATATTTATAGTTTGATGTATCTCTGTTCTTCAATTAAAGTGTTTATTGTCTTCAACAATAGAGTTGTGCCACCTAGTTATGGTTGGAAAAGAAGAGGAATGACAATAGCTTGTATTGTTGTGGTTACCTATGGGTCCTCTCTAAGCAATATCTTGGGAGATAAATCATGCTTGGAACTCCTATTGTTTATATTAATTACAATACATGTCTTCTGACTTAAGCATCAGTTTCCCTGCAGGATACCTCTCATCAAATTCATTTTTCTTTAGTAGTCTTTTTAAACAGCTTATAAACTAGTTACATACCATAAGGCTTCTTTAATCCTTAGTTTTGGTTTACCAACTTCCTATACCTCTTTATAACCACTGCCTGCTCCGAGCTCTGATTCTACCTTTATCTTTAGGTACTCCTTTCCTTCTCCCTTCATATAACATGTATTTTAATATCCCTTCTAATTATATTTTTACTTTGGTTTTAAGATCATGGATTCCCATGTAATTTTTTGTGCATATTTCACCTTGGTTGACCATTATTTATCCCCTCATTTCCTAGTCATATCACTCCACTGTGTCCACAAAGTATCATCCATTTTCTATTTTCATTTAACCTCTATTTTGCTGTTTCCCCTCCATAACTGCACCTCAATGGTAAATTTCCAGTTTCCCTACTTCCATATATTTATCTTTGTGGCCTGGTTGATTTCACTCAGTGTAAGATTTTCCAGTCCATCCATTCACTTTCAAATTTCAAGATTTCATATTTCTTACAGCTAAGTGATAAGCCATTGTGTGTATATGACACATTTTCATTATATACCTGTGAGTTGGTAGTCTTTTAGGTTGATTCCAATTTGTTTGAGAACGTCTAATGACCGAATCAATTGTTGATCTATTTATGAAAATAGTAATTGTTTAAAAAATTGAGCATCAGAGAAGACTCACTGAATAAAGTGCTTTCTACATAAGCAAGAGAACCTGAGTTTAGGTCCCCAGTGCCCATGAATAAAGCACAAAATGATTATAAGACTCAGTGACTCTAATACTGCTGGGTGAGTAGTGAGTCAGGCATAGCCATGGAAATCACTGACTAATTAGCTAATCACTGAGGATGACGTCTAGTGTGAGACTCTGACACTAAAAATAAGGTAGAGAATGGTAAAGACCCCCAACATTTACTACAGAGCTCCACATATGCAGAGACAAGTGAGCACATGCATATCACACATACATATACCTACATACAAATTGGCTTTAGATAAGATCATATCTAATACAATAACATTCAAACATCCAATGACAATAATTTTTTGGGTAAATCTAACTATAATAGACTTACTTTTACACTGTCACAGCCTTACATATAAGGAAATACTGGAATATTTATAAAATAATGCTGCTTAAAATATGTCCATTGTTCTTTGGAGAAAAATGGATAGATTTCTCATATGAATACAAGTGCATAAAATAACATACTTCTTTGCTATTATTGAAATTTAACTTCTAATATAATGTATGTTTAAGTGATTACTAACTCTGTAAGCAAAACTTTTGGTTTAGAATTCTTACTTTTGAAAAAGTACATCTTAATTCAGGGTGTTATGGCTATGTTGAAATGTCATGCCTAAAAGCAAGTTTAGGAAGAAAGAATTTGACTTACACTTAATAATCATAGTCCATCACTGAAGAAAGTCAAGACAGGAACTAAAACCTGGATGCAGAAGTTGATATCATGGAGGTCATGGAGGAATGCTTCTTAATGTCTTGCTGTCCATGACTTTCTCAGCCTGCTTTCTTATAGAATCAGGAACCAGCAGCTCATGGATGGCACCACCCACAATAGGCTGGGAGCTTCCCATCAGTCACTAATTAAGAAAATGCCCTATAGGCTCACCTATAGCCCAATCTTTTGGAGGCATTTTCTCAATTGAGGTTCCCTCCTCTTAGATGACTTATAGCTTAGACAGTGAAGTACAGAAAAGAAAATTGACTGTATTTCTTTTTATTTTCCATTATTAATTCATATGTTCTTTTCAAACAAATTTTCATTTATCTTTCATAGTTTTAATTTCCCTCCCCTCTTCTGATCAATTTGTCTCATTAACATTTTATTTAGTTACCTTTTCATAGTTTCTGAACATTAGCAGTCTTGTAGTTTTTCAATAAAACTGCAATTATATTAAATCAAGTATCCAATGCCTCAAAATTTCTTTTTAATTACTGATACATTATAAGAGAATATCCAGATAATACTTTGTAGAAAGTTTTTTAATTTGGGTTTTCTTTTTCCTTTAAGGTGAATCATATCAGAAAACACTTGATTTGTTCCAATATAGGAATTGGTTTTTTTTTTTAATATTTGTAAGACCACAGACAGAGCTATTTATTCCAATCTTTTTTTATACCAAAGATGATCCCAGACACACTCAATGGTTCACTAAAATATATAATCACAATTAATTTTTATTTGGTCATTAGGTCTTTAGCTGCCTTCATTTACAACTTGATAATTTTATTGGTTTTTAAGGTAATGACTTTTTAACAGACTGCTGAATCTCACACATTTTAATATAGTTTAAATAATTTTAATAATATTTGATTATAGATATAGCCTTCAGCATTAGTGTTGTAGTAGATGAAGACCCTAACTCAAGGCATTTTCTCTCCTTTGTACACTTCTGTGCTAGAATGGAGTATAGAATACATTTTAAGTATCTGCAATTTGAACAATGGAGTAAAAAGTAAACTTGAAAATGTAACTCCTAAGCCTAAAAAATGTCAGATCTTTCTAACCCATAACTATTCATCTAAATCCTTGACCTTGTAAACAACATATAAATTGGCCTTTCAAAATGTATGAGTCAGAACCTTTTGGTGGAGTATTACTTTTGAGATTCAATAGACATTTTCATCTAACCCAGAGATATATATAGTTTATCTGGTCTTCTTTTTGAACTAGCTGTAGAGCATTTATAATTGAACCTGTATGAGCTTCATTTCCATGTATCACCTGCTTTAATATAGGTGCATTTTTCTACACTGCCGTAGCATATTTTTATCACAGCACTTAGTTAACTGAACTGCAATGGTTCTTTTCTTCTCTTAAAGTCAGAACAATGTATATTTATCTTGGTATCTCTGGGCTATAACTGAGTACATTCTATGTTTAAGGTCAATTTCTTTTTGTTTTTAATAGAGAATGTTGAGCACCATGTAAATAACCTTTCCAAACTCCTTTACTTTCTTCACTATTTTAGATTCTGTGGTACTTCATAACCCAGTATCATAATCTGTTTTCTATCTTGTTCATCAACAAATAATCTTTGCACTCATTTTTCTTAGCCTCCATCACTTTAAATGTTCAATTAGTTTGATTATCATAAATAGATGTATAGCAGGAGTCTTAAAATTTCTTACTAATAAAATCAAACCTGAGGCCAGCTATTGGGGTGAATACTGGAAGGTCAGAGAGGTAGAACAAGCCACAGCTAACCTCACCTGGCCTACTTCTCAGCTGATCTTGTTTCCTCAGACTAGAAGCCTCTGTGTCCTCATATCTGAATGGCTCTCAGCTGAACTGTGCTTCTCAAAAGCCTGAAAGCTTAACCAGCCAAATGCTTCTAGTTTCTGGTCCTCACGTCTTATATACCTTTCTGCTTTCTACCACCACTCCCTGGGATTAAAGGCATGCTTTCTGGGATTAAAGGAGTGTGTCACCATGTCTGGCCTTTTCCAATGTGGCCTTGAACTCACAGAGATCCAGAGGGATTTCTACCTCTGGAGTGCTAGGATTAAAGGTGTGAGTGCCACCATTTTCTAGCCTTTGTATCTAGTGGCTGTTCTGTCTCTGACCCCAGATAAGTTTATTAGGGTGCACAATATTTTTGGGAACACAATACCACCACATAGATGTACATTCTATTGACTGTAAAGCCACAAACAAATTCTACATGACCATTCCCTTTGATAAAATTATCAAAGAACATTTTAATACATACTTATGGTTTCAAATATGTAATATCTTTCTTTAATTAAATTTACTGTTTTGATCTAAAATGACTTTTGTGTGATATATGTATGGTATATATTTTTTATTTCATTTTCAGGAAAAATCTACGTCTTTACCTTCACTTCTGTTCTGTGCATGTCCTTCCCAGTAAATTTGTTTATTTTTGTCAAAGTATTCAATAGATGTATCTAATTTTAATAGTACTTCAATATTTCTTTAACTGTTATATAGTGATATGGTTTCCAACAAATCTCAGGTCAAACACTAGAAATGAAGTCTGGGAAACCATGTGACTCTCTTCCTATGAGGTAGGAAGTGTGTATGTGTGTTTGTGTGTGTTGTGTGTGTGTATGTATGCATGTGTGTGTGTGTACTAAAAGAACTGTAATATATGCTTTCATTACTGTTCTTCTTTTAATAGGATAATAATATTGTTGTGTTTATTTTGATATTAGTTTCAGGTTGGATGTAGAATTTTGTAAAAGAGAAAATAATGAATTTTAAATCTAGAAAGAATAATAACTGTGAGATACTATTTATTTGATGAGTAGTTTTACCCAATTTTTTTTTATCATTTGCTTTACAGATTTAAAAACATATCTGTTGTGATACCAACATTGCTAAGTTAATGAATTACTCTAAAGATTCATTCCAATCCTACATATATCCTTGTGCTGAAAATATAAATAATTCACATATTTATAGTTCCCATTATTTTTCCATAGTCTCAGTAATATACAAATTTAATAATGAAATGAACCATCAATAATTTTTATATATTTAATATCTAGTCTTTTCATGACGATGCATATAGAAGCTTACAATATCTATTTCAGAGCTACTATTGATGATCATTTGAAATGCCTAAAGACTTTGCTCTTTACACAGTTATTCAAATATCAGAAACTGCCATATCATAAATGAAAACTGATTATATTTTAACATTAAAATTTCTTTAGAAGAAATCTCTACGTAAATATAAGATCAATATTTACATAAATATAACAGTTGTTAAAACTGGATGATAAAAATATATAATTTATTTTAGAAGGTACAAACACGTTGTAGGGGATTGCATCTGAACCCAGAACTTAGTCATGTCAAAATAATTTTAATTCTTGACTGTTAAATTTAAGTATAATAGTATTAAACATAATTCATCGTATTTCTAAAATTGAATCTTCAGGGTTTTTTTTTTTTGTCATTTTCTTCCAGTAACTGAAGTAAGACTATGCTCTTTAGATGATTTAGCATTTAGTGAAACTTCAGCCTTATGAGCAAGAAAGTTCTGTAAATGTTTATATGCATCCCCTTACTACCAGGAAATAAGAAATAATATGCTAATTTCTATTACAGTTAATTTCAAGTACGAATTAAATATTAATATAGTAATGCACTGTAGTGAAATAATACATGGCAAGAAAAGTCAGCAGATGATCCTATTCATTTCTGTGTAAGACTGTTTATAAGTTGCTACATGGTATTATAAGCAACATAAATTTATGTTTATTTCACAGATTGTAGTAAAATATGATTCAAAAATTTTAGTAAAACAAAATGTATGGAGTAAAATATGTCACAATCAAGAAACAAATAAATAAAATAAAGACACTTTCAACTTTAAAATGTCTTGTAGAATCCTGTAAGTTCACAGTTACTGATATGCACTTAATTAAGTTGTGGTGATTTATACTTTCTTCCTGTAATTCCATTGTAATCAGTATTTCATTTACCCCAAATAATGCCATATATATATGCTGTTATTGATATATAAATATATGTACGATATATATATATACACACACACACACACACACACATATCATTATGTAATAATTATGTGCAAGGGGAAGATCAGGAAAATGATTACACGTGGGTAATGTAGAGAGTAAATACGATCAAGAAACTTTTTACAAATAAACACAAATCTTACAGTAAAACCCCATACTTGGAACAAGTAACATAAGCATGTAAAGAGGAAAGAGAGAGAGAAAGAGAGTGAGAGAGAGAATAGAGAGACAAAGAGAAACAGACAGAAAAGGTGACTGTGTTTCGATCTCTTATATGATACCCCAGTACTTGAGGGTACATTTCTAAAGGTATAACACAGGAAAAAAAGTTTAAGGTATGCATAAACAGTTAAACTCTCTACTCTTAGTTTCTCACAATATTGCCATATGTCAGCTGCTATGTGAAAAGCAAAAGTACTGTGAAGATATCTTTGTGGATTTCTGGGGACCTCTCTAGCACTTTGCTTCTTCCTATTCTCATGGGGTCTTCATTTATCATGGTCTCTTTTTCCTTGTTCTCCCTCTCTGTTCTTGATCCAGCTGGGATCTCCTGCTCCCCTAAGCTCTCTTTCCCTCTACCCTTGCCCTTCATTATCACCACCACCACTACCCCTGCCCCCCAGCCCCTGCCACAGTCCAGTTACTGGCAATGGTCGAGAGAAAGCCCGAACTGACCTACTCTGTTGATACGATGGCCAAACACCCTAACTGTTGTGCTAGAAATCTTATCCAATGACTGATGGAAGCAGATGGAGAGATCCACAGCCAGGTCCCAGGTGGAGCTCCAGGAATCCAAGGCGAGAAAGAGGAGGGATTGTATGAGCAAGAATTGTTGAGACCAAGATTGGAAAAAGCACAGGGATAAACAGCCAAACTAGTGGAAACACATGAACTATGAACCAATAGCTGAGGAGCCCCCAACTGGATCAGGCCCTCTGGATAAGTGAGACAGTTGATTAGCTTGAACTGTTTGGGAGGCCCCCAGGCAGTGGGACCTGGACCTGTCCTTGGTGCATGAGCTTGCTGTTCAGAACCTGGGGCCTATGCAGGGACACTTTGCTCAGCCTGGGAGGAGGGGACTGGACCCGCCTGGACTGAATCCACCAGGTTGAGCTGAATCCCCAGGGGAGTCCTTGCCCTGGAGGAGATGGGAATGGGGGATGGGCTGGGGGGTGGGGCAGGAGGAGGGATGACAGGGGAATCCATGGCTGATATGTAAAATTAAATCAAATTATAAAATAAAAAAATTTATTTTTTTGTAAAATTTGTAAAAATTTTTACAAAACAAGTAAAACTAAATTATACCTCTGAAATTTCTGAATCTTCTCTAAGTGCTCTTTCATGTAACTCCTGAGTTTCTGTCTAAAATATGGACACTTAAATTAAAAAGCAATCAGGACAATTCCCGTTATCGTGTGGCAAATTTCTGTACAAATAAGAGCTCAGTCATATGAGAATATTATGAGAGAAGAAAGTAACATCATGGACCTTCTCTGTGTGTCATTTATAAAAAAACATTTTAAGACATTCAATGTTATCAGTTAAAAGTTAGAAGCTATAATAAATATCATTAGTTATATTAAAATTCTGTGTAAACAACTTAATCAAAAATGGAATAAGTCTTCACCACATTCCTTTTCATTATTTAGCAGTGGTTCTCAGGCTTCCTAATACTTTGACCCTTAAATATAGTTCCTCATGTTGTGGTGACTACTCACCATAAAATTATATTTCTTGCTACTTCATAATTGCAATTTGCTGTTGTTATGACATGTAATGCAAATATCTTTGGTTTCCAATGGTCTTATGTGTCCCCTGTGAAAAGATAGTGATATAGACAATATCTTGGTTTCTTCATATATGTATATATGCATATATATTCATATATAGTATAGATGATATATTCACACACATACACATACATACACATATACATGTATATAATATCAGAAGAAAGTATAGATGGGCATCAGAAGAGAGTACATATGGGCCAATGAGGCCTTAATGGTCATTTTCTGATGTTGTGAGTGGAAAACCCCATTTGGTTCATAAAACCAAATCACATTAATCAGAAAAAAAAAACCACTTTCTGCTTCCTTTATTGGATTAGTTTCACAAGACAGAGACAATAACGAGTTTTCTTTTTCCATTTGTCCCATACCACATTTTTTTTCTTTTTAAATGTGAACTTTCTTAGGAATTCTTAACCCACAAAATACAAGAAAAAAGAGAAAACAGCATTCTCTAATCTATATATTCATTGGAACAGGGTTGGTGGCAGTCACCATTTCCTGCAAAAAAGATTTCAGCAAAGAATGTCACTAAACGTTGCCACTGGTCTAACAGAGATACTACATATTATAAAACTACTCTAATCTTGCAGGTGTTTCCTCCATAAATCATGATTTACCTCATTGTACTGTAATATAATAGCACAGACTTCTTATGAACAATAGGACTTATGACAATAATAGGACTTTTATGTATTCAAGAATCCATTCTCACAATTGATTATGAAAAGAACCTTGGTTAAGGACCTAGAAGCTGTAACTGAAATGAAGATTTAAAAAAAAATAATTTATATGTTAAATTATGCAAGATGGAAAGAACAATCAAAGAAGGAATACCTACTAAGCAAAGGTGTATGGGAAGCCTCATTTCAGATTGCTCACATAGGAAGGTATTTAAGCAACACAGAGCCAGTTTGATCACTTAAGTCTAAAGAGTGGCATATTGTTACTTCATAAAAGAGTATCAGTGGGTGCTGTGCTAAATACACTAGATAATAGTAGAGTTGTGAGTCATCATTTGGAGATCATTAATCTGCACAGTGAAGGTTACTGAAAATGTCAACAATATGGTTCAGTACAGAGGTGTGTAGAGAACTGCAGAGCCCCAAAAAGGAACCGAAGCCTTTTCATCTTAACACTGGCATTAAAGAAATCACCTTAACTCTTCTCTTCCACTATGAGGACAAAGAAGAAATATCCTTGATGTAAATGCTATGTAATTAGCCACTTCTTATACTGTTGGTTCAATTGTTGCTAAAGGATGTGTTTTGGTCTCCGAGGCTCACAGCTGTGCCTGTAATACTATCTTTGTCTTAGGAGAACCTTTCCTGGGCAGTTTGAACTTGTTTCCAAACTCAGGTGGTACTTTCTCACAGTATAAGTCACCATCTCAATATTCATTAAACCAGAGATGTTCTTTTTGTGCCAAGAAACAACATTAAATATGTAATATAAATATAGATTTTGATTAGCTCTGAAAAGAAGTAGATGTGCAGAGAAGGAAAACTAACAGATGGTTCAAGAACAACTAGACTAAAATACATTTGTATGTGCACGTGGATAAGTGCATTGTATTTTTGTGCATCCAAGTGTGTGGGTTTAAATGACTGTTAATTGCAGAGCACTGTGTCACAGGAAGAACTAAATTCATTTGACCATAATAGAAAATTCTGAGCATGGAGAAAAATGCGAAGTTTAGTGAACTCAAGGAAAAAAAGTAGATGTCAAAGGTAAGAAAGCTGTGGTAGGTGGATACAGCAATATGGACTGATTTTCTTTTAATCATTCATAGATTCATTAAAGATGCTGGTGTTTGAGACTTTCATACAAAAAAGAGGCATAAAATACGGTTTTCAAGAGGCAGTGCACATCACTTCCTCAAGAAATTTTGATTAAAATGATTATCATGAATAGAAAGGAAGTGGCAGGAATATAAAAGTATGTAGGAGACATGTTAACAGACAGCTGAAACCAGGAAATTAAATTATGTGGCATCCACAGAACAGACAGAGAAAAAACTGGAAGAGTCAAGGAATAAAAGAAGTACAAAGATGGTCTCTTGATTTCAACTCTCCAATGATCATTCCTTTAAATAAGCAATGAGGCAAGGATTAAGAATTCTTGTTTTCAAATAATGATTTTTGTACTGTGTATTATTTATCAATTTATCAAGAAAGAAAATTCCTGAATGATAACAGGTTTCAAAAGCATTGATTTCATTTAAAACACCCAGAAGTATGTAAAGATTACATACTCTACTAACTCACTTAAATTTACACATGTGTATACACATCTGGTGTGTATATAGTAAGCTAGTCCATGGTAGCTATGTTTTGTCTAAACCTAACTAAAGCATAGACACAATTTTACTAATTGGAGTTATTTATAACACTAGGAACTAACATTTAACATTTACATTTAGTCTGCCATGTGTATCTCCTGCCTTTTCTCTGGTTCTTTCTCTTTTCTTTGTTTGTTTTAGCCTATTGTAGTTTCTTTGCTTCTGTTTTATTATACTTTTAGAGGCACATTTATTTTCAGAAAGGGCTGATTCCAATGGGAGAGAAGATGGGAGAGGTAATCTAGGGGGAGTTATAATCACAATATGTTTTATGAAAAAATTCTACTTTTAATAAAGAAAAAAATAAAAATAAATGAAAGAAAAAACATTTTCATTTAAAAAGCATAGGGAATTGTGTTTAAAAAGAACATGTTGAGCCCCTGCAGTGGTGTGGTAGAGTACACCTTGAATCGCACCACTCAGGAGGCAGAGGGATGGATCTCTGAGTTTGAGGCCAGCCTGGTCTACAAAGCTTGTTCCAAGACAACCAGAGCTACACAGAGAAACCCTGTCTTGAATAACTAAGAAAAAACTGTTGCATTCAGTTTCTAATGCAAGAGAACTAACACAAGCATTGTAGATTTACGTCATCACAAAACAGAAGTCTTCCAGTCTGTTCTTGGTGCCTATGGGTCTCTCATGTGGGGCTATGACTGCTGGTGAAATGGGAAACAATGGAAATAAGTAATATTACATTTCAGGACATCAGATTACTCATAAATTAAGGAATCATTTAATGACCAAATGGATAGTCAATTATTTGTTGAATACATACAGAGAAAAGTTTAGCCTCAGGCAAGTAGACCTCACAGCAGAGACTTTGGTTAGATTCTGTAGGAATTGTTTATTCTGAAGTAGGATTTTTCTATTTTACTTCAGTAAAGAAATTGACTACTACACTTTTCATTTACGTTTTTCTGCATAAGACAATTGATGGCATTTTAATTTTGAATTATTGATAGTGAAGCATATTACCTTTTGAAGAAAAATATATAAATTTCCTAGAAGAAAGTAATCTTCCACCTTCCAATGAGTTTGTTTTTATTGAGGGCTGTACTGTACATATTATAAATAGATTGCTTGTAACCAACAGAAATTTATTTCTGTTTATATCCTTAATTCCTGATGTACAGAAGTGTATGCTGGGAAGATCTGAATGAAACCCTCAACCAGCCTGGAGATCTGTAAACTCTCACTGAGTCTCCACATAATGGAAAGGAAGTGAAAAAGTCTGAGAGGTATCTTTCTCATGATTATGATAAGATTAAAAATAAAACTACTAGGCAGTCAAAATGTTACAATGGATAGAAACACTTGCCACAGGACGGTTGATGTGAGTTTGGCCCCCAGAATTTATATAAATGTTGAATCAGAGAACAACAAACCCCAGAGTTATCCTCTGCCATTCACATGCATGCCATGATACACAAAATCACACACCACACAGAGATACACAAATACGTATACCATACATACACTCAGTGATATTCCAATAAAACAATAGAACTCTCATCTCAAAGGGAATGGAAAAAGTTCTGAAACCGTATAGAAATAACAAGGACTCAGGAACACACATTTCAAATTCTCTAAACACATATTTCAATGTGATAGCCATTTTATAAAGTTTTCATAATAACAGAATAAAGAAATTCATAAATCAACACTCTTTCTAAATATATTGGTAAGAACTTCACAAGTTCTGTAGACCAACATGGAAATTAAAATTCTTACATGAATGATAGAGGAGCTCCTTGTGGTCCTATCATTGACTGGAGAGCTATTAGCAGTTGATACATTCTGAGGGAGGAAGGGATCTATCATTTGGAGAAAAGACTTCTAATTGTCTGTCTATAACTCCATGGATAGCCTGACATTCATATGCCTACTGGTATTACTTACTGAACTCAGGAAATTAGTTCAAATAATGTTCAAAATAGTTCAAAAATGAAAGTTATTAACTTGGGAGAGAGAAAGGGTAGGGAGCAATAGTGGGGGGTAACTGTGAATAGATAAGTTTGAAATATATTGAATAAATGCATGACACTTTAAAACAATAAGTTAAAAACTATAAAATCGGAGCTGTAGAAAATGCTATATTAAGAAAAGATAAATATAATTTTAAAGTAGATATCATGTGTTTATAATTTATATTACCTAAGAGGCTGGAAAACATGATATTTGAAACTTATATTAGGAATTCCATGACATTTTATCTAGTGCATATATTTATAACTCTCTGCGACTAACATAAGCAATAAAACCAGAATTCAACACAAACACAACAGCCAGTCACCATACTTCCAGTGAGATTGTACTTGAAGATTCATTTTTGGTTAATTTTCATGTGACAAAATTGTTGTTAGCTACCACTGTAGTATCTATCACAATTTTCTTTCTCATATAGAGTTTCCTAATAATTTAATTTGCCAAGCTTCAGTAATTTGTGTCATTCTCAATAATCCAAAAGTGACCATTGTGAAACCTTTAAGTGCTGCTGACAGACATCTCTAAATATTTTCTTTAATGAAACATGTAATCACCAAAATCATATGTGGATCTCTGTATATAGAAAGAACAGTGAATATTAGTTATAATATTCAAAACAGACTTCATAATAGAAATGAGTATAGCTTCTAAGGATACTCATGGAAATATAAAATCTCTTTTTCTTTTCTTCCTATCATATTCATATGTATAAAGGGAGTGTGTGTGTGTGTGTGTGTGTGTGTGTGTGTGTGTGTGTGTTTGCATTAGTGTGGATGTGTGCATGTTCATGTGTGTTGTGGAGTTAAGTGCACATGTTCCATCAAGTATGTGGAGGCCTGAGGTTGATATCATGAGATACCCTGATTGCTCTGCCATCCTCTGATTTGAAGCAAGTTCCCTCATTCAAACCTAAAACAGACAAGATAGCTTCTCTTTCCAGCTTTCTAGGAGATCCCTTGAGTCTTCCTTCTGAAACTGGCATCACAGACCACCCTGCATTATGTGTGTTATGACTGGTTCTCCCAGTTTTGCAGCAATTGCTCTAACTGCTGATCACCTTCTCAGCCTATAAGTAAGTTTATTATGTGTAGATATAAGGAGGCTAAGAAAGAGAACTATGATCAATTGTAAGGCTAAAGTATGCGACATTTCTTGTTTGTTTGGTTAAACAAGTAGTACATTAACTTTTTAAAAACCATGCAATGTCTCTTAGTATTCATAACATTGGATTGGTCCAAAGTTCTTTAACAATGTCTAAACCTGCGGTTATATAAGTCATTTATATAAAATTGTTCAGCCTTATTATATAATATGGATTATTCTCTTTTGAACTTAAATCTTTTTAGAATAACTACATTGCCTAATGAAAACATTTGTGCTGGTAAATTTCATGTCTACTTGATACAAGTTAGAGTTATAAGAGAGCAGGGAGTCTTGATTGAGAAAATGCCCCTATAAGATTTGGCTATAGTGCGTTGTCTGAATTATTGTTAAATATGGGTGTGTCCAGCCCTCACTCTGAGCTGGTTGACTGATTTTCTATAGTAAAACAAGCTGAGCAAGCTATGAGGAACAAGCAAGTAAGAAGCAACCCTCCATGACCTCTGCATCGGCTCCTGCCTCCAGGCTCCCACATAAGATCCTGTCCTGATTTTCTCCAATAATTAACAGTGATGTGGAAGTATAATCCAAATAAACCCTTCCCTCCTCAAGTTGATTTTGGTCATGTTGTTTCATCACAACAATAGTAATCCTAACTAAGTCAGAAATTGGTACCAGGAGTAGGGTATTGCTGTGACAGACCTGACTGACCACTTTGTTTTGAGTAAGATCCTGGAAGGACTTTGGGACTTTGGGCTAGAAAATCCTTACAGTGAGAGCTCATGGAGCTATTTTGTAGTAGCTAGGAAGATAATGTTGAAAGCCATGCAGAGGATGATGGCCTCGCTAGTGAAGTTTCATAGGGAGCAAAGAATGTACTGGCACATTTGTATGAAGAATCTGTGGTTCTGGTTATCTGGGGTTGAAGAATGGTCTGTGAATAACAAGAGAATAGAACTACTAAATTGAAACCTTTCCTTTGCTTGAACAATGAATGCTGGTCGGCTGGAGCTGAGAAATTAGTAGTGACTAAGAAGGGATGAGCATTTTCCTCAGCGGCTGCCAAGGCGGTAATACCACATTGGGGTGAGGCCCTCACTTCAGCTAGTAACTAGCTCCATGTCCACAATAGGACCTCCCTCTCTGAGTTCTCCTGTGCCTATTCTACCCTCATATGACCGGACATGAAGGTGATGGACAAGGATGATAATAACAATGCCCTCATTAAAGCAGCTGGTGTCAGTATTGAACTTTTCTGGCCTTGCTTGTTTATAAAGGCATGGCGAATGTCAAAACTGGAAGCTTCTTCTGCATTGTAGGTGCTGGTGGGACCAGTCCAGGAGCTTGGGCTGCATGAGTGAGTAGGCATGTCCACTTCCTCAGCTAAGGCTGCCCCATCAGAGGAGAAAAAAAATGTAGGAAAAGAAGGAATAATCTTCAGAGTTTAATGATGACATGAGGTTTACTCTTTTTGACTAAACCTCTTTTACTAACACAGTCAATAAAAGCTGAACCTGTAAAAGAAGAAGAAAAGATTTAGAGGGAGGAGGAGCAGGAGGAGAAGGAGAAGGAGGAGACCAGCATGACTGAGGTGAAATCTTCTGGAAAGTGTTTCCTGAGAGTCATCACACAGGAAGTCGAGTTCTAGAGGTGGGCAATGTTGTACCTCATGGTGGCAAACGAATATGGTAATGTAAGAGTCACCCAGTTGTTACTGGTTTTGAAGGCACAGGAAGTCATGGAGAACAGCTGAAGCTTGACACTGTGAGAACCAGGAGAGGCCATGGTGAAAGCACAGCACAGTTGCAGAAGCTGTGGGGTGGAGGCAACTGGAGCTTAGAAATCAAGCTGTATGTTCTGCAGAGAGAGGAGCCAGAGAAATGAGAAGTGACCCAACCCCTTTGGAAGAACCCACAGATCATGAACTGACCTCAGACATTAGACGTTGAGTTATTTTGCAGGTGCAGTTTAGTTTTTCTTTGATATGATTTCGGCCATGCCCTTGTTCTTCCCTCTTTAAAGAAGAAAGCCATTCAATTTTGATTTTTACAGAAGCCTTCAGTTGAGAGACTGAATTTTTAAAGAGATTTCAGGATTAAAAGTCAGTTTGGATTTTTAAATAAAATAGATTTTATAGTGTTTAAATTTATAAACAGTGGGGGACTTCTTAAGTTTATAAAATTTTTTGTATATTGTGTGGTTTATATTGATGTGTGATTTGGGGAGATGAACAAGAAAGGAAAGGTTTTGGCTTAAGAGTATGTATTTGTGTGTCGACTTGATGGAGTCAGTTGTCCTGGCTAATTTTATGTCAGCTTGACACAAGCTGACATCATCTGAGTGAAGGAACTTCAACTGACAAAAATGTCTCTGTAAACCTGGGCTGTAGGCAAATTTGTAGAGCATTTTCTTTTTTCTTTTTTGTTTTTTGAGACAGGGTTTCTCTGTGTAGTTTTGGTACCTGTCCTGTATCTCACTCTGTAGACCAGGCTGGCCTCAAACTCACAGAGATCTGCCTGCCTCTGCCTCCCGAGTGCTGGGATTAAAGGCATGTGCTACCACCGCCCGGCGTAGAGAATTTTCCTAATTAGTGATGGATTCGGGAGGGCCCAGCACATTGAGGGTAGTGCCACCCATCAGCAGGTGGTGCCTGGTTATATAAGAAAGCAGGCTGAGCAGGACTCCTCCATGGCCTCTGCATCAGCTCCTGCCTCCTGATTCCTGCCCTGTTTGACTTCCTGACTTCCTCCAATGATGAACAGGGATGTGAAAATTTAAGCCAAGCAAACTCTTTCCTCCCCAATTTGCTTTCAGTTGTGTTTAATTTCAGCAATAGAAACCCTAACTTAGACAATTATATAAGTATTTTATATGTTATTTAAATAATAGTAAGAACAAAAACTTTCTTCATATTCAGTATTGAGATAATTGTTTCTCAAATATTCTTTTTTTTATTTAAAAAGATAATTCTATTTTTATTTACAGTTCTTTTGTGTATCACTTCTTTTTTTTTTTATTCTTAATCTGTAGTTAGGTGAATCAGAGAGAGAAATTATATGGAGTCTTATCACTTACACACACACACACACACACACACACACACACACACCCCACATATACATATTTACATGCATATCTAGGTACATTATATGCTTATACACATATATTCTCTTCAAAAGGAATTTATAGATTATTAATATATCTAATCTATAATTTATTACAGGAATGAAACAAGCTTTCAGTAAGAAAAATCATAACAGCACTTTACTTGGTTTCTAGTGTGAGAAGGAAAGATCTTAAAATTATGAGCTACTTGCATCTATTTCCATTTTGTACAAAGCCTGTGGAACTCAAGTGTGTTTCTGTCTCTGATGTCAAAAAAAAATGAATGAACTTATTCTGACAATCCACATATCTCATTATAACCACTCCTGTAGTGTTACATATTTTCTTACCATTCATATACATTCATTATGTGTTAAATACAAGCACATGATTTCTATGTGATTCTATTCGGGAACCTAAAATGTTTTAAGAAACATATCCAAAACATTGGCAATGTTTCTTTAATTTGATTTTTTTCTTTTTTTAAAATTTTTTTATTTTTATTTGCAGTACAATTCAGTTCTACATATCAGCCACAAATTCCCTTGTTCTCCCCCCTCCCGCCCCCCTCACCTTCCCCCCAGCCCACCTCCCATTTCCACCTCCTCCAGGGCAAAGCCTCCCCCGAGGACTGAGATAGACTCAGTCCAGACAGGTCCAGTACCCTCCTCCCAGGCTGAGCCAAGTGACCCTGCATAGGCCCCAGGTTTCAAACAGCCAACTCATGGAATGAGCACAGGACCCGGTCCCACTGCCTGGATGCCTCCCAAACAGATCAAGCCAATCAACTGTCTCACCCATTCAGAGGGCCTGATCTAGTTGGTGACCCCTCAGCCATTGGTTCATAGTTCACGTGTTTCCATTTGTTTGGCTATTTGTCCCTGTGCTTTATCCAACCTTGGCCTCAACAATTCTCACCCATATACACCCTCCTATTTCTGGCTAACTGGACTCCCAGAGTTCCACCCAGGGCCTAGCCATGGATCTCTACATCCAGATCCCTCAGTAGTTGGATGGGGTTGCTAGCACAATTAGGGTGTTTGGCCATCCCATCACCAGAGTAGGTCAGTTCGGGCTGTCTCTCGATTATTGCCAGCAATCTGTTGTGGGGGTATCTTTGTGGATTTCTGTGGGCCTCTCTAGCACTTTGTTTCTTCCTATTCTCATGTGGTCTTCATTTACCATGGTCTCCTATTCCTTGTTCTCCCTCTCTGTTGTTGATCTAGCTGGGATCTCCCGCTCCTCCAAGCTCTCTTTTTCTCGATCCTTGCCCTTCATTACCCCCACTCATGTCCAGGCTGTTCATGTAGATCTCTTCCATTTCTCTGTCACTGGGCAATCCCCGTGTTATTCTTGGGGTCCTGTTTTCCAGGTAGCCTCCCTGGTGATGTGAGTAGCAGTCCAGTCATCCTTGTTCCACATCTAGTATCCTCCTATGAGTGAGTACATACCATGTTTGTCTTTCTGAGTCTGGGTTACCTCACTCAGGATGATTTTTTCTAGATCCATCCATTTGTCTGCAAACCTCATGATGTCATTGTTTTTCTCTGCTGAGTAGTATTCCATTGTGTATATGTTTATCCATTTTGTATATCCATTCTTCAGTTGAAGGGCATCTAGGTTGTTTCCATGTTCTGGCTATTACAAACAATGCTGATATGAACATAGCTGAACAAGTGCTCTTGTGGTGTGGTTTAGCATTCCTTGGGTATATGCCCAAGAGTGGTATAGATGGATCTTGGGGGAGATGGATTCCCAATTTTCTAAGAAAGTGCCATATTGATTTCCAAAATGGTTGTGCAAGCTTGTATTCCCACCAGCAGTGGAGGAGAGTTCCCCTAGCTCCACATCCTCTCCAGCATAAGGTGTCTTAAGTGTCAAGGCACCAGTTCTGCATAGAAGTGAGGAGTCTGTCTGTGTTCTGTCTGCTCAGTTTGAATCAATGTTTTCATCCCTCACATTACAGTCACTGACAATCTAGAATTTGTCACCTCAAAGTTCTGGATATACAACAGTGAACAACATCATATCCTGCCTTCATATTTCAACATAGAAAGAAAATGATAAAAAATAGGTTTAAGATATAGTCAGTGATATATACTTTGACTAAAATAAAAATGATTGTGAAATATATTTCTTGTTATCAAAGTTTAAAAATATGCATTTAAATTGTGAATGGCAACATAGTTATATAAATATAATACTTTTTATAAACCAATAAATTTATGCCGGAGAAAACAATACATATTACATGCAAACATTCAAATTCTTCTCTCAAATAAATGTCATTAAATGTGAGATTGTGGATACAATGATGCATTAAACTTATATCAAATACTGTTATTTTCTTAGCTTTAGTAATGCAATAAACAAATTTATCTAAAGTTTTTTAAACAAGAAAATTAAAACTACATTCTATTTTTGAGGAATTTTTTTATCATATTTTACTAAGTATAAATTGATACAGACTTTGTTTTTATAAACTTACAAGTCAATATTCAGAATTTGTAATAAATCACAGATAATACAATTGATTGAAAAAACAAAGTATTGTTATCCTTTCCAACATGTTCCATAAACATCATTTGATACAATATATGGTATGATTTTTCTTGCAAACATTCAAGTTACAAAAATTGTAGTACTTGTGGTATTAATGTTATATAATTTCATTGTACACTAAAATTTTATCTTTTGCTGGGCAAAAATTCATGGGTTAAAGAGAAAATGAACATACTCACACCTCGATAATTATAGATAAAATAAACATGTTCTAAAAAATATTAAATTAGATATTTTTTTGTGTCTATAATTACAGCTCACACATGATTTTATGTTCAAGAAAATGAAACATCCTGAATTGAAAACCTACTATATTTCTGTCCTTGCAGCACAACTTCAAATTATATGATGAATCATGATTGCATTACTATTTTTAATTTTTCCTTTCATTCATGCTATTATTTATTAGAATTTATATTTATTTACATGAAAATTAGCATATTTTTCCTCATCTATATTTAACAGCATATACTATTTTCCTTACACATTGAATTTTACATACGTCCTTGATACTGAAAATCCATTTTTAATCTGTGAGTGTTATACATTTCTAACCCATTTTTGTGTTACATTACAACAAAGAAAATTATCAAGACCATTTTAGTTCCTTTTTTTAAATTCATTTTATTTTAACTGCAAATCAGTTGTGTAAAAGTAAATGAGTATTGCAAGTATATTGAGCTTTGCTGTCTTCTGGGCATTCAAAGACGGATGAGAAGTTAAAGATTGGGCAATATAGGTCACACAAGGAGACTCACAAACAAAAACATATTTGTAGTGACAGTAAACATGATTGTGTGTATCATGATGTTGTTGAGTGATAAAAGCACCTATATTTACTCAACTGCAAATCTTAGATCTCTTTTACCCTAGAATTTTAGGTCCTGTATCACCATTTTGCGTCAATTTTTCCTAGTTCTTTCAACAAGTTCAAAATTCATATGCCTATCATATGAATAAATCGTTTTGAGCAATTTTAACCTTTAATTTTTTTCATGGGATGTTTGATCAACAAATAGTTTATATTCTATCTGTAATTATTTTAATTGCATGACTTTTTAATCTTACCTGCTCTTGTTTACACTCTGAATTTCAAAAGACAGCCCTATTCATTATGAACTATTCTTTTTCAAACCTCCCCATAAGGATACATTCATCTATAATTAAATTAAAATACATTGTATTTATTATATGTAAAAGTGCTCTTTAGTGTGTGTGTGTGTGTGTGTGTGTGTGTGTGTGTGTGACAAAGTGAGTGAATTTCCTATGGTAACTGCGTGCATGTGTGAAGGTCAGAAGACATCCTTTTTGGTGTCCATGGTGTATTATCAAGGGAATCTTCGGGATTCAAATTCAGGTATTTAGCCTTTGCTGCGAATGTCTTAACCTACTAAGTCACTTCACTAGCTCTTTTATAATAACACATTATTAGATTTGTTCTACTTCTGGATATGAATTGTTTATTTTCTTACTTTGTGTTTTTCATATTTAAGAAAGAAACAATTATTCACATTCATTTTATGTATATGAGTATTTGTCTTCATATATATATATATATATATATATATATATATATATATATATGTAGAGAAAATGGATAACAGAAGATAGTGTCATATCCCCTGGAACCAGAGGTTACAGATGTTTGTAAGCTGCCAGTGAGGGTGCTTGGAGTCAAATCCAGGTCTCCTGTAAGTGTTGTAAGAAATCTTTTTGTGTTTTGTTTTTAATACATTTTGACCACATTTTCCTCTCCCAGTCCTTGTCCCTGTCTCCCTCACACTCCTCTCAGTCCCCCCACTCTCCAGATCTACTTTTCTTCCATAACGTTCAGAAAGGAATAAGTGTTCCAGGGATATCCACTGAACACAGCACAACAAGATAAAATAAGGCTCAGTACAAAGCCTCATATCAAGGCTGGGCAAGATAACTAAGTAGGAGGAAAAGGTTCCCAAGAACAAATGAAAGAGTGACAGACACCCCCACTCCCACTGTTAGGAGTCTCAAAAGAACACTAAGCTAACCATAACATGTGTACAGAGGACTTAGTGTAGTTGCCTACAGGTTCCTTGATTACTACTTCCATCTCTGTGAGCCCCTATGAGCCCTGTTTAGTAGACAACTGTGGGCCATCTTCTCCTGGTTTCCCTCACCCTCTCTGGCTCCTACAGTTCTTACTCTCACTCTTCCATGTGGTTTCCTGAGCTTCAAGGGGAGGGACCTGCTGTGGGATGGTCTGTATGTCAAATGTGTTGCTGATTGGTCAAAAAATAAATCACTGATTGGCCAGTGGCCAGGCAGGAAGTATAGGCGGGACTAACAGAGAGGAGAATTGAGAGAACAGGAAGCTGGGTGGGGGAGACACTGCCAGCTGCCACCATGACAAGCCGCATGTGAAGATGCCGGTAAGCCACGAGCCATGTGGCAAGGTATAGATTTATAGAAATGAATTAATTTAAGCTGTAAGAACAGTTAGCAAGAAGCCTGCTGTGGCCATACAGTTTGTAAGCAATATAAGTCTCTGTGTTTACTTGGTTGGGTCTGAGTGGCTGTGGGACTGGCGGGTGAGAGAGATTTGTCCTGACCGTGGGCCAGGCAGGAAAACTCTAGCTACAGGGACCCAATGGAGATCTCTATTTTGGGTTCTCTCTTTGCCTATCATCTGGCTGTGGGTCTCTGCAGCTGCTCACATCAACTGCCAGAGGAAAATTCTCTTTGATGATTGGGATAGACACCAGATTATGAATATATAAGAATATTGTGAGGAAATATTTTATTGATTTTTTTTTTCTGTCATAGGTCTCTGGGCTATCCAGCCTCTGATTTCTGGTCATCTAGTCAGTGTCAGGCATGGGCTCCCTCTCTTAGCATGGGCTTCAAATTATACTAGTCTTTAATAGGCCACTCTCACAAATTTTATGCCTGCAATGCCCCAGCACATCTTGTAGGCTGGATAGACTGTAGGTCAAAGATTTTTTGTGGTTGGGTTGGTATTCCAATCCCACCACCGGAAGATTGGCCTGGTTAGAGAGGATGGCCAGCTGCAGCACCAAATCCTCCATTACTAGGAAACCTTGCTAAGTGTTCCACACTGCTCTCCCAAATGCCCTCCAATTCCAGTCTTCTCTCTCAATACTCTCCCTCTTCATTCTCAATTCCAACCTGAACCCCCAGTTGCCACTCCAAACTGCCTCTAGTCCCCTCAAAAAACATATTCTATCCCCCTTCCCACGGAGATACAAACATCCCTGTTAAGCCTTCCTTGTTATCTAACCTTTCTGGGTCTATGGATTGTGGTGTAACAGGCTTTCTTTTGGGCCACCAACCAGCTTCCAAATCATGACACAGAGACTTAATATTAGTTATGAATGCTCAGTCTTATACTCATTTCTTGCTTTCTCTTATCTATGGTTTTCCCTGGGGCTTTTTATATTTCTTTCCTTCTGTATGTCCTACTCAGTCTATCTGATTGGCAGCTTCCTAGCCAGCTGGCCCCAGATATCTTCCTCTTTTTCTTCCTCATTCTCTTCTACTTCTCCTCTTTCTCATTCTTCTTGAGTCTAGATTTCTCCTCCTATTTATTCTGTCTTCCTAGCAGCCCTGCCTATCCCTCTCCTAAATAGCTATTGGCTCTTTAGCTTTTTATTAGACCAATCAGTTGCCTTAGGCAGGCAAGGTGAAACAAATACAACACACCCTTACATAATTAAACAAGTGCAGCATGAACAAATGTAACACATTTTACATCATTAACTAAGGCAGCATAGACAAATGTAATTCATCTTCACATTGTTAAATATTCTACATCATTAGGGCATGATTGTTGTTTATTTAGCAGCTAAAATCCACTTATAAGTGAGTACGTACTCTGTGTCATTCTGGGTCAGGGTTACCTCACTCAGAATGACATTTTCTAGTTCCATCCATGTGCCTAAAAATTTCATGATTGTTTTTAACAAGTGATACTCCATGTGGAAATGTACCACATCTTCTTCATCTATTTTCTGTTTGAGGAACATTTAGTTTATTTCCAGTTTCTGGCTGTTATTTATAAAGCTGCTATGAACATAGCTGAGAAATATCCTTGTGGCAGTATGGAGCATGCCTTGGATATACGCCCAAGAGTTGTAGAGCTGGGTTTTGAGTTAGATCAATTCCTAGTTTTCTGAGGAACTGCCATATTGATGTACATAGTGGCTGTACAAGTATGCACTCCCACCAGAAATGGAAAAGTGTTCCCCTTGTTCCATATCCTTGCCAGCCAGCATGAGCTATAACTCGTATTATTGACCTTAGTCATGTAGACAGGAGTAAGATGGAATATCAAAGTAGTTTTGATTTGTATTTCCCTTATGGTTAAAGATATTGATCCTTTTTTTAATTGTTTCTTAGTCATTTGAGATTTGTATATTGAGAATTCTCTATTTCAAATATATACGCTGTTTTTAAATTTGATTATTTGTTTTCTTAATATATGGTTTCTTGAATTCATAATATATTTCGGATATTAGCTCTCTATTGGGTACAAACTTGGTGAAAATCTTTTCCTATTCTGTAGGCTGTCATTTTGTACTATTGACCATGACCTTTGCACTACAGGAGCTTTTGGGTTTCATGAGGTTCCATTTTTAAGTGGGGGAGGGTAAGGACAGGATTTTTCTGGATAGCTAGCACTGGCTGTCCAGTAACTCACTTTGAAGTCCATGATGGCCTTGAACTCAGAGATCTGCCTGCCTCTGCTCCTCAAGTGCTGGGCTTAAAGGCATGTGCCACTACTGCCCAACAAAGTCCCATTTAATAATTGTTAATATTAGTGCTCATGCTGTTAGTATTCTGTTCAAGAAGTTGTCTCCTGTGCCAATGTTTTCAGGGGTGTTCCTTACAAATCCAGACCTACAAAAGGAACTAGAAAAACAAAAACAAAACAAAAAACGAATTACAACCAGAAGAGGTTAACTCTATCTATGAAAACACAGGAAATAAATAATCTCACAACAAGGGAAACAATCACACACTACCACCACCACTCCCATTAACAGCAGCAACAACAACAACAACAAAAACAAACCCAGGAATAAACAATCATCAGTCATTGATACCTCTCAATAGCAATGATCTCAGTTCCCCAATAAAAAGACACAGATTTACATAAAGAATGAATATGGAAACAGGATCCATCCTTTGGTTGCCTACAAGAAACTCATCTCAGCGTTAAAGATAGACATTATCTCAGAGTAAAGTGCTAGAAAAAGATTTTCCAAGCAAATGGACCTAAGAAACAAGTTGATGTAGCCATTATAATATCTAACAAAATAGACTTCAAACAAGAATAAGTCAAAAGAAATGGGGGAGGACAGTTCATAATCATCAAAATAAAAATCCACCACAATGATGTTTCAATTCTTAACACCTATGCTGCAAACACAAGAACACTCACATTTATAAAAGAAAATTTAGTAAAGCTTAAATCACACATTAACGCTCACAAATTGATAGTAGGAGACTTCAGTACCCTACTCCTACTAATGAACAGGTCATTCAGACAAAAACTAAACAAAGAAATACTGGGGCAAACAGACATTATAAACCAAATGGACCCAAGAGGTTATCTACAGAATATTTCATCCAAACAATGAAGGGTACACCTTCTTCTTGGCACCTCATGGAACTTTCTCCAAAATTAACCACATACTCAGTCACATAACAAGTCTCAACAGATACAAGAAAATTGAAATAACCCCCTGAATCCTACTAGACCACTGGGAATTAAAGCTGTATTTCAACAACAATAGAAAACATACAAACTCACAGAAACTGAAAAAAAAATCTTTACTGAATGACTGCAGGGTCAAGACATAAATAAAGAACTAAAATAAATGAAAGACTTTCTAGAATTCAGTGAAAATGAATACACAACATATCCAAACTCATGGGACACAGTGAAAGTGGTGTTAAGGGGAAAGATCTCAGCCCTGGGTGCCTTCATAAAGAAATTAGAGATCTCATACTAGCAAATAACAGCACACCTGAAAGCTCTAGAACAAAAAGAAACAAATACACCCAAGAAGTGTAGACTACAGGAAATAATAAATCTGAGGGCTGAAACAAATAAAATAGAAACAAAGAATCAATGAAACATGGAGTTGGTTCCTTGAGAAAATTAACAAATTAGACAAATTCTTATCCCAAACTAACTAAAAGTAAAAAAAAAAAAAGTATATCTATATTAACAAAAGAAGAAAATAAAATGGAGACGTAAAAGGACACTGAGAAATCTAGAGAAGAACCATTAAATTGGGAAATTTTAAAGAAATGGATTATTTCTTGATAGTTACCACTCACCAATGTTAAATCAACATCAGAGAAACCATTTAAAGACTCAAAACCCTTAAGGAAGCAGAAGCAGTCATTAAATCATTAAATGTCTTAAAAAAAAAACTCAAGGCCAGATTAATTTATGATTTAGTTCAGAATTCCACCAGATTTTCAAGCAAGTGCTATCACCCATACTCCTCAAATTATTCCATACAAGAGAAATATAAGGATTATTGCCAATTTCATTTTATGAGGCCACAGTCACCCTCATAGTGAAACCACAAAAATATTCAACAAAGAAAGAGAATTTATGCAGGAACTCTTAACCAGTGAGACTCCTCTCCATTCCATCATAATTTGCAACACATGAACATAAACGAGTATTTCACATTTGAATTATTGGTATTTTAAAATAAAACATTAGCAGACATGCTGACTTTGGATTTAGTCCAATTAGCCAAGATGCAACAGTTCAAGTGTTCATGTCATCAGGATAATTTAAACCACTTTATTATTTTAATGACTGTGTAGACATGACATGTTAAGAGAAATAATTGACATATCTCAAGGAATATGAGAAAGACAATAAATTTGTTCTGATGTTGTTTCTATGACTACCTCATGGACACATATCAGAAATGCTTGCATTTAAATTGGAGGAAAAAGTATTGTTTAGTAGGTATTAAATTGGGTATTTATTATGATCATATTTTTAGTGAATTGTAGTAGTCCCAAATTTAACATTATTGAACTCTCAGAAAAGAAATTTTATAGAAATCTGTCTCTTCTTACAAACTTTCTTTATTATCTCAAATAAAACAACTTAAAATGTGAAAAACCAACAATAATTTAATTTTGCTAATTCATTAAACCAGAAATATTATCCTATGAAATAAAAATCCTAAGGATTGATATTTGAAAATACATTCTGGATTTGTTCTGAGAATGTATTTTTATTGCATCAAAATGGAAAACTTTTATTTTTCACATGTAATTTATAAACAATGCTAATAAATTAATCATTATTGCTTCATAAAATTAGTTAAGCCATCTGTGTACAATTAAATTATTCAGTAGATGTTTAAGGAACCTTTGTTATTAATTTGTGTACTTACATTTTACTGTTTGTGATACATGAGAAACCTGCTATTCTGAACAGTACCCAGTAGTAGTAAATGGCAATGCCAAGCTGAGATTGCAATCGGAAATTCAGATATGGAGTGCTGATTATGTAACTCTCCCAGTTTCTACTTTATACTGCTATTTCAGGCACACTCTATGCTCAGTTAACAAGTTTCCAAGAATGTCTCTGCCTGAGTCATCACTTCCACCTACAGTGTTTGTAGATGGTCTCTCTGTCTCAGTTTTCCTCACTCTGAATAGGCCATGTCAAACATCACTGTGCATGGGAAGCTCTATCATGAAAACCATTATCTAGCATCTCAAATGTGTCCCAAAATTTCCATCAATCACTCCCATGTAGAAATTCTCCAGGGTTCAAGGCAGCCAACAATACATCACCTCTCCTCTTGTGTCCCCTATCTATCAGGCTCCTATGTTTCCTCAGTCACTAGCATTAAGAAGATTTGGGGGTAGCCATTAATTGAGTTTGACACCATGCATAGTCACCTCTTCCAGCAAAAAGTGGAAATCATCAAAATGATGCTCTACAAGTTCTGATGTGATGAAGAGATATGGTAAACAAGAGACGTTATGGTGCACCTGCCATGAAACATAATTTGCACCCACTCTTGAAAATGTCAATAATGTCTGAAGCTACTTTCAGTATCACATGCTGACTTGTGTTATACTAAATAGTTGAAAGTGTAGCCTAAACGAAGGGTTGACTATTTAAAGGTAATAATAATTTTTAGTGTTAGCTATACCTATATGAGTATCCTACAGTTTCTCAAGAACAAATATTTTAAAATCATGTAAAACCATGTTATTATTAAAAATCATATTAAGATATATACACTGATTATTTCTTCAATACTACCATATTGCATTGTAAGGCAAGCACTGAATCACTTAGCTATGACCTCAATCTGTATATTATTTAGCTCATGATGTTTGCCATTTTCTCTTTTGTTGATATTTTCTTTTTCTGTGAAATAGCTTTATCAAATGAATTTACTTGAAAACTTAATTATACAAAGGTAGTGAAGATTTTCTGATATTTCTAATTCCTCCAAATAATGGCGTCATGTCTCTGAGGTTTTTTTTATTCTTATTAATTAAATAGTGAAATCCTTTCTTGAATAATTTATGTGCTGTTGATAAAGGGCTTGAATCCATTAATTCATGTGATGTGTAAGATAAGTATTTTGTTTTCTACACTATTAAATATCACAGTGAGATATGTCAGACTGATATTTATGAAAACAGTATTGTTATAATTTTATATCTGTAGACTACTTTATTAGCAATATAGAATATATATCTAAATTTAGATTTCAGCATTTAGATGTCTCAGTTTATATTTCTTTCTAGAAGTGACTGTATATTAAACTATTTGTCTAAATAACTTCATGGCAAAGGTTACAAAAGAATCAAATATTGACAAGCACATTCTATTTTTACGTACCTAAAGAGCAATTCACAATTCCCAAGCCATGGATTATCCTAGCTTCTATCAACTGATTTACAAAGAGAGAAAATGTGGGAGGAAATGGCTATTATTCAGCTGCTTAAAAGAACAAAGCCATGCTACTTGAAAGAAAATAGATAGAATGGAAGTTCATAATGTTAAGGGAAATAAGCCAGACATAGAATGACAAATGTTTCATTGTTTCCTCTTACATGTGGAATAAAACAAGAAAAATAAGAGCAATGCAATGCGAGGTTAGAAAGGAGATCAGCAGTGGTGCAGAGACTTACTAGCTCAACAAGGTACTAAGTTGCACTAGATCATCTCCATACATGTGTACAAGATACTTTGTTCATAATGCACTAACAAAATAAAATACAAAAATCAAGTAAAGAATAAATTCCTCAAATACAAAATATCAAAATATTTGTAGAAGGCACTTGGTTGTTCATTAAGGACAACGTGTGAAATACTTCTTAGTCATGTTATGGGTAGGAAAGAAAATTTGCCAATTTATCTCCATTATTGGTGGTTATTTTTGCTGTTGAAAGTCCTTGCTGCCTTTTAATCTTTTAACATTAACTCTCTGAGAGACATGAAAGAGAAGGCTCTTTAAGAACCCAAGTGGATTGTTTTTGTAGCAGCTTCATGTCTAATAGGTAATGTATGATAAAATTGGTTTCACCTGAGAAGCTTTTGTAGGGCAAAGGATACGGTCAACAAAGCAAAGCGACAGCCTACAGAATGGGAAAAGATATTCACCAATCCCACATCTGACAGAGGACTGATATCCAGAATATATAAGGAACTCAAGAAATTAGATATCAAAATGCCCAACAGTCCAATTAAGAAATGGGCTATAGAACTAAACAGAGAATTCTCAACAGAGGAAACTCAAATGGCTGAAAGACATTTAAGGAATTGCTCAACATCCCTAATCATAAGGGAAATGCAAATCAAAACAACTCTGAGATACCACCTTACGCCTGTCAGAATGGCTAAGATCAAAAACACTGAAGACACCTTATGCTGGAGAGGATGTGGAGCTAGGGGAACTCTCCTCCACTGCTGGTGGGAATGCAAGCTTGTACAACCACTTTGGAAATCAATATGGGGCTTTCTTAGAAAATTGGGAATCCATCTCCCCCAAGATCCAGCTATACCACTCTTGGGCATATACCCAAGGAATGCTAAACCACACCACAAGAGCACTTGTTCAGCTATGTTCATATCAGCATTGTTTGTAATAGCCATAACATGGAAACAACCTAGATGCCCTTCAACTGAAGAATGGATATACAAAATGTGGTACATATACACAATGGAATACTACTCAGCAGAGAAAAACAATGACATCATGAGGTTTGCAGACAAATGGATGGACCTAGAAAAAATCATCCTGAGTGAGGTATCCCAGACTCAGAAAGACAAACATGGTATGTACTCACTCATAACAGGATATTAGATGTGGAACAAGGATGACTGGACTGCTACTCACATCACCAGGCAGGCTACCTGGAAATCAGGACCCCAAGAAAGACACAGGGATTGCCCAATGACAGAGAAATGGAATGAGATCTACATGAACAGCCTGGACATGAGTGGGGGTAGTGAAGGGCGAGGGTCGAGGGAAAGAGAGCTTGGGGGAGTGGGAGATCCCAGCTGGATCAACAACAGAGAGGGAGAACAAGGAATAGGAGACCATGGTAAATGAAGACCACATGAGAATAGGAAGAAACAAAGTGCTAGAGAGGCCCACAGAAATCCACAAAGATACCCCCACAACAGACTGCTGGCAACAGTCGAGAGACAGTCGAATTGACCTACTCTGGTGATGGGATGGCCAAACACCCTAGTTGTCGTGCTAGAAACCTCATCCAACTACTGAGGGATCTGGATGCAGAGATCCATGACTAGGCCCCAGGTGGATCTCTGGGAGTCCAATTAGCGAGAATGAGGAGGGTTTATATGAGAGAGAATTGTTGAGACCAAGGTCGGATAAAGCACAGAGACAAATAGCCAAACAAACGGAAACACATGAAATATGAACCAATGGCTGAGGGGTCACCAACTGGATCAGGCCCTCTGAGTGGGTGAGACAGTTGATTGGCCTGATCTGTTTGGGAGGCATCCAGGCAGTGGCACTGGGTCCTGTGCTCATTGCATGAGTCGGCTGTTTGAAACCTGGGGCCTATGCAGGGTCACTTGGCTCAGCCTGGGAGGAGGGTACTGGACCTGTCTGGACTGAGTCTATCTCAGTCCTCAGGGGAGGCTTTGCCCTGGAGGAGGTGGAAATGGGAGGTGGGCTGGGGGGAAGGTGAGGGGGGCGGGAGGGGGGAGAACAAGGGAATCTGTGCCTGTATGTAGAACTTAATTGTATTGCAAAATAAAAATTAAAAAAAAAACAAAAACAAAAACAAACAAAACAAAACAAAGAAACAAAAAAAAATTGGTTTCACTTACATCTTTATCCTACTTAACTTTATGCCATATCTGAAAATATCATCCTGAGTGAGGTAATCCAGACTCAGAAAGACAAACATAGTATGTACTCACTCATAAGTGGATAATAGATGTAAAGCAAAGGATAAGCAGACTATAACCCAGAGCTCCAGAGAAGCTAAGAAACAAGGTGGATCCTAAGAGGAGCATACAGATCACCTTGGGATGAGGAAACAGAGGAGAACTCCATGAGTAAACTGGGGATGGGGCGGGGGAATAGAGGGGAGAGGGTGGGGGATGAGAACATGAGGAAAAGGGACAGAGTGGGAGAGCAATGAAAGAGATATCTTGATAAAATGAGACATTATGGAGTAAGGGAGAAACCTGGTGCTAGGGAAATTCCCAGGAATCCACAAGGATGATTCCAGATTAGACTACTAGCAATAGTGGTGCCTGAACTTGCCTACCCTGGAAAGCAGATTGGTGAATACCTTAACCATCATCATAGAGCCTTCATCCAGTATCTGATGGAAGCAGGTGCCAAGATCCACAACCAAGCACTAGGCAGAGCTCTGAGCTCCCGGATTCCAGTCAAAGAGAAGGAAGAGAGATTATATGAACAAGAAGGGGGGGGGTCAAGATCATGATGGAGAAATCTACAGAGACAACTGAACCAAGCTTGTAAGAACTCATGAACTTTAAACAAACGGCTATGGAACCTAAATGGGACCGGACTAGATCCTTTGCGTAAGGGAGAGCGATGTGTATTGGGTCTGTTTCAGAGGCCTCTGGCAGTAAGGATCTATCCCGAGTGCATTAGCTGGCTTTCTGGATCCCATTACCTATGGTTGGACACTTTGCCCAACCTTGACACATTGGGGAGGAGCTTGCTCCTGCCTCAACTGAATATACCAGGCTTAGCTGTCCCTGCATGGAAGAACTTACCCTTTTGGAGGAGGGGATGGGGGGAGATTTGGGGGAGGCAGGCGGGGTGGGGAGTGGGAGGAGGGAATGAGAGGGGGGATCTGTGGTTGATATGTAAAAATGAATAAAAAAATTATAAAAAAAAACAAGTCTGGGTCTGAAAAATGGTGGTCCACAACCCAATTTCAGAGCCAAGTTTTTAATAAAACAGAAGAGCATAAAACGAAAAAAAATTGAGAGTTGAACTTAACAGTACGTTCCATGTACCATATGATATCAAAGGTGAACAGGCAAACTAAAGCAGGAATAATAATTTGAAAAACAATTTACCAGGGTGTAGGAGCTGAGATAAGCAGCTGGTGGCCATGTGACCTTTAAGTAGTTCCAACTACTAAGTTGGTAAGTTTTCCTGATACATTGCTGTGAATTCAGCCAGGAAGCAAAAGCAAGGTGGCAGCACTTAGTCAGCTTTTTTTTTTTTCTTAATAGTAAACACAAGAAAGCATAGCCAGTGAATGGGAGAGGTCTGATGCCTGAAGGAATATGGCACAATTGAATTGAATGGGCTTTGCTCCGATAAATTCTGGGAAAAATTTGGAAGGATACTGGAAGCTATTGTAAGGATACAAGACTCAGTTAAGATATTATATATAATAGTAGGTACAATATGTAAAAATAAAACAAAAAAAATTCTCTTTTTTTTATAATAGCAAACGCAAAGCTCAAACATTGTAGTGAGAAGTTACAATTAATGCTTACAAGGTTAGTGTGTTGACTTGATTGGACATAAGAGTAAATGCTTTGAGGCTACAAATAGAAGTAATCAGCAATGACACATTCCTGGGACACCCAAAGTTAGAATTATTCAGGACCTTGTGAAAAGTGTCTATAGAATTTACTAGTGTTTATAGTATGTATGTGTGTGCAGATGTATATTTATATAATGAAATACCAGCAGTTGAGCTATATAGTAAAATAAAATGTAGCATCTACCATGACAAAACCCTGATTGACCTAGAATGAATCTCGTAAGAGGAAGCATAGCATAAACACTGACAGAAGCCAGTAGTAATAAAGTAAGAAACATAAATCAAATTTGGAAAACAAAATGTCATCATATGTTAATATATCATTGTATCTGTTTCACAAATGCTCAAAAATTATTTTAATGCTATTTAACCTATACATTATTTGCATAACAAACACATGTTCATATACTTTGTGTAAGAATATTAACAAGAATGATGTCTGTCAAGCTTGATTATCTTCATCTTTTAAATCTGAGGGAAATTAATTTAAAATGTGTTTGTGATAGAAGACAAAAAACACATTCAACTTTATCTCTCATTTCCACTTCTGTTGAATACAAATGAAAGGAATTTATATTTGATTTTCTAAATACTTTCCTTTGTGTATGATATTTCTTACCCTAAAGCTAAAATTCCTATTTATTCTAACAGTATAATCATTTTATTAACACTAAGTAAAACATTTCATAATGACATTAATTTTTTAAAATATAGGTTACAAATAAAAATGCAGTGAAATATTAAGTAATTTGTAGCATCTTGTATGGATGTACATGCCGACATCTTGTATGGCAATTATGGGAGAATCCAGAAACTTTGGGATAAGGCCAAGCTGTATAAAACCAGTCACTAGGCCCTGTTCTCAAGGTCTTTATCTTGTTCTGGGGTGCTTCCCATCTCTCTGTACCAGGGCTTCCATGTGATGAATAGTTCTGATGATGACACCGTCACTCACTTGGAACCAACTGAGGGAACTCTTTAACCATGGGCCGAAATAATTCCTCCCTATTTTGAATCACTTTTGTTTATTATTTTGCACAGTGATGAAAAATGAAGACACCTAAAAGTGTAGGAATTCTTTCATTTGCCTAAGTTCATGAGAATCTCTCTGGATGAAAGCTTTATTGCTTAATAAGAATTATATAATAATCTCCTGTTTTTTTCCAATCAAGATGATTTCTGTTTTCTTCTGAGAAGACTGTGTTTTGCTATTTTGTCAGCAATCTCTGAAAAATAATGATGACAACAAAAGCCCTATGTCCTCCAATAATAATCTGTATTTGCAAGCTGTGAGTAACCCCCTACCTCCTATTCTGATATGTGAAGCAAAAAGCTTAGTACTTTTTATCCTACTTTAAATTTTGTTTGCCTCAGAAAAAAAAAAAAGCCAACCACTGATGAACATACTGGTAAGCACCTGTGGTTTTTCAGGTAAACATTATTAACTAGAAAATGCTTCCACAGTACACCAACAGACAGGGGAAGTCCTTGACCTATTAACTGCAGCTATGGGATTCCTCAGATAATGTATTCCACCGGTTGCAGCTCCAGGTAAATTCAAGAGACTAATTTGGTTCCTCTTCAAATTGCATTCAATCAATGGCTCAGTCCATTTGGAAAATCAATATCCACAACTATCATCTTTGAAGAAGCACATTATTCAGCAAAACCTAATTATCATAAATACTCCCTCTATTATTACAGCTCTCCACTATTGTGTTAAAAACATGAAATAAGATTGTCTTGACATTTTTAGCGAGTGAATCTGTAACAGCAACAGGAAATTAGATTTCTGTACTATAATATGCCATTACATTTTTTTTGTATTGTGATTCTTTTTCTAGTTTGGGTATTTGACTGTTCAAAATTAATCTGGAGCTGTACTAATCATCACCTCACTCAACTTTTGAATTCATAAAAAATAATGGAAGAAGGGCTGAAAATCAGCTTCCGAGTCTCAAAGGCTGCTGAGAAACAGCTACAAATTAAAAACTAATTTAAAGCCAAACTACAAATGCAGCTATTTATAAGATAAATATACCTCAAAGTGCAAGAATTTTGCATCCAAAATCCAAATAAACTGGTTAACAGAATTTGTATGAAATAATCAATTACTATAGTTATTATAAATATCATCCAAATGTGTTTTCCAGCTGTGAATACTTCTACAGAGTCCATTAACTACGATATTGCTGACTCCAGAATTCATGCCCATGGTGGATCAAAGAAGCGCTAGTTTTTATGAAGCACATAGGGGTTATTTTCTGACAATGACTAGACATCAGAATATTCAATGTGATATATAAATGATTTAGAACTGGGGAAATTTTCTGCCATTGCACAGAAGACTGCTAGTGATGTATCACACCCTGGACATTTAAAGAATATACTACCTGAATGAATAGTAAGGAAATCAAGATGGTTCACTGAAAGCTCAATTTGAAATTGTTTGAAAAATGTAAATCAAAAATAAAATGCACATGCTAAAGCATAACCATGAGCTTTACTCTCAAATTCAGCAGTTAGAATAAAATCAACATGGAAGAAGACTGACACATGTCCAATTGCAATTCCATCCATTTATAATGATTATTTGGTGGATTCTTTTTCCATGTAGCCAAGTTTGGGTTTCTTCTGTTTCCGTATGCCCAATCCTGGAATCACTGTCACATGCCATGGTTCCATGCTATATTATTATTTTCAGAACTTCTCCATTTTGTGAGTTGTGTTGTCATGAATGGGCTAAGAGTTTTTCCAGAATAATATTTTGGCACTGAATAAATCATTCAAGAAAACGAGTTTAACCTGTTACCACAGAATACAGAGGTGCTAGTTTGGTATTATTTCACTGAAATTATAGTTATTTATTTTTATTTTGTCATCATCATTATTGTGCTAGTGTAAGGGTGTGGTGTGTTTGTTAGGGCACACACATGCTATGGTGTGTGTGTGTGTGTGTGTGTGTGTGTGTGTGTGTGTATAGAATTCAGAGTATGATGTTATAAGATTGAGTCTCTCCTGTCACCTTCCTATGAGTTCCAAAGATCAAACTCAGGTCCTCAGGCTTGTAAGGGAGCAGTTTTACCCACTGAGTCATCTCACAGACATTCATGGAATTTAAAAATAAATTAAGAACAATGTATTACAATTTAAGATTTAGCATGTATACTGAACTACTTTTTGTTAAGTAATAATAAAATCAAGTAAATTCAAAATTTTGGCAATCCAAAGTTACTGAAAAAATACAAACAATAAGAAATATATGTGCTCAGCTAGAGAGAATGCTCAGTGGTTAGGAGCACACACAGTAGTTGCAAAGGACCAGAGTTTGGTTCTCTGAACCCATGTTGGGTATCACAGAATAGCTTGTAACTCTAGCTCCGGGGGTATCCAACACAACTGGCCTGTGCTGGCATCCACCATGTTCATACACAGACATTCATTTATACACATTAAATAAAATGGGAAAACAATGAAAAAATATTTGCAAGCTAGGTATTTGTATGCATAATACTATGCACATGTTTGCCAAGACCAAAAGGAGAATGTGTGTGTGTGTGTGTGTGTGTGTGTGTGTGTGTGTGTGTGTGTTCTCTCTGGAGAACTCAGACTTGGATAGTACCTAAACACCAGGGTGTATAGATACAGAATTTTCAAAATCTTTCATTTTGAGCATTCTGGAATTGGATATCTAATGGCATGTGATTTTATGGCAATAGCTATTGTACTTACAGAACTAAATAGAAAATTACAGGTATATGAGATTGTCTGAAAAATACATATTTGCAGCATACATTTATTGGATATTTCTGATATACAACTTCCATGAAAAGAGTAATTTTATGGGTAGATATATGACATTTTCAGATATTTTTCCAAAATGAAAGACAATGATCAGTTTAACTCATTAATGGACAAAATAATAAAATATGGGGTGAAATATAGTATTGGAATTCCTGCTATAATTGTCCCTAAAAGATTGTCAAACTCCACCTTTATGCCTTGATAGATACATTTGCTTCCTTTGTTGTAGGTTGAGCCTATTCTAAAAGAAATGGAAATCCTCATCTTGGTACTGGCTGGATTACAATTCATATTTAACTCTGTATAGTGGGACCTTTTCTTATTAATGTAAAAGCATTCATTTTGTAGTGTGGAGTCCTGTAACATGGAATACAAAACACTGGAGATATTGAGTCTTTAAATTTGGCTGAGGGTTATTTGCCAGTATGAGGTGTCTCCTGTTCCAATAGTCTCTGAAGCCCAGTGGTAATAACTTCTCCATCCCACACTGACAAATTTTGCCTGTAGAGACTACAATGGTCCCTCTGAAGCAGTAACAGAGTGAGACAATTCAAATTATCCTAAAGTTGCACTTCACCAACACATCCTCTCTTCTCCTCAATGATGAAACAGAATGTCAAATACTGACTGATCTCTAACGCAGGGCATCTTCTATGGAGGTACACATTATAGAGAACTGATTCCTCAACGTGTGTAGATAAAAATTTAGGCCATACAAGGAAAAAGATATTAATGTGTGAAGTGATATTGGAAGTGTTAATGACCTTCATGACCAATGTGAAGCTGGACTTGCACTCCCTGTTAGGGGAGGTATATTTCTGAAATACTGGCAGCTTATGGGGACTTCAAGAAGTATAATAACCTGTGATCAGGATCAATGGACAACAACCTCATTTAGCCAGAAGTATAAATGACACAAGGCCCTCAAATTTAAATTCTTCTTCTTGATAAACATTCAAAAACACCTGACATGGCAATAAGGACAAAAGGGATATAGAATGGAAATCTATAGGAGGTCTTAAAGCTTTCAGTCATGACCACCTGACTGCTTAAAGAAATAAAGGCTCCAATTGACATTAGAAATTAATACTAGCAAGGTGATAATTTCAGTTATTTTTAACTATGAGGAAAATAGTAATATGGCATGTGTACTTACATAAAAAGCATGGAAAAATTAATATTAGAGCTGAGAATAACATATATCAAAAGGATTTTCCAAAAAATATATCAACAGAAATGCATTCCAAAAAGAAGTCACAAATCCAAGTTACCAATACCTATTTAAGTGGAGTTTCTGGGTGCAAGCACAGGCTCAGTGTAGCAAGAAGATAGACAAAAGAAAAAAGTAGTTGTAGTGGATTAACTCTGAGGATTAGAAATTGCATAACGAGTAGAAAACTCACATGTTGGTTCAGTAATCATTTCAGGAAGAAGGGGGCTGTTTGGTTGGCAATGGTAAGTCAAGACATAGGAATATGCAGTACAATGCTGTGATGGTATTTAGACTTCAGAAATCTAAATCATTCACACATTTGTGGATTTAAAGACAATCATACCCCTTACAACTGGAATTGCAGATGTTTGTGAGTTTCCAGTTGAGGAACTACACTCTAGTTTT
The DNA here is from genome assembly GCF_949786415.1 of Peromyscus eremicus. Lineage (NCBI taxonomy): Eukaryota > Metazoa > Chordata > Mammalia > Rodentia > Cricetidae > Peromyscus > Peromyscus eremicus. Next base: position 7,979,627 of record NC_081421.1, read on the forward strand.
CTGAAAGAACAGTGAATCCTCTTAATCACTGAATGATATCCAGCTTCATCATTTATACTTTTAATAAGATTAATTAAAAATGGCTAGAAAAGATAAGGCAATGAGAATACTATGATGGTAGATGGAAGAATAGATTATACTTTGGACAGATAATTCAGCAATGGAGTTGAGAAACAGTGAATATTTTAAAATATTCTGGAAAAACAACAAAAGGGTCAGTTGTACAATGGAAATTAAGAAGATAATGTTATAAAACTTAATGCTAATTCATTAAAAATAATATCAACCAACTATGTCTCTAGTATTTTGACATTCTTTTGATAGGAATTATATCCTTCTGAAGAAATTATCAGATAATTTTGAAAAAATTATGTGACAAGGGATATAAATAAATACATAATTTGAAAAAGTGATGTAATATGGAAATAATGATGGGTTTTAAACAACAGTCTATGTGTAGCTGGAGAGTTTCTCTCCGGGTCCCACCAAGTCTCTGCAGCCCCGGAGTCCACTTATTAAAAAAAACCACACAGACGCTTATATTATTTAAACTGTTTGGCCTAATGGCTCAGGCTTCTAGCTAGCTGTTCTTATATCTTAAATTAACACATTTCTATTAATCTATAAGTTGCCACGTGGCTCATGGCTTACCAGTATCTTAACATCTTCTCCTGGCAGCGGCTGGCAGTGTCTCTCTGCCTCAGCCTTCCTGTTCCCAGAATTCTCTTCTCTGCTTGTCCTGCCTATACTTCCTGCCTGGCTACTGGCCAATCAGCATTTTATTTATACAGAGCAATATCAACAGCAGTCTATGGGATGTTATTTTATAAATATTTGATATATTTCACAAAATGTTTGTGTTGGAACAATAACTGGAGATTATGTTGCAGAAAGCCATAGGGAACTCTTATTGCTTTACAGAGTTTAAAAAGCACTATAAGATCCTGTACATTCTGTGACATATGCAAGACCTTAGCATGCTAAATTAATTATGAAATATAACATGGAACTAGAGAGATGACTCCATGTGTTTGTTGCTTTTGCAGTGGACCTGGGTTCAGTACTAGCATAACAGAGGGCTGCTCAAAACTGCATTTTTATAGTGGATTGACCTCCAAGTGAAATACAGAGACACATCCAGGTCTCAACACACACACACACACACACACACACACATATCATATATGATTGATATATATATATATATATATATATATATATATATATCATAAGAAAAATTTTTTAGGTAAATAAATTTATACTAGCAATATATGTACTTGGGCCTATTGTCTAAGATAAGTGGGAGTTCACTGAACCTTTTTTTTAGAAAAGAGGAAATATTACTTATTTCCAGTTATGAAAATAACTATTTATGCTTTGAAGCTTATTCTGAAAGTAAAATAATTGAGGTAAAGAGATAAGATGGATGGATATTCCTATTATACAACTAACAGGAAGGCAGGCTTGAAAATGTTTAAAGATATATATACACACATACACATCAGAAAATTAGATAATGTTTAAAAATTTTCAACTGTATAGTGGAAATGACATGATTACTGACATATTAATGACATTATTTAGAAAATATTAACAGTTAAATTTCAGATATCAGTGTGTATTGGTTCAAAGTGTGAGTCCAAAGATAAGGGCTAAGTAAATGTATAGTTTAAAAAGTATCAGTATATAATCTATTTCAATCCAAGAGCCTCAATGTTTCCAGATGTCATTTGCAATTCATCTTTCTGATTGGTTCCTAGAATTCTGCAAAAATATTGAACTCAAAAAATAAGAACATCAGCTATTGATTGTCATAATGTAACAATAAGTAAATCATATATCAGAGAAATACTGTCATCAGAGGAGTTACAAAATGTACTGAATAAGAATGGCTGAATAATTATGCAAATGGTGGAGGGGAAATAAGTTATGCACTTAGAATCAACTATTTACTTATTAATGTGGAAGTCATTAGTATCTTTGTCAAATGCATGACATTGCAGTAGTAAGAAGCATAAATAATCACAGGCATGCATTCCAGGGAGAATAGAAGCAGAGGAAGAGAATGCAAAAAGTAAAAATGAGTTCATTTGATTTTATTTTTCAACCAATGAGACTAGAAATGGATAGCAGAAGTAGGAATTGGTAAGGAGGGAAGTCAAGGGAAAACTTAACTTAATCGGTTGTAAACATGGGATTGACTTGAACATACAAATACATAGATGAGAAGGGTACAGTGCAGAGTCTGTGCTAATGAAACACCATGAAAAATAAATGCTTGAATTATACCTTGGTGCCATGAGTAATTTCGAATAGTCACTGAAATATCTAACTGGACCTTGGATAGTATGTGAAAAAATATGAATTCTTTTTGAGTTCAGGTTTATTGGCAACTGTGACACAGGCAAGGAATGGTGCAAGATCTGCTATGATTAATTTTATTTTTTTAAATGAAATATGATGTATATTTATCTGAAAAGGGTGAATGAGGTGAAGGGAAGCTTTGAGATTAAATAAAAGAGTTCAAATAAACAAAATAGACTTAAAAATATTGTGTCAATCACATAAAATCCATGTTTATAAAGCTAAATAAAACATATTTTATTGATTGATTGATTTTTTTTTTACTGTTGAAGCATTAGGGATTAAACTAAAGACCTTGGAAATGTTAAGTAAATTCTCTCCCTACAGGCTAACTCCACAGTTAGCAGAACTCCATCCTACATGAATAACCAGAAATTCACAGTGAGATTTCTGAGAACAATATTCTCTTTTCCCCAAGCCCAAAATTAAGAAATTAAGTTGGAAGGTAATGGTAGGGAGAGTAGAGAAGAAAATTTTGGTGGTATTGTGTTCCCCAAAATATTGTACACCCTAATAAACTTATCTGGGATCAAAGACAGAACAGCCACAATATTAAACATAGAGGATAGGCAGTGGTAGCACACACCTTTAATCCTAGCATTCCAGAGGCAGAAATCCATCTGTTCAAGGACAGCCAAGCATGGTGACTCATGCCTTTAATCCCAGGGAGTGATGGTAGAAAGGAAAGATATATAAGGCATGAAGACCAGAAACTAGAAGCTTTTAGCTGGTTAAGCGTTAGGTTTTGAGCAGCACAGTTCAGCTGAGATTCATTCTGAATAAGGACTCAGAGGCATCCAGTCTGAAGAAACAAGATCAACTGAGAAGATGGCCAGGTGAGGTAGCTGTGGCTTGTTCTGTCTCTCTAATCTTCCAGTGTTCACCCCAATAACTGGCCTCGGGTTTGATCTTATTAATAAGAACTTTTAAGATTCATGCTACAGAAAATAGAATACAGGGAGGATTAACTATCACTAAAGGCTTTTTGAAAATCTATATGGTCACCTACTACCATAGAAACTTACATACACACACACACACACACACACACACACACACACATCATATGCTAAGAAATAAAATCTTCAGTACTGGGAATGGGTTAAATCTTGAGCCACTGGCACAAAGTTCCTATAGATACCCAGACATAACAGGTTATTGCCAAAGATATTGTTTGCTGACAGTACTACATGTCATCAGTTTTGTAGAAATAGTGATGGTATCCAACTGGAAGCTTTAACCATATTGACTACTATTCATTATCCTGGATGGTGCTATACTCGCTACTGGAAAAGAAAAGTAATTTCATCCAGCTGTGAATTATAATAGTGTTATGCCTACAAGATATAATAACTAGTATAATAGTGGCATAAATGTTATGGGAGTAATAATTCTTTTTATTTGATTTCATGTTCACTCTATATGATAGAACCCATAGCTGACACCATTTATGAGGCCAAAAAGCTGAATCTAGATAGGTCATGGGCACTAAAAGAAAAACTGCTATTTTTCCACTAAATGAACATAGCAATAAAAGAACTTCTGGTGATATATTGTTATACCCACAGTTCAGCGCATCACTCAACCCTCATCATAGAAGCCTTTTCTTGAAGTAGATGGTAATTAACAGAGACTTTCAACTGAACAATGTGCAGAGAGCAAGAGACTTTAGGAGTTTCTAGGCCTGCATGGGATGGCTTTCTCACCATGTCCTGCCCCACCAAGGCTTATGTATAAGGTGGATCTGGACAATTCCATTCCCTTATGATCTCACCCGCCATCCCCTATCCTCCATTGCCTACCCCTCATGGAGATCTCGTCTATTTCTATTCCCAGATCAGTCAATGCATCCCTCTTTGGGTCCTCCTTGTTAGCTAGCTTCTCTGGGGCTGTGGGTTGTAGTCTGTTTATCCTTTGCTTTACATCTAGTATCTACTTATGAGTGAGTACATACCATGTCTGTCCTTCTGAGTCTGGGTTACCTCACTCAGGATGATATTTTCAAGTTCCATTCATTTGCCTGCAAATTTCATGATGCCATTGGTTTTTTTACTGCTGAATAGTACTCCATTTTGTACATGTACCACATTTTCTTAAACCATTCTTTGGTTGAGGGGCATCTAGGTTGTTTCCAGGTACTGACTATTATGAATTTTGATGCTGTGAACACAGTTGAGCATGTGTCCCTGTGGTATGATTGAGCATTCCTTGGGTATATGCCCAAGAGTGGTATAGCTATGTCTTGAGGAAGATTGATTCCCAAATTTCTGAGAAACCACCATACCGATTTCCAAAGTAGCTGTACAAGTATGCACTCCCACCAGCAATGGAGGAGTGTTCCCTTGCTCCACATCCTCTCCAACATAAGCTGTTAACAGTGTTTTTTTTATCTTAGCCCTTCTGACAGGTGTAAGATCTCAGAGTCATTTTGACTTGCATTTCATTGATGACTAAAGATGCTGAGTAATTCCTTAAACGTCTTTCAGCCATTTGAAATTTTTCTGTTGAAAATTCTCTGTTTAGCTCTGTAGTCCATTTTTAATTGGATTGTTCGGTATTTTGATGTCAGCCAAACAAACAGTAGGCCGAGCTCCAGGCATCCAGTCGAAGAGAGAGAAGCGGATTCTATGAGCAGGGGACATCAAGATCATGATGGGGAAACATACATAGAAAACCAAACCAAACTTGTGGGAACTCATGAAATTTAGATCAACACCTGTGGACACTCCCCAGAACTGGACGAGGTCCTCTGCATAAGTTAGACAGTTGTACAGCTTGATCTGCTTAAGGGACCCTCTGGCTGTAGGATGAGGATCCATCCCTGGTGCGTGATCTGGCATTTTGGAGCCCACTACCTATGGTGGGCACCTTGCCTAGCCTTGATTCATGGGGAAGGGCTTGGACCTGCCTCTACTGAATGTACCAAGCTCTGCTGATTCCCAATGGGAGGCATTACCTTCTTGTAGAAGGGAATGGAGAATGAGGTAGTGGGGGAATGTGAGGATGGAGGGATGGGAGGAGGGAAGAGGGGAATCTGTGACTGGTGTGTAAATGGAACAAAAAAAATTCTTAATAATAAAAAAAATCCAGAGGTGGTAGAAAATTTCCAGTCACAACAGAGCTGATGCACATAAACTTACAGAGATGATAACCTCAAGCAAATGTTCAAACTAGGCAAAATTCCAGGAGAAGGGCAAGTGGGCATGTTCCACCCTAGCCAAGAAGATTTGCACAACTCATAGCTGCTTGAAGGGCAGTTTGCTTCAATGGAACTCTATTTGGATTTATCAACCACATCCAGGAGAATGACCTATGCTCAGGAGTAATAGGCCAGGACGAATTGAACTCCATAATTTGTTTGTGCTTTTTGGGGGTTGGTTGATTTTTTTCTTTTTTCAACTCCCCCTCTCCTCCCACCCCCCATCCTTTCCCTCCAACCCACCTCCCATTCCCACCTCCTCCAAGGCAAGGTCTCCCCTGGGGAGTCAGCCCAGCCTGGTAGACTCAGCCCAGGCAAGTCCAGTCTCCTCCTCCCTAAACCAAGGCTGATCAAAGTGTCCTAGCATAGGCCCCAGGCTCCAAAAAGCCAACCCATGCACCAAGGACAGATCCCAGCTCCACTGCCTGGGGACCTCCCAAACAGTTCAAGCTAATCAACTGTCTCACTTATCCAGAGGGCCTGATCCAGTTGGGGGCTCCTCTGCCATTGGTTCATAGTTCATGTGTTTCCACTAGTTTGGCTATTTGTCTCTGTGCTTTTTCCAATCATGGTCTCAATGTCTCTCACTCATATAGTCCCTCCCCTCATGATAGAACTCTCATCCAGTGTCTGATGGAAGCAGATGCAGAGATGCACGGCTGAGCCCCAGGTGGAGCTCCGGGAGTCAATTGATTTGTTTTTTTGAAAGAATGAGAAAGAGATGAAGTTTGAAGGTTTGGAAATTGGGAGAACCTGGGAAGGGTTGGGTGAGGGGAAATAATATGAACAAAATGTATTATCATATTCTCAAAAAATAAACAAAACAGAGAAAAACAATGACATCATGAGGTTTGCAGACAAATGGATGGATCTAGAAAAAATCATCCTGAGTGAGGTATCCCAGACTCAGAAAGACAAACATGGTATGTACTCACTCATAGCAGGATACTAGATGTGGAACAAGGATGACTGGACTGCTATTCACATCACCAGGGAGGCTACCTGGAAATCAGGACCCCAAGAAAGACACAGGGATCGCCCAATGACAGAGAAATGGAATGAGATCTACATGAACAGCCTGGACATGAGTGGGGGTAGTGAAGGGTGAGGGTCGAGGGAAAGAGAGCTTGGGTGAGTGGGAAATCCCAGCTGGATCAACAACAGAGAGGGAGAACAAGGAATAGGAGACCATGGTAAATGAAGACCACATGAGAATAGGAAGAAACAAAGTGCTAGAGAGGCCCACAGAAATCCACAAAGATATCCCCACAACAGACTGCTGGCAATGGTCGAGAGACAGTCCGAACTGACCTACTCTGGTGATGGGATGGCCAAACACCCTAATTGTCGTGCTAGAAACCTCATCCAACTACTGAGGGATCTGGATGCAGAGATCCATGACTAGGCCCCAGGTGGATCTCTGGGAGTCCAATTAGCGAGAATGAGGAGGGTTTATATGAGCGAGAATTGTTGAGACCAAGGTCGGATAAAGCACAGAGACAAATAGCCAAACAAATGGAAACACATGAAATATGAACCAATGGCTGAGGGGTCACCAACTGGATCAGGCCCTCTGAGTGGGTGAGACAGTTGATTGGCCTGATCTGTTTGGGAGGCATCCAGGCAGTGGCACCGGGTCTTGTGCTCATTGCATGAGTTGGCTGTTTGAAACCTGGGGCCTATGCAGGGTCACTTGGCTCGGCCTGGGAGGAGGGGACTGGACCTACTTGGACTGAGTCCACCAGGTTGATCTCAGTCTGTGGGGAAGGCTTTGCCCTGGAGGAGATTGGAATGGGGGGCGGGCTGGGGGGAAGGTGAGGGGGGCGGGAGGGGGGAGAACAAGGGAATCTGTGGCTGATATGTAGAACTGAATTGTATTGCAAAATAAAAAAAAATGCAAATTGGAAAAAAAAAGAAATATGTCAAAATTTAGAGATGTGAACTTTGATGTAATTTAACTATGTATGGGGTTTAAGTGTCTGATACAGTAAAATAAACAGCATGGCAAAAGGTGACAGTTGATGCCGATACTTTTGTCACAGTGATTCTTTATAGAGACATTAATGCCACTAAGATAGAAATCAAATGTAGTCTTAGAAATCATTAAAATCTAGACAAATTGGCCAGGTGTACATTGATGGCTGAGGACTGACTAATACTAAAGAAGATGCATGGAAGGAAGCAACCAAGGTGGGCAAAATAAAACATAAAACATAAGTGAAAATACAAAAATACTTCTAAGAAGAGAATTGTCATATATAACCCACATCACCGTGCTCTCTGCAAAATCGGTAAGTGGTCTGAAACACTAAGTCAAAGCTCTAGTTCTACGTCTTAAAATGCATTGTGACAAATATTCTTTAGCCAGTTTCTCAATCTAAATGTGAATTTTCATTTTTGTAGGCAAATGGGAAGGCAGTTGCTGTTAGATTAGAAGTTGTTAGGTGAGTTTACCGAAAGGTATAATTCAGAAAAGATGTCATCCTGTGAGGTAGAGTTAACAGACCATTTTAATGCGAAGCAGACAATTATGCTTTCCACAAATGATTATAGAGCCAGCAAGATGGATGGCCTGTTTTGGGATAAATGTGCTATTATTGTTTTCACATAATAACATTTATAGAAAGCCAACAGAAAAAAAATGGTGATATCAATGATATTTTCCATTTCATTATTAGTTTCAAAAGAATTGTGGAAAACCTTAATGTGATAATCTCTACACTGTAGTATCAGATATTAAAGGCACTGGATTTTCCAACAAGTTTTTAAAGCACTAAGAAAACACACATATTTGTCAGAAAGAAGAGGGAGAATATTTCAATTATCCTATAGTTTATACCCATAGTGTGCTTACTTAAACTTCTCAAATGATGAATAGGTAATATATTATTGTGTGTATATATATATATATATATATATATATATATATATATGTCTTTTGTGAATGCTTCTATAAATTGTCTCCATTGCCATTTATTCTGGAATATGTTCTTTACATGAAACAGTTACCTAAGTGCAGAGATATCATCTATAGAGACACATGATTATAAAATCTAATGAACTAATAGCAATTTTTAGAAATCTAACAAATATAGATCTAAATAGTACATGTCACTTCACTTTTTCCAAATTATTTTTCTAATCCAATATTAAAGTTATTAATTATTTAATCATTAGGCTTTAAATTAATTTTCTTACTTCCTATGACATACCAAATAAAAAATTGGAAGTCTCTACGCCAAGGAAATTCTTTATTGCATGGCTTATATACTGCATGTGAGATTCTTTTGTTTCTCATGAGTCTTTTTCTCTCATCTGACTAAGTCACTGCTCTTAGAACACTTTCTCTAGAATTTACTGAAACATATACTGAATAGTTTTTCTTCTTACATTGGTGTCAGTATCTTTTTTCTTTTTCTTGTTTTCTTACATTTTCCTTTGAATTGCCATTTATGATTTTTGCTGCAGTTTTTTGAAAATGTGCATTATTATAGGGATGCTGAGACAATGAACTAGATGAAATTCATGCCATGTAATTTTGATAACTTGAGACTCCCCCCCCCCCAGAAACCCACATAGAGCCAGGTACACAGAACTCACACTGGTAATTCCAGAATTCTATAAGGATAGAAGGGTAGTGGGTAGGTAGATCTAAAAAAAAAACACCATTAGTTCACAGGACAGCTAGTCTGGCACCCATATGAGTGAACAAGAACATCCTGTTTCAAACAAGGTGGAAGGCTGGGACCTCTATGCATGTCATGACAATTCAATTTTGACCTGAAGAAAATAAGCAACATGTTTTTCCTTATATCCATAAAATTTATTGAAACATGAATTTGACCCTTCACATATCTGGAGAAAGTATTTCAAGTTAAGTCCAGTGTCTTTTCCTTTTGAACTTCTCCTTATGATTTTGCTTCTTTCCTTGTGTCACTTTCTTGGGTTTCTTGTATTGATGAAGCTTAGACTAATTATTATTTATATTCTGATGTTCAAAACAGAATATATTATCATCAAACACTATAACCTGAGGGTGTTGAATCCTTTTAAGCCATTGTTGATTTATATTTATACGCATATCTGGGCAAATGGATCTATATTTGTGTCTGTATATGGAATATATAATTTCTTATGTCTTTATATGCATTATTGATAAATTATTATTTTTATAGCAGTCAAATCACATCATGTCTGGAGCCTTCCATTAGGAAAAATAAAAAAAACATAGTTGTTGACAGAGATTCAAATAGAGGAAATAGAAATAACGGAGCATAATATGACTATATTGCCATAATGCAGATTGTTCCCGAGCACATAATAATGCTTTATTTGTACCATGCTGTAATTGGCACTTATGCATTCCTTTCTCTGAAAGCCCATTAGAAATACAATTATGCCAAAACATGATGATATATTTCAGCATCATGGAATTGAACCTTTGCCTTTGGCTGTGGTCCCATGAGGTAAACATAGCTCTGTGAGCAAAATATTTAACAGAAAAAAAAAAATAGAGAGTGAAAGCTCATTTTACTACTGTGGTAGATCACATTTGCCTCTTCCCTTAGGATAGGTTTTAAAAAGAAAAGGAAAAAAAAAAGTCCACCAGTTTTGGTACCTCTCTGCAGAAAGTGCTCAGTCAGTTACTGATAAGATCATATTAGCAACTGGGGCAGCCTGTGATACTAAGCAGCTTGTGATCTTATCTGCTCCAGATAATTATTTTGCAACGGAAAGCAAACAGTAAGCAATAACATCAGCTGCTGCTGCTGCTAGGTGGAACAGAGCCTGTCTCTCCTGCATCGTTAGGTTGAGCCATTTTCCTTATTATATTATTATTAGTAGTAGCAGTGTAGGAGATGATTCTGGTGTTAGCCATTTTGAAACTCTCCACAACACTAGCTGATTCATTTCCTTAATAAGGGTACCTGCAGATCCAGCCAAAGTGATTATGTACAAGAAAAACAGACAATTGAAGAGGATTCAGCAATGCTGCTTTCAATAAACAAATGCTGACAAAGTCAACTGTTCTAGAGTGGTTTATGTCTGCCTGACAGGAACTTTACCAAGAGAATTTCTGTACTAGAACTTGCTATTATACTCAAGAAGTGTTTCACTTTTCTTATTGTCAGAAAAACACAGAATAATGTAATTTTTAAATGAAAGAAAATTTGCAGATAAGGTAGAACAGAGAATTTATTAAGCTTTGAGATAAGTACCTACATTTGTCTTCCATAGACCCCATTGACAATAAAATCTCAATTGTAAAGACGGTTATGATGATGGAGTCAATGTCATTGTGGCAAAAAAGCAGGATAAGTCAAGAAAGGCTTCAAAAACTAGTAATACATCTTCCCCATGTGCATTATATTATATACACCATTTTATCACATGTAAACAAACGCACTTTAAAACTTGTTTCTTGGTAATACACAATAATTAATTATTTTGGTGATAGCAAGATGGAAATAATATTAAATTGATAAATTTAAAGGGAACTTTTAATTTACATAAAATGAACTAATATATATGAAAAGAAGATTGCCATTTCAAAACAATATAATTGCTTATGATGAAAACTATATAAAATTTAAGTGTAGTTCACAGAGAATTCCATTACAATGTGTATAAATTCATCCTCAAGATTACCCCTCTTTTCTTTCTTAAATAGAAACAGGTGATTTGCATTAATTTTAATGGTTCAACTGCTTCATTTCTCTCTGCATGAAATTGCATGCTTCAGTACCTCATACCTGCTGATATAATAATTCATATAATCTCAAGAGGTGTCAAGAAGTGAATTAAAGCAAAAGTAAAAAAAAATGAACTAAAATTAATTGACAGTCTCCTCCCACTTCCTGATTATCAAAAGAACAAGGTCACCTATCTAAAACACAGGTCCTGTCTTTTCTTTCCATTGTCCCTGGTGGCCAAGCCTGTGAAGATGTTATTGCATGGTCCCTTGGCACTGCTTGGCAGCAATTAAAGGAACAAAACTAAGCCTGCCCATTGAAGGTAACAGAGCCCACTATGAACTATGTTATAATTTACTTCCTTGTAGTACTGTTACTGCAGTATATATTAAAACTATGCATGGTGCATTAAAAAATATATTTCTTCGATTCTACCAGAAAAAAATGACTACAAAAATAGGTGAGAAATACCCACTTACACAGAGAAGTACTTTATCCAGTGGTTTTTTTTAATTGTTTTTACTTCTTTATGTATTATTCCAAAAATATTATCTAACAATGCTCACAGATTTGTAGAGTGTTTTTTTTCTCATAATCTCCAGGCATTCATATTTCGAGTTCAACAAGAGCAATCTTGGATGTATTTTGTAAATGCTAGTATCATTATGTGAATGTTTCAGAGGTCCGTCCCTAAGTTGTAGCTCATGGACCAGTTGTTCTCACTGATAGACTGATAGTAACACATGAAAGGAACCTGTCATCTCATAATTTCAGTTGGTATCCTCTAAGTATATATACATCTTGCCACTGAATCATAACTGATTCTCCATCAAATTATCCAAAATCTTATGCTTATTCTCTTTCATTTTGTCAAATTTTTGTTATGCAATTAGTACAAACCATACATTTATTATAGTTTGTCATGTCATTATATTGACTTATTTGTTTTTATCATTTGATACTACAAATTTATTGAAATCACTCTGCTTTCTTCTCTGAGAAATGGCTATTTTTCAGTGTGTGTCTACAGAAATCACTCTTTGTACAGTGATTTTAATAATGTTTGTAGGTAAATACTTTCTTTTCTTTTTTGGCTTTTCAAGACAGAGTTTCTCCATGTAGTTTTGGTCCCTGTCCTAGGTCTTGCTCTGTATACCAGCCTGGCCTTGAACTCACAGAGATCTGCCTGGCTCTGCCTCCCAAGTGCTGGGATTAAAGGTGTGTGCCGCCACCACCTGGCTTATGTAAACACTTTCTATTTTGACATTTGTACTATGTTGTCTGTATTGCATGTTATGTAATTTTGTCTCTGGATGAATGCACTTATGTTTCCAATAAGTTTATCCTTGCCTCTGTATATTTGTATCTTGTATCATCAACAATTTTGGCCAAAATATATTATAAGAAATTTTTAAAGAATTATATTTCTATATCTATATCTATATCTATATCTATATCTATCTATATCTATATCTATATATATGTATATATTTGATTTGATCATGTAGAAGGATTTATAACACCTTCAACATGGGCCCAAAGCCATTAAGTATTGGATTTTATTCTTTCGTTTCTTTGTTTGTTTGGTGGATTTTTTGTTTTTTCAAGACAGGGATTCTCTGTGTATCCACCCTGGATATCTTGGAACTCTGTCTGTAGACCAGGGTGGCCTCAAACTCACAGAGCTCTGCCTCCCAAATGTTGTGATTAAAGGCATGTGCCACCACTCCCCGGCTGTTAAGTATTGTTTTAACAATACAATTGTGCAATTTTCTCCTCAATTTGTGGAATTCCTACCATTATTGAACAATATATATTTTTACATATGCTGGTACTAGCCTAGGCATCAGTCATTTCTGCAGTTCTGTGCCTTCCTTCAAAGTACAGTAGCAATTTCAATTACTGTAACTTAATAATGTCTCTTAGTAACTAAAACTAAGACCTCCCTCCTTTATTCTTGACTTGCACTGAAATGTCAACACATTTCTTTTACAGATACATTATAAAATGCAGTATTAAAGCAACTCTACTGAGATGGTTTGATGTGAATTCTTTAAACAGTGTCTAATGAGCATAGAGTAAATGAAGTAGTCAAATACATATACTCAAAGTCAACATGAGCAACCTTTGCCCTCACAGTGGTATTCCTTTCAATCATCCTTTCAATGCCAGAAACAAACATTACTCTACATTGTTATTATGAATTACATTTTTCACCTCTAAAAAAGTGTACAGTAATGAATCATATTGCTGTGTTTGAAATTTATATTTATAGTTCATTTTTCATTTTGCTTTTATTGTTTTTTTTTTTTTACCTTTGGCAAAGTCTCATGTAGTCCAGGCTGTCCTTGGTGTTGGAATATAATAGAGGATGACCTAGACATTCTGATCTTTCTGACCCCAACTTGCTAGTTCTAGGTTACATGAATGTAGTTCCATCACTGGTTGATGGTCAAGCTCACTCTTCCTAATGCTAGGCAAGCACTCTAACCCTTGTGACACACATATTTTATTTCATAATACTTTACTTTGAACATTGTCATTTTGTATGACTAGACCACTAGTTATAGGAATGCTCAATTACTAGAGAAAGTGCTGGGTTATTTTATAACTGCATGTCATACTACTTAATGTATATCAAACAATTCTTATAAATGCAGAAGCTTATATTCTCATAACCATAGAATGATAATCCATTTGTACAATGTCTTTGATAACAATGGATAGTTTATTCTATTGGTATCCCCACTCTGTTTTAGTGGTATTGTGCCATTGTTTTGAGAGAGAGGGAGAGAGAGAAAGAGAAGGAAGGAGGGAGAGACAGAGAGAGAGAGAGATAAATATTTGGGCTATCTTCATTTAGCTATAGTGAAAATCATTATTTACTTCCCCTTTAAATAGAAACATTAATAACTCAAATTTAATTTTGAGCACTACCATGTGGAGTTTATTTTATGATCTATAATGAATTAGTCTGCTAGTCTATTCATTTAAGTGACAGTTTACTTCTGTTATATGTTGTTTCAACAACAACGAATATGTATTTTTTTATTTATTTGATTATAGGATCATACTATTAGATTTCACATTATTGTCACAGCTAAAACAGAGCAATAAGAATAGTGGAACTGACAGGTCCTGTGTAACATTTAAAGAGTCAGACACGTGCTGGTACAGGGTTTCTAAGTCAGTCATTGCAGCCTTTCATTGTGTTTTGTTGGAATCAGCTTGTAATTTTCTCACTCCTCTCCTTCCTTCTCTCCCCCAGTTTCAGTCTGTACTTTCTTTCCATTTCCTCCTTCTATTCTGTATATATTCTGTGTTCTTAAAATTCTGTTTCTTCTCCTAGAATTTAATTTATATAATGCATATTTTATGATTTATGTAAGTGTTTCTGTATTTTGTCCTTGTTTTCTTTTAATAAACAGGCTCTCAATTTACAGCCATGAATGGCTGGCTACAAACCTTAGGTGATCCTTCTGCCTCTCATCCTCATGTTTTAAAGAAATCTGTGAATATGAATTTTGTTTTATTTTAAACATAATTTAGATTTATAGTTCTGTGTTTCTTTAATGATTATCTGTAATGTCAGGTAAAAATTTAAACATTCAATATAACTTTTGCTTTATTTTAGATATTGAATGTTTCCAAGACGATGTGGTAAAGGATGGCCTTCATTACATTTGACTCGGAGGCAGTGACCACTTAAAGGAGCTGATATCTAATGAAAAGCTAGTTGGTTACTAAGGGCATGTCCTTAAGGGACCTCAGAGACTCCAGTCCTTTTCCCTCCTTCACATCTGAAAATTGAAGGGTGTTTATATGACAGACATTTTAACTAAAACATAGTAAAAACTCAATGCCAATGATGCTTGCAAATATGGGACAGAGTACTTATCAAGCTGTCAACTTTGTCTCTTTAAATGCTGATCGGTGATAAATGTGATCATCACTGTGACAAAGGATGGTGTAGAAGAGACCACAGAATTGGTTTGTAGGGAGAAGTAGAAAGGTCAAAAGAGATAGTCCACAGAAGCAGCAGAGTTTGAATCCAAGCTTAGCAAGTAGTGATAGTCAGAACACTTGTAGCAGTGCAGACAGTAAGGATTAAACTGCAAGGCTTCCAACAGGAATGAGGACTCTATTTGAAATTACATTAAAATCACTTGTCTCCCCCCTTAGTAATTAATTTGATTACATTTTGTTCAGAATTTGACAATTTGTTGGAAAATAAGACTTTTATGATCAAAATAAGTTGAAGATGGCATATATTATTTTTTAATTTAAATTTGCAATAAGATTCAAGCCCCAAAAAGGGAAGAATTGCTTGGAAAAGTTATAGTACAGGAAGAAAATACTGTGGATGTAGGGGTGCAGTCAGGAAAGTACAGTCATGAAGAAGACTAGCATTGAAAAGAGAATGGAAATACTCTAGACTGAGATGGCAATAAAATGGTCCTGATCATATCTCAGCATTCTTTGAGATGGCCCATCACAGGCATAAGAGTGCAAAGGGCAAATTTATTCTGAAGATTTTAAATCATAGAAGCTTATCATGAAGATATCTACCTGCGAGCTAAGTGCTGGGGAAAGGGACACAGGTGGTTCTCTCTCTTTCTCTCTCTCTCTCTCTCTGTCTCTTTCTCTGTCTCTCTCTGTTTCTCTCTCTCTCTCTGTCTCTCTCTGTCTCTCTGTCTCTGTCTCTCTGTGTGTGTGTGTGTGTGTGTGTGTGTGTGTGTGTGTATGTGTGTGTGTGTGTGTGCGTGTGTCTAGCTAGCCTAACCTATGTGAATTAGTTTGATACAAAGAGATAAAATGACTTATAAACAATTTTAGATGCACTGCCTTTGAGGAAGTAACACTCCAAGGTTATCTGTTAGCTTCTACACAGAATGCACATTTGTACATAAAAAAATGTGCACGCATTTAATATAAATATAACCTAGTCAGTCTGCATAATGTTACTTGTATGTATGTTTCCAGGGATGACCATTTGGTATTGGATAACCAGTGCATAAGCTCATCCCCTGGGAAAACTCTCCAACTCTCCTTAGTGGTCTGTAGTTCTTGGTGTAGAGGTGAGGCTCTGTGGTCTTTCTCCTATTCACTTTGACATATCAATTGCTGTCCTTGCTCAGCTCATGGTTAGGCAGTCATGTTGGTGAGACTTTATAGGTATAGCTTCTATAACCTTCTTAGAAGACCACAGTCTCACAGCACACTCCCTAATCCTCTGGCTTTTACAATCTTTCTGTTCCCTCTTCTGAAATTATCCCTGAGCTTTAGATGAAGGAGTTGTTTTGCATATATATCCTTGAGGAATAGGCTCCACAACTCTGCATTTTAATTGGTTGTGGTTTTCTTTAATGGTCTCCATTATCTTTTGAAAAAATAAGTTTCCTTGATGAGGAGTTAGGACAACACTTATCTGTGAATATAAAGACCAATATTTAGAGTGTAGTAAGAGATTAAGCTGTTTTAGTAAAGTGATGTTTGGAAGTTCTCCAAGATCCATGACTTCACTTGCCTTGGTTAGTTGGCTTGGTTTCTGATACCAGGCATGACTTCACTCTTGTTGAGTGGGTCTTAAGTCCAATTGGAAAGATTTTTGTTATTGCCAAGATGTGTTTACCAGTACTGTACACTTAGAGTTATCCTGCCAAGCTGGACCATAGACAGACAGTATCTGACTGGGCCTAGGATCAGTTTTGCAGTACTTATGATTGTGGAGCAAAAACTTTTGACAGAATAGCCCAATCTCTAGTCACTTCTCTATTTCTTTTTTCAGAAACAACATACTACACCCTTAGCTAAGTGACTGTCTCAATGGAATAAAATTCCAGTTGGTTTTTTACCTTGCTAGCTCTGACATATGTGGACTTTTAAATTGGAGGTGTTATATAAGTGTTTTCTTATTCTTTTTCAATCATCTCACTTACTTTATCTCAGTTTTATTAAGAAAATGATTTTCAGCACCAATTTATGCGCTTATCTCTGTTTTTCTCAATTTTTTTCTTTTTTATTACTTTTAAAATATGTCTGTATATGTGTGCATGTGTACCTTAGTGTAATGTTGGATAACATGGAGCTGGAATGACAAGAAGTTTTGAGATGTCACTGTTGGTACTGGAAACAAATTCAGATCCTCTGCAAAAGGGGGACACTCCTCCACTGCTGGTGGAAGTGCACACTTGTACAGGCACTCTGGAAATCAGTATGGAGGCTTCTCAGAAAATTGGAAATCAACCTACCTCAAGACCCAGCAATAGCACTATTGGGCACATACCCTAAAGGTGCTCAATAATAGTACAGGGTCCCTTGCTCAACCATGTTCATAGCAGCATTATTTGTAATAGCCAGAACCTGGAAATAATCTAAATACCCTTCAACTGAAGAATGGATAAGGAAAATGTGGTGTAGTTATATAACACAGTATTACTCAGTGTTAAAAATCTATTACATCATGAAACTTGTAGGCAAGCAGATGGAACTAGAAAGAATCACCTAAGTGAGATAACCCAGACTCAGAGAAATAAACATGGTATATACTCACTTTTAAGTGGATTTTAGACATAAAGCTAAAGACAACAGTCTACAATCCACAACTCCAGAGAAGCTAGGTAAAAAGGATGACTCTAAAAGTGACATACATGGAGGGACCCAGGAATGGAAAATTGTTAAGATCTCCTGGGTAAACTGGGAGGGTGGTTAAGAAAGGAATGAATGTGGGATGTGAACAGGAGGGACTGAGATGGCTGAGTGGAGGGAGGAACAGAGAGGGAGAGCAATGAAAGAGATATCTTGGTAGAGGAAACCATTAGGGGGTTAGAGAGAAAACTGGTGCTAGGGAAATCCCCAGGAATCCACAAAGATGACCCCAACTAAGACTCCTAGTAATAATGGAGAGGGTCCCTGAACTTACCTTCCCCTATAATCAGATTAGATTAGTGACTACCTTAATTGTCATCATAGACCTACATCCAGTAACTAATGGAAGCAGATGCAGAGATCCACAACCAAGCACTGGACAGAGCTCCCAGACTTCCACTGAAGAGAAGGAGGAGGGATCCCAGGAACAAGTGAGGAAAAGCTCATGTTAGGGAAACCACAGAGATAACTGACCCAAGCTGATGGGAGCTCATAGGCTTTGGCCTGCAAACTGGGGATGTGGATGAGATCGAACTAGGCTTTGAATGTTGGTGACAATTATGAGGCTAGATCTATTTGGGGAGCCCCTGGCAGTGGGACCAGGACTTATCCCGAGTGCATGAAATAGCTTTTTGAAACACATTCCCTAGAGTGGGATACTTTGCTTAGCCTTGACACTGGGGGGAGGGGTTTGGTCCTGCCTCAACTTAATATGTCGGACATTGTTGACTCGCCAAGAGAGACCTAATCCTCTCTGAAGACATGGTGGATGGGGATAAGATTGTGGGAGGTGAAGGGGGCAGGAGAAAGGGAGAGAGGGAGATGGGATTGGTATGTAAAATGAAAAAAAAACCTTTCAAAAATAAATTAATTAAAAAATTAGGATCATTTTTATATCAATTCTGAGATATATGTTTCAAGTATGTCAACTAGCATTCTATGTTGCATGCTTTGGAATTTCAGTTAAATCTATTTCAGTCTCCCTTCTCTACCTTCTGTATTTATTCACTTAGTTCTTTTTTCTTGGTCACTTTTGAAACGTGGTTGCCCTGAAACACATGTACATATGAGCAAAAATAAATGAAACCAGCAGCTTGTTTATGAAAAAAAGTATCTGCTCTTGACCACTGAGCCTTCTCTCCAGCCCCAAAACCTAAAATGTGAAACTAAATTTTTGGTTTTTGTTAATGTCTTTGGGATTTCTTTATATAATATTGATATTTTTTATAAGATAATTAAATATATAATTTAATTAATACCTCCTAGGTACATAGTGTTCAGCTAAACATTACAGAAAATACAAGACAGTTTTCATGTTATACATGGCATCACTGCCATAACTGTGCTTTTTGGTTTTGGTTTTTTAATTTTACATATCAGCCATGGATTTCCTAGTGCTCCCTCCCCCCCCCAGCCTTCCCCTCTAATCCTTTTTTAATGTGTGTTGCTTACAAATATTTCTCAGTACAGGAAATCTTAAATTTTCTTTGCATTGTCTTTTGATGATCAGACTTTTTTCATGTTATACAAAATATTCAAAGAAGAGGTATTTAATTTTAAAGTACCTGATTTCTCTGATTCTAAAGGGTGAAATGTTCCCATGAATGAAAATTTAGGAATCTTTCTTTGTTTTGGTGATTATAATTTTACAATATGTTAAATATTATATCTTCCTTTACTGGGAAATTTTCATAAAAAGGTACCACAGATCATAATTTTTCAAAATGTAACTTTAAATAGTAATGTCAAAGCATCATATTGCTTTCATTATAGACAATAAATGTGTAACATATTGCAAATGATTTTTGTAGTACGATGAGAAAGATTGAAACAGAGTTCTCACTTTGTTTATAGTTGATGAATAATCATTATTCCTTTTTAATGTATTATATTTTTTAATATAGAATATAGGCTATCCAGAAAAACCTTATCATATCATTCTCAACTTTACTCCAGTGTCCTGACCAGAACTGGATTTGTAAGGATAGACTGGATATTGAAAATGAATTGTTAAGCATAACTGTGGCAAATGTATGTAGGTTCATTGTTTGATATGTGTGTTTCTCTGATTATTTTCAATTTGAACTATAAATATTAAAACAATGTCTGTAATATATTTTTCTAGATACTATAAATATTTTATTCACTGAGCCAACAAATTTTATAAAGAAAGATGAATTACTTAGAAAGAAACTGAATTTCTAAAATCTGGACAAAAGTTAACAATATTCTGTATTTATCTATGGTGTGAATGTTCACATTCAAGAGTTAAATGTGCCTATAGCATCTCATAGACAGATTTCAACTAAAAACAACTATAATCTCATTTTGATGAGGAATATGAAATGTATTTAATACAAATAATATTAAAGTCTGTATGCTAAAAGCTTTACAAATAAAACATAAAACATAAATGAAAGATATGGTGATGCTGCACAAGAAGTGAATAAGTTAAATGATGACAAAATTAGGGCAAATTGTGTGTTGGTTAAATATGATTGGTCTGAACATGATCTAGAGGATACCTCTTCAATCAGGAAATTATGACTTAGAGGTTTTATGAATCATGTTTGCTGTTTAAAATTATACAAAGTGGCAAAGTAGAAATAAGGAAAACTCAGAAATCACCAACCATTAAATAACTTTAAAATGATCTCCTTATATATTCCTATTTTAATGTGTTGTACCCATTAAAATATTTTGTTTCAAAATGCTCATTTTTGTATTATAAGTTGACTAGAAATGCAAAGATGGAAGTTCGGAGAAAATTAAAAGAAGATAGAAAACTTTAAAATACTTCCCATGGGCTCACTTGCTTTAGACTTGATAACATTGGGCCCATGCAACAAATTCCTAAACAGGTTGACAGACAAAAGGTATTCGTTCTATGAAGGGATTCTAATCATTTCAGTACCTATGGATAGAAGAATCATATTCTTCAGTGACAGCATTCAGAGTTTTATTAACTTGAACATTAAATTGTCGTTCATATTTAGCAATTTAATATTTAGAAATTTTAAGATTTTTGATGTTGTGAGCCTTATCCTTTAGCAGGTGTGCTATGCACCTAGGTTGGTTTAACAGGGAAGTAGGAGAAACAGGGTAGGGAGACTCACCTGTGCAGGGAGTGAAACAGAGAGGGAGAGGGAGAACGATGGGAAAAATAACACTAATGATGTTTGAAAGAGCCCTAGGAAAACATGCTCTTTGATGTTTGCTTAATATTACACACATATAAGTGACTGCATATACAAGCATTCATAGTTTAAATGAAGTTAGGCCACTTGGATGTGATGTTATTGCCTGTAAGAGCCACAGGCTGTATAGCAAACATCCTATATCAGGCATGGGAAATTGGCTTTGGAGTTATTTTTCAGGGAAATCCAGGAGACTCCAAAAGCATTATAGGCTCTTGCTATTGCCCTTGTTTTTCTCTAAGATGTTGAAGGTGGGGACCTATTGCTGAAGAAGACATCACACACTTCTGACATCGAACTTGGGAAAATCAGACTGAAACTGGCCTGGGATACTTCTTCATCAGGTCTACCTTTTATAGTATTAGAAGGAGTTATTCCAAGAAGATAAGCAATCAAGAGCCCTACAACCCTGCAATGCCAATGAAGAGTAAAGATAATCATAATGGAAAAAAGTCCTGATAGATGCAACAGTGGCTCTTATATCCTGAGGTTAACTTAAGGCTCACCTAATATGCAGAAATCTATATCTGGTACTGGAAACTTAGCCCACTAGTATCAAATGTTTTTGTATTATGTATTCACAAAACTCCATTTTCAGGAATGCAACAACAGAAATACACAAGTGGTCAAATGGACAAACAACTGACCATGGAATTCTTATACATACACACACACACACACACACACACACACACACACACACACACACACACACATATATATATATATATATATATATATATATATATATATAGAGAGAGAGAGAGAGAGAGAGAGAGAGAGAATGATTTCTCTATTTCCAGGAGAAAGAAAAAAATCAAATCAAATTAGAAGCTCTGAACTAAATAACTTAGGTGCTTGGGGATAGCTGGGATTTTATTTTTACCTCCTTCTTCCTATGACTCCATCGTGTTAACACTGTGAACTAAAAGCATTATAATCTAAAAGTCAATATACTGAGAAGTATCTATTAGAACCTCACCTTGGAGGAAAAATACTATACTTGACTGAGCCTTAAGTCTCGGGTTTGTTTATTCAAGGAAAGATTTCCCATACAGCCTTGGCAGCTGTTCAAAGTCTACATCTAAATGCAAATAATTCAATAGGATCAAAGCACTGTCTCTTTTAGGAGTGGTTTACATGGAATATAAATTTTGACTTGTTACGGCAGTAAATATGTTTTTCATCCTACTGTCTATAAAAAGTTTTAATTGGTTATTTATGAAAGATTATGAAGCTCAGCAATACAAAAGGGATCAGGGAAGAATGCACATTTTAAATCTTGTAATAACTGTTTTCTATCTTTACAGGAATGTTTTATGGAACAGAAACTATAACCAGAAAGATAAAAATGCCACTGCAAACGTGGCTTTCTCCCACTATTTATATTTAATGCCCTTACTACCTGACAATAGAGTAAGAAAAGACAGCAGAAGTGATGATATAGTTATAATTTAAACATCTCGGCCATGTCTTTGTTTCTTGGTAAATTCATTGCAGTCAAAAAATAACACTTTATTTAATTCCTTTTTATTTCCTATTATTTAATTCCTTTTTATTGAAAATAGATTGTTTTTCTCACAATTTATTGTTTATGGTTTCCTATCTTCCTCCTAACATTTCCTCCCTACCTCCCCTCG
The DNA here is from genome assembly GCF_949786415.1 of Peromyscus eremicus. NCBI lineage: Eukaryota > Metazoa > Chordata > Mammalia > Rodentia > Cricetidae > Peromyscus > Peromyscus eremicus. Next base: position 8,002,368 of record NC_081421.1, read on the forward strand.
TTACTTGATCTACTTCCTTTCAGTCTTTCATTAGAAATCAAAAAGGCTTTTAAGGAATAATAATAATAAACTATACTATACTATACTATACTATACTATACTATAGATAAAAATAAAACTAACACATTGGAATTGGATAAAAGAAACAAACAAAAGTGAAGATCCCAAGAGAAGGCACAAGTAACAGAGATCCACTTGTTTGCACACTCAGAAATCCCTTAAAATACTCAACTAGAAGCCATAATATGCATGTGAAGGAATAGTGCATACCCATACAGGTCGCATGCATGCTGCTTCACAACATGCATTTTCAACATGGGAAGAGAAAGCCAGAGATTATGCCTACATCTTTTCACTTTCTCATTCTTAAGTTTAGAAAGTTGCTTATTCAAGGTATGGAAATAAATTTTAATTCTTCATGTTCCAAATAGAAGATAATATAAAATATTTGCAGCACAAAGTTTAAGAACTGTAAAACATCTACCATTAGTATGATGTGGCTTATGATCATGATAGTATGGAAAAGCCAGGGGAAAGTTTGTCACTGGGGAAGTCTGTGAGAGCAAACCCCTGTGGCATCATGATAAGGTGTCATGATCTGGTACCATCTGGATTCAGATGATCAAGGTAAGAGTATCTGGAAAAAAATAAATCAAATCAGCATTTTAATGAAGAATGCCATATAAAAATTAGGAAAGCTTGCTGGGATGAATTGAGAGTGGATGGAATAAAATCAACATGACAGGAGACAGGCCTCTGACATGTTGAGAGAAGGCCAGTTAGCCTCACTGATGATGTTCCTATTAATTTCTTAATTTTTTATTCCTAGATGTGTACTTTTTCCATAGAGATACTTACTTTACCAACATTAATTTAAGGATAACATATATTCATTTCCTACTATACACAGAGTAACTGTCTTGGTACAAAATTTAAAGCATAAATTGGTACGTTCAATTCAGGAAACATATGAGCCAATTATCAACACCCCCATTATATAAAGTCATGCTCTCAATTTCTCTCAATATTTGGTGTTGTGATAAATATATATCCTATTAGGATTTCCAATAGTTAAGGAGAAAGTTATGTGAATACAAATACAGAAGAGACACATTGAAGGTTTTGAAATACTATATTTCCACTGATCATAATGCCAGTAAATCTGTTTTTAACTTTTTGATCATATCTTTGTTTACAGAAGGGCCCAGAAAGTTAAGATATATAATATCTAACTTGTTACCTTGATCCGTGAAAAACAAAAGGACTAATAATATTCCAAGAGTGATATGCTAGTGTTCCACCATTGAAATCAGGACATTTTCTTGAGAAATTCAATTAGTATTTCGTTATAAAAATATTTTTAATCTCAAGTTATTAATAGAAATTCAGAGAATTTTAGGTCATATAGCAGTTGTACAAATGATTCAAATATCTGTTTTCCTCTGGTAATTTAAATTCAGGAATGGCGATACCTGGGATACTCTTATCTATGTAGATGAGTTTACTGTCCTCAGATTAAAACAAATGCTACACAAAACAGTGTAATTAATTTAAAATAATAATGTTAGTCATTATTGAAAAATATTTACTGCCCGTTATTATTATAGTGCTTTTAAACCAATTTAATCATCGTCATTATAGATAAACAAGTTCTATTCATTATAAAATACGGAAGCTTGTCATGAAAGTAAAGTATTATTCCATTATTTTTATTTCAGCCAATATTTTCATAAAAGTACAAATTCAATTTTGTATTGAAAGAAGAATTTAATTGGCTGCTTGTCAGTCACTGAACATTTTTGGAATTCCATTCCATTTTACTATGAGAAGAATTTCATTACAGATAAGTTCACAAATAAGATCCAATCTAAAGTTTGTAGGGGCTGAGCACAGCTTCTTCTTAGGCAAACAAGCATTCTAAAAGCCTCATAATAAAAACTAAGCTGTCTAAACAGAACCTGATGCCTCTCTGGAACTATGGCCTGTTCTCTGCCTCTCATTGAGAATTGCTTCGATGAGGAGCTAAAACCCTATGCTAGACTTCAGTCCTTTCAGACCTAGATGATATCAATATGTTTATCAAGTCTGATGCCTACTTTATATGGCATGTGCAAATTAGCTTCCTACACTTTTGAAGAAACATGTATTTGCTATATATTTCTTTGTTTGTTATGTATAATGCCATGTTTGAAAAATACAGATAAAATACATTGCTATTTTATCTTAAATCCAAAGTAGTTGCCTGTTTTAGTAAGAACTTCTGAGGCAGGATATTATTCATAGAGAGCTACAAGTAGAATAATAAATTAAACAATAATTTTTTTTTGTTTTTTCATTACATTAACAGTTTGAATGGTGAAGTTGAAGTTTTTACGTTCATTTGTCTTTTTCCCTTTCTTCCCCTACACCATACTTCACAGACCTGGATCTCATTTTATGACAATTATTCTGCTTTTACTCAACAACAACAACAAAATGATTTTATTTGTGCAACAGAGAAACAAATGAAGTAGAGACACACATATAGCACTAGACCACCTGTTTTAACTTTTGTCATACAGCCACCACTGAGCAATATAAACACATATGGACATTTCTCTTCGGGAGAAAACTCCTAGGTCCAGGAGGGTGTATTTATTTAATTCTACTGTCATGGAGATTCAAAGACATCAGTTATCCATTACCAAGTGTTCAGCCCTAAATTCATACACTTAGAAAGAGAAGGTTCTTATGATATGTGTGTGTGTGTGTGTGTGTGTGTGTGTGTGTGTGTGTGTGTGTGTGTGAAAGAGAGAGACAGAGAATAGAGAGAGACAGAAACGGCAACAGAATGAGGTGCAGAGATATGAAAGGGAGTTTAACAACAACAGTCAATAATCAGGCCATGATTTCTAGTTGGAGCAAGAGGCAGATGATATTGAAATGATTTCAAGGAGGGAAGAGAAGGAGAATTTCTGGAATTAAATTTAATAATAATAATAAAGAATGCAGAGAATGATGCTATAAATTAATTAGCTGCATTTGTTTAAAATTATACAGAACTGTCTCAGTCTCAAGCACTGCCAAATGTCAGTGCAAATTATTGATAAATTATTTGTCTTTGCAAGCCTGAAATTTTAACTTTGAGAATAGACTAATAATATAAATCAAACTAGATTTAGAATAATCAAAGTATGTAAAGCATACCTACTCTGATGTTATTGTGTACTCAGGCTATTAGAGGGATAAAATAATGAACATGTATATAGCAACAGTTTGAGATTATAATAAATATGTCTGTAATGTTGTTATGAAGATGAAATAATCAATGAATAGAATACACTTGTGATACATTGAGATTGGCCTTCCTTACTTCAGGGGTGTTTTCTTCAAAACCTTGTATGGCTATTGTTTATCAGTCCATATTTAGAAAAGCTTTTTGAATATAGCACTATGGATCCTTGTGTGAATGCCAGGGAGATTACAGAATCATATGTGATCATTGAAATACAATGAGATTCTTCTGTTGAGAATTCTCTGTTTAGCTCTGTACCCCATTTTTTAATTGGATTGTTTGGTATTTTGATGTCTAGTTTCTTGAGTTCTTTGTATATCTTGGAGATCAGTCCTCTGTCAGATGTGGGGTTGGTAAAGATCTTTTCCCATTCTGTAGGCTGTAGTATTGTCTTATTTACCATTTCCTTTGCCTTACAGAAGATTCTCAGTTTCAGGAGGTCCCATTTATTAATTGTTGCTCTCAGTGTCTGTGATATTGGTGTTGGAAGTGTTCTCCTGTGCCAGTGCATTCAAGGATACTTCTTACTTTCTCTTCTATCAGGTTCAGTGGATTTATGTTGAGGTCTTTGATCCACTTGGACTTGTGGATGGCTGTTCTGTGCATGGCTATAGATATGGATCTATTTGCAATCTTCTACATGCTGACATCAAGTTATGCCAGCACCATTTGTTGAAGATGCTTTCTTTATTCCACCGTACAGTTTTGGCTTCTTAAAAAGAAAAAAAAAAAAACAGGTGTTCACATGTGAATAAATATCCAAGGCCTCAATTCAATTCCATTGGTCCACATGTGGGTTATTGTGCCAATACCACACTGTCTTTATTACTATAGCTCTATAGTAGAGCTTGAGGTCAGAATCTCAAATGGCCAAAAGACACTTAAGGAATTGCTCAACATCTTTAGTCATCAGGGAAATGCAAATCAAAATGATTCTGAGATAACATCGTACACCTGTCAGAATGGCTAAGATCAAAAACACTGATAACAACTTATGTTGGAAAGGATGTGGACCAAGAGAAACATTTCTCCACTGTTGGTGGGAGCGCAAACTTGTATAGCCACTTTGGAAATCAGTATGGCAGTTTCTCAGAAAATTGGGGATCAATCTACCTCAAGATCCACTGATATCACTCTTGGACTTATATTCAAGGAATGCTCAAGCACACCACAAGGACACATGCTCAACTATGTTCATAGCAGCATTATTCATAATAGCCAGAATCTGGAAACAACCTAGGTGCCCCTCAAACAACGGTTGGATAAAGACAATGTAGTACATATACACAGTGAAGTACTACTCAGCAGTAAAATATAATGATATCATGAAATTAAAAGGCAAATGGATGGAACTAGAAAATATCATCCTGAGTGAGGTAACCCAGACTAAGAAGGAAAATCATGGTATGTACTCATTCATAAGTGGATACTAGATGTAAAGCAAAGGATAACCAGACTGCAACCCACAGCTCCAGATAAGCTAGTTAACAAGAAGGACCCTAAGCGGGATGCATGAATCACCCTGGGAAAGGGAAATAAATGAGATCCCCTGTGTAAACAGGGGGCAAGAGGGGGACAATAGAGTGTAGGGGATGGTAGATGAGAACATAAGGGAATAGGATGATCGAGCTGGATCAGGGAGGGAGTGGGAGGGCAATGAAAGAGATACCATGATAAAGGGAGACATCATGGTGATAGGGAGAAACTGGTTGCTAGGGAAGTTACCAGGAAGCCACAAGGATGACCCCAGTAATAGTAGAGAGGGTGCCTGAACTGGCTTACCCCAGTAATCAGATCGATGAATGCCCTAACTGTCACCATAGAGCCTTCATCCAGTAACTAATGGAAGCAGATGCAGTGATCCACAGCCAAGCACCAAGCCGAGTTCCAGGAGTCCAGTCAAAGAGAGAGAAGAGGGATTTTATGAGCAAGGGGTGCCAAGATCATGACAGGGAAACCTACAGAGACAACCAAATCAAGCTAGTGGGAACTCATGACCTTTATACCAACAGCTTTAGAGCCTCCATGGGACCGGACTAGGCCCTCTACATAAGCAAGACAGTTGTGTAGCTGGATCTGCTCAAGGGGCCCCATGGCAGTAGGATCAGGATCATCCCTGGTGTGTGAGCTGTCTTTTTGGAGCCCACTACCTATAGTGACACAGCTCGCACAGCCTTGATGCAAGGGGAGGGCCTTGGGCCTGTCTCAATTGAAAGTACCAGGCTCTGCTGATTCCCAATGGGAGGCGTTACCTTGTTGGAGGAGGGAATGGGGAGCTGGTTGGGGGGGAAGCTTGGGGGACAGGGGGAGGGAAAAGATGGGGCTCTATGGTTGGGATGTAAAGTAAATTAAAAATGTTATTAATAAAAAATAAAATAATACAAAGAGAATAATACTTTGAATCTTAGTTTTCATCTAAAAGTATACCTGAGGCATTTTATTGTCAAAGAATTGCCCTTTGTAGAAAAGATTTGACTAACTTTGGTTAACCAAGAATGTGAGCCAATTACAATGAATTGGAAATTGCAAGCAGACAGTAGAAAGAGCAAGGTCTCTCTATGACATGTGTGGAGAGTAATGTGTGCACTCCCAGCTCAATTGTGGTACTTCATAGACCCACACTGGTTTATTTTAAAAACACTTTATACCTCCCTAGCCACACTCCAGCTGTCCTTTCTAATACTGAACATTGTATCTGGGTACACTCTAAAGCTGAGAATTGCTTAGAAGAGGATTCATCGTGTAGGCCTTTGTTATCCCTTAGGTTCCCTTATAGAATCAAGTACTTCTTTAATCTGAAGTTCACCTCAAAATTAGTCGTGTTTTATAATTAATACAAGGAACAGTGTAGCATTATTGTCTATGTTTCTTTCTAAAAGTAGTACCATAAAATAATGTATTTTATTTCTTATTAATGCTTGGCATGTCATTTCATTTGCATTTAAACTACATTGCATTTTTTCCTGTTGTTACTCATTTGTTTAGCATTTTTAAAATTAATTTCTCTATTTTCAAATCCTAACATTTCCCCCTTATGTAACTTCTGAAGCTTTCTGAAGCTGTAAAAATAATTACATAAATATATTCTACCCACTTACCTACATAGACAGAGCCAGTTTCAACAAAGCATAAATAGTTAAAAGTAGAAACAAGCATTGAAGATTTGATGGAAGTCTTATTTCTGAATTTTATATTGATGAAGACAATTCAACTAAGCAGAGAAAATATTTTTGGAAAAGGTAATAGTACTGTATGTGCATTCCTTAAATATCTTATAATGTATAATTACCAATATGTACATATATCAACACTATATTGAGTTTTATAATCAAAAGAAGGTTAAAATTATGAAGGAGGAGGTGCACAGAATATATGCAAACATTAGTAAATTTTATATAAGCAGCTCTTGCACATGCATGTTTGGATGCATGTGAAGGTTCTCAACAAACATTCTGTAAATCTGACAGATGATGGTAGCTTTTGTAGAGACAGTTGCTAGAAATGCTTGGGTTCATATTTCAAGAGAACAAGACACTTCATATTTGGTCAAATTGTACTTTAATTAATTTTATATTTTAAGCATGTAGTTTCATATTTTTATAATAAAATGAGATAAAACAAAATAAAAACTAATACATCAGAGTCAGACAAGACAAGAAGGAAAAGAGCCCAAGAGAAAGTGTAAGAATAAAAGACGCCGGGCGTTGTTGGCTTATGCCCTTAATCTCAGCACTCGGGAGGCAGAGCCAGGTGGATCTCTGTGAGTTCGAGGCCAGCCTGGACTACCAAGTGAGTTCCAGGAAAGGCACAAAGCTACACAGAGAAACCCTGTCTCTAAAAACCAAAAAAAATAAAAAATAAAAAATAAAAGACCCACTGTATCCCACACTCAGGAATTCCATAAAAACACTAAACTGGAAGACATATATATATTGCAGAGGACCTGATGTAGACCTGTGCAAGGCCTATGAATATTGCTCAGCCTTTGTGAGTTCATATGAGCTTTGATTATGTTGATTTGAAGGTTCTTGTCTTCTTGATGTCCTCCATCCCCTCTGGCTATTGCACACTTTGTGCCTCCTCTTTCACAGGGTTCCACGAGCCCTGAGGATATCCATGATGGAGATATCCCAGTTAGGTCTGAGAGTTCCAATATCTCTCACTCAGTAATGTCTGTCTGTGGGACTCTATATTTGTTACCATCTGCTGCTGGAGGAAGCTTCTCTGATGACAGCTGAAAAAGACATTTATCTATGAATACAGCAGACCGTCATTAGTAGTCATTTTAAAGCTACATATTTTGGTTTTCAGAACAATCAGTCGTATTTGATTTTTTTTTTTAATTTTTATTTTGCAATACAATTCAGTTCTACATATCAGCCACAGATTCCCTTGTTCTCCCCCCTCCCGCCCCCCTCACCTTCCCCCCAGCCCGCCCCCCATTCCAATCTCCTCCAGGGCAAAGCCTTCCCCACAGACTGAGATCAACCTGGTGGACTCAGTCCAGGTAGGTCCAGTCCCCTCCTCCCATGCTGAGCCAAGGGACCCTGCATAGGCCCCAGGTTTCAAACAGCCAACTCATGCAATGAGCACAGGACCCGGTCCCACTGCCTGGATGCCTCCCAAACAGATCAGGCCAATCCACTGTCTCACCCACTCAGAGGGCCTGATCCAGTTGGTGACCCCTCAGCCATTGGTTCATATTTCATGTGTTTCCGTTTGTTTGGCTATTTGTCTCTGTGCTTTATCCGACCTTGGTCTCAACAATTCTCTCTCATATAAACCCTCCTCATTCTCGCTAATTGGACTCCCAGAGATCCACCTGGGGCCTAGTCATGGATCTCTGCCTCCAGATCCATCAGTAGTTGGATGAGGTTTCTAGCACGACAATTAGGGTGTTTGGCCATCCCATCACCAGAGTAGGTCAGTTCGGATTGTCTCTCGACCATTGCCAGCAGTCTGTTGTGGGGGTATCTTTGTGGATTTCTGTGGGCCTCTCTAGCACTTTGTTTCTTCCTATTCTCATGTGGTCTTCATTTACCATGGTCTCCTATTCCTTGTTCTCCCTCTCTGTTTTTGATCCAGCTGGGATCTCCCACTCACCCAAGCTCTCTTTCCCTCGACCCTCGCCCTTCACTACCCCCACTCCTGTCCAGGCTGTTCATGTAGATCTCATTCCATTTCTCTGTCGTTGGGCGATCCCTGTGTCTTTCTTGGGGTCCTGTTTTCCAGGTAGCCTGCCTGGTGATGTGAGTAGCAGTCCAGTCATCCTTGTTCCACATCTAGTATCCTGTTATGAGTGAGTACATACCATGTTTGTCTTTCTGAGTCTGGGATACCTCACTCAGGATGATTTTTTCTAGATCCATCCATTTGTCTGCAAACCTCATGATGTCATTGTTTTTCTCTGCTGAGTAGTATTCCATTGTGTATATGTACCACATTTTGTTTATCCATTCTTCAGTTGAAGGGCATCTAGGTTGTTTCCATGTTCTGGCTATTACAAACAATGCTGATATGAACATAGCTGAACAAGTGCTCTTGTGGTGTGGTTGAGCATTCCTTGGGTATATGCCCAAGAGTGGTATAGCTGGATCTTGGGGGAGATGGATTCCCAATTTTCTAAGAAATCGCCATATTGATTTCCAAAGTGGTTGTACAAGCTTGCATTCCCACCAGCAGTGGAGGAGAGTTCCCCTAGCTCCACATCCTCTCCAGCATAAGGTGTCTTCAGTGTTTTTGATCTTAGCCATTCTGACAGGCGTAAGGTGGTATCTCAGAGTTGTTTTGATTTGCATTTCCCTGATGATTAGGGATGTTGAGCAATTCCTTAAATGTCTTTCAGCCATTTGAGTTTCCTCTGTTGAGAATTCTCTGTTTAGTTCTATAGCCCATTTCTTAATTGAACTGTTGGGCATTTTGATGTCTAATTTCTTGAGTTCCTTATATATTCTGGATATCAGTCCTCTGTCAGATGTGGGATTGGTGAAGATCTTTTCCCATTCTGTAGGCTGTCGCTTTGCTTTGTTGACCGTATCCTTTGCCCTACAAAAGCTTCTCAGTTTCAAGAGGTCCCATTGATTGATTGTTTCTCTCAGTGTCTGTGCTACTGGTGTTCTATTTAGAAAGTGGTCTCCTATGCCAATGTGTTCAAGACTACTTCCTACTTTCTCTTCTAGCAGGTTCAGAGTAGCTGGATTTATGTTGAGGTCCTTGATCCACTTGGACTTAAGTTTTGTGCACGGTGATAGATATGAATCTATTTGCAGCCTTCTACATGTTGATATCCAGTTTTGCCAGCACCATTTGTTGAAGATGCTTTCTTTTTTCCATTGTGCACTTTTGGCTTCTTTGTCAAAAATTATTTGTTCATAGGTGTGCGGATTAATATCAGGGTCTTCAATTCGATTCCATTGGTCCACATGTCGGTTTTTATGCCAGTACCAAGCTGTTTTTATTACTGTAGCTCTATAGTACAGCTTGAAGTCAGGGATCGTGATGCCTCCAGAGGTTGTTTTATTGTACAGGATTCTTTTGGCTATCCTGGGTTTTTTGTTTTTCCATATGAAGTTGAGTATTATTCTTTCCAGGTCTGTGAAGAATTGTGTTGGTATTTTGATGAGGATTGCATTGAATCTGTAGATTGCTTTTGGTAAGATTGCCATTTTTACTATGTTAGTTCTGCCTATCCATGAGCATGGGAGATCTTTCCATTTTCTGACATCTTCTTCAATTTCTTTTTTCAGGGACTTAAAGTTCTTGTCATATATGTCCTTCACTTGCTTGGTTAGTATTACCCCAAGGTATTTTATGTCATTTGTGGCTATAGTAAAGGGTGATGTATCTCTGATTTCCTTCTCCGCTTTTTTGTCCATTGTATATAGGAGGGCTACTGATTTTTTGGAGTTGATCTTGTATCCTGCTATGTTGCTGAAGGTGTTTATAAGCTGTATCAGTTCCTTGGTGGAATCTTTGGGGTTGCTCAAGTATACTATCATGTCATCTGCAAATAGGGAAAGCTTGACTTCTTCCTTTCCAATTTGTATCCCCTTAATCTCCTTATGTTGTCTTATTGCTCTGGCTAGAACTTCAAGTACTATATTGAATAAGTATGGGGAGAGCGGACAGCCTTGCCTCGTTCCTGATTTTAGTGGAATTGCTTTGAGTTTCTCTCCATTTAATTTGATGTTGGCTGTTGGCTTGCTGTAAATTGCCTTTATTATGTTTAGGTATGTTCCCTGTATTCCTGATCGCTCCAAGACCTCTATCATGAAGGGGTGTTGGATTTTGTCAAATGCCTTTTCAGCATCTAGTGAGATGATCATGTGGTTTTTTTCTTTGAGTTTGTTTATATTGTGTATCACATTGACAGACTTTCGTATGTTGAACCATCCTTGCATCCCTGGAATGAATCCTACTTGATCATGGTGGATAATTGTTTTGATGTGGTCTTGGAGTCTGTTTGCCAGTATTTTATTGAGTATTTTTGCATCAATGTTCATGAGGGAGATCGGTCTGTAGTTCTCTTTCTTTGTTGTATCCTTGTTTGGTTTGGGAATCAGGGTAATTGTAGCCTCATAGAAGGAGTTTGGTAATGTTCCTTCTGTTTCTATTGTATGGAACAATTTAGAGAGTATTGGTATTAACTCTTCTTTGAAGATCTGGTAGAATTCTGCACTGAAACCATCTGGTCCTGGGCTTTTTTTGGTTGGGAGACTTTTAATGACTGTTTCTATTTCGTTAGGGGTTATTGGACTATTTAAATAGTTTATCTGGTCTTGATTTAATTTAGGTATGTGGTACCTATCCAGAAAATTATCCATTTCTTTTAGGTTTTCCAGTTTTGTGGAATAGAGGTTTTTGAAGTATGACCTGATGATTCTCTGGATTTCCTCAATGTCTGTTGTTATGTCCCCCTTTTCATTTCTGATTTTGTTGATTTGGATGCTCTCTCTCTGTCTTTTGGTTAGTTTGGATAAGGGCTTGTCTATCTTGTTGATTTTCTCAAAGAACCAACTCTTTGTTTCATTAATTTTTTGTATTGTTCTCTTTGTTTCTATTTTATTGATTTCAGCTCTCACTTTGATAATTTCCTGGCATCTATTTTTCCTGGGAGACTTTGCTTCTTCCTGTTCTAGAACTTTCAGGTGTGCTGTTAAGTCACTAGTGTGAGATTTCTCCAGCTTATTTATGTGGGCGTTTAGTGCTATGAATTTCCCTCTTAGTACTGCTTTCATAGTGTCCCATAGGTTTGGATATGTGGTGTCTTCATTTTCGTTGATCTCTAGGAAGTCTTTAATTTCTTTCTTTATTTCTTCCTTAACCCATTGGTGATTCAGGTGGGTATTGTTCAGTTTCCATGAGATTGTAGGTTTTCTGTAGTTTTTGTTGTTGTTGAAATCCAACTTTAGACCATGGTGGTCTGATAGAACACAGGAGGTTATTCTAATTGTTTTGTATCTGTTTAGATTTGCTTTGTGACCAAGTATGTGGTCGATTTTAGAGAAGGTTCCATGGGGTGCTGAGAAGAAGGTATATTCTTTTTTGTTAGGATGGAATGTTCTGTAGATGTCGATTAAGTCCATTTGAGTCATGACATCAATTAAGTCCTTTATTTCTCTGTTAAGTTTCGATTTGGGGGATATGTCCAGTGGTGAAAGTGGGGTGTTGAGGTCTCCCACTATTAATGTGTGGGGTTTTATATGTGATTTAAGCTTTAATAATGTTTCTTTTACATATGTTGGTGCCCTTGTGTTTGGGGCATAAATGTTCAGAATTGAGACTTCATCTTGGTGGATCTTTCCTGTGATGAGTATGTAATGCCCTTCTTGATCTCTTTTGATTGATTTTAGTTTGAAGTCTATTTTGCTGGATATCAGGATGGCTACACCCGCTTGTTTCTTAAGACCGTTTGATTGGAAAGTCTTTTCCCAGCCTTTTATTTTTAGGTAGTGTCTATCTTTGAATTTGAGATGTGTTTCTTGTATGCAGCAGAAAGATGGGTCCTGCTTTCGTATCCATTCTGTAAGCCTATGTCTTTTTATAGGTGAATTAAGTCCATTGATATTGAGGGATATTAATGTCCAGTGATTGTTCATTCCTGTTATTTTTTGGTGGTGATGTGTGTGTACTTTTCTTCGTTGGGGTCTACTGCTGTGGCTTTATCTATTGCCTGTGTTTTCGAGGTTGTATCTGACTTCCTTAGGTTGGAATTTTCCTTCTAGTGCTTTCTGTAGGGCTGGGTTTGTGGATAAATATTGTTTAAATCTGGCTTTGTCATGGAATGTCTTGTTCACTCCATCTATGACAATTGAAAGTTTTGCTGGGTATATTAGTCTAGGCTGACATCCATGGTCTCTTAATGTCTGCATTACATCTGTCCAGGACCTTCTGGCTTTCAAAGTCTCCATTGAGAAATCGGGTGTTATTCTGATAGGTTTGCCTTTATATGTCACTTGGCCTTTTTCCTTTGCTGCTCTTAATATTCTTTCTTTATTCTGTACGTTTAATTGTTTAATTATTATGTGGCGAGGGGACTTTTTTGGGGGGTCTAGTCTGTTTGGTGTTCTATAGGCTTCCTGTATCTTCATAGGCATTTCCTTCTTTAAGTTGGGAAAGTTTTCTTCTATGATCTTGTTGAATATATTTTCTGTGCCCTTGAGTTGGTATTCTTCTCCTTCTTCTACCCCTATTATTCGTAGGTTTGGTCTTTTCATGGTGTCCCAAATTTCTTGGACATTTTGGTTCATGACTTTGTTGACTTTAGTGTTTTCTTTGACTGATGAATCCATTTCTTCTATTGTATCTTCAACGCTAGAGATCCTCTCTTCCATCTCTTGCATTCTGTTGATTATACTTGCATCTGAAGTTCCCAATCGTTTTCTCAGATTTTCTATTTCCAGCATTCCCTCTGTTTGTGTCTTCTTCATTTTTTCTATTTCCCTTTTCAGGTCTTGGACTGTTTCCTTCATTTGTTTCATTGATTTTTCTTGATTTTCTTTCAGTATTTTATTGTTCTCTTCCAGGACTTTATTGATTTCTTCTAATTTGTTTGCCCTTTCCTCTAGTTGTTTACAGCGTTCTTCACATTTTTTTGTCTTTTCCTCTACACGAGCCTCTAGCTTCTTCATGATGACATTCATAAGGCTATTTTCTTCTGCTTCTTCCAATTTCTGATGTTCAGGTCTAGGTGTTGGAGGAGGGCTAGGGCCTGGTGATGGTGTATTACTATTCATTTTGTTGTATGTGTTTCTGCCTTGACGTCTGCCCATCTCCTTGTGGTTCGTTCCTGGCCTTATTCGCACACTTGGTTCAGAGCTGACAGATTCAGGAAGTCTCTCTCTCTTGTCCAGATGGGAGCTCTCTTGTCCAAATTGGAAGTCCGGGACAGGATGGAAGCTCTTGTTCAGAAGGGAAGTCCGGGGGAGGATGGGTGCTCTCCTCTCTCTCTCTCTCTCTCTCTCTTTCTCTCTCTCTCTCTCTCTCTCTCTCTCCTCCAGATGGGAAATCCACGGCAAGATGGGAGCTGGGGGCCAGCCTCTAAGTCTCAAGAAGAGGCTTGGGGCTCAGGCGGATGGGCGTGGGGGCAGGGCGTGGAGACTGCAGGGTCTGCCAGGGGTCTTGGAGAAGGAGATCCTTCCCGGTGGGGCTAGAAGGGCACCTGCCCAGGGACCAGAACCTGGGGCCAAGTTGTGCAGGTCTTCCCTGGAGTTGCTGGTGCCCAGGGATGGGGTCCGGGGCAAGCTAGGGCACTCACCTGTGCTTCAGAAGGGAAGTCCTGGGCAAGATGGGAGCTGGGGGGCCTGGCCTCTAAGTCTCAGGAAGAGGCTTGGGGCTCAGGCAGATGGGCGTGGGGGCAGGGCGTGGAGACTGCAGGGTCTGCCAGGGGTCTTGGAGAAGGGGATCCTTCCCAGTGGGGCTAGAAGGGCACCTGCCCGGGGGAGCAGAACCTGGGCCCAAGTTGGGCAGGCCTTCCCCAGAGTGGCTGGTGCCCAGGGATGGGGTCGGGGGCAAGCTAGGGCACTCACCTGTGCTTCAGAAGGGAAGTCCTGGGCAAGATGGGAGCTGGGGGCCGGCCTCTAAGTCTCAGGAAGAGGCTTGGGGCTCAGGCAGATGGGCGTGGGGGCAGGACGTGGAGACTGCAGGGTCTGCCAAGGGTCTTGGAGAAGGGGATCCTTCCCGGTTGTGGTAGAAGGGCACCTGCCCGGGGACCAGAACCTGGGGCCAAGTTGGGCAGGTCTTCCCCGGAGTGGCTGGTGCCCAGGGATGGGGTCTGGGGCAAGCTAGGGCACTCACCTGTGCTTCAGAAGGGAAGTCCTGGGCAAGATGGGAGCTGGGGGGCCTGGCCTCTAAGTCTCAGGAAGAGGCTTGGGGCTCAGGCGGATGGGCGTGGGGGCAGGGCGTGGAGACTGCAGGGTCTGCCAGGGGTCTTGGAGAAGGGGATCCTTCCCGGTTGTGGTAGAAGGGCACCTGCCCGGGGACCAGAACCTGGGCCCAAGTTGGGCAGGTCTTCCCCGGAGTGGCTGGTGCCCAGGGATGGGGTCGGGGCAAGCTAGGGCACTCACCTGTGCTTTAGAAGGGAAGTCCTGGGCAAGATGGGAGCTGGGGGCCGGCCTCTAAGTCTCAGGAAGAGGCTTGGGGCTCAGGCAGATGGGCGTGGGGGCAGGGCGTGGAGACTGCAGGGTCTGCCAAGGGTCTTGGAGAAGGGGATCCTTCCCGGTTGTGGTAGAAGGGCACCTGCCCGGGGACCAGAACCTGGGGCCAAGTTGGGCAGGTCTTCCCCGGAGTGGCTGGTGCCCAGGGATGGGGTCGGGGGCAAGCTAGGGCACTCACCTGTGCTTCAGAAGGGAAGTCCGGGGGACGTATTTGATTTTATGCTAGCTTCCTGGACTGTATAGTTTCTTGTTAACGCAAGCAGTGTTGAGTATGCTTTCCATTTCATGGAGTGGGTCTTAAGGTCAGATCAGATATTGGTTGGTTACTCCCACAGTGTCTGTGCTGCCATTGTCCTAATATATCTTGCAGACAAAACAGCATTGTAATCAAAGGGTTTGTGGCTGTGCTTTTGTTTAACTTTCTCCTGTTGGAACTCATGGGGTAATCTCTTATAAGAAAATAGGTATGAAGGCTCTCTGCAGGCAACAGTTCAACTTCTCATGTTCAGTTAGTTGTGTTGTCTTCAGCAGTGGGGATTGGCTCTATGTTTGTTTAGAGCAGCCAATAGTCTTGGTAAAAGCCTGGGTTGTTTGGGGGATTCCCATGGGATCCCTTCAGCCAACAACTCAATTGGATGTAACTTAATCCTGTTACTTCATTTGATGACAGGAGATGGCCATTTAGAACTCTGTCTCCCCCGCTCTTTGCTGAATTCATTTTGATCACCTTTCCATGTTTATGCATTTTAGGAAGCTTCTACTATATTAGGTTTCCGTTCAACCCCACAAATCCTACAAATGGTACTTTATTGTGCTGTCTGTCCACATATTCTCTTTGCCATGCCCCTACCCTCTTCCCTTCCCCAACTTGATCCTCCTATTATAGTACCCATTCATCCACAACTATCTATTCTATTTCTTTTTTTCCTAATGAGATTTTTTTAAAAAGTCACATAGTACAGTTTCAGTATATTTACATATTCTCAAACTACATCTATAGATTTAATTGAAGGGATCTATTTCTTTTTCTTCTTATGACAAAAAAGAAGACACATAGTAACCAGTTAAGATTATTTTTTAGCTCTTGCTAGGGGTGTGACTATTATATATAGTGACAAAAGGAAAGCAAAGCTCAGACATTTGTATTCATTAAAAAAGTCACAAAAATCCACACACTCCCTAATCCCCACATTCCTCCAATTTTAGCATCCTTGGCATCCACAGACATAGTTTTTTCTGACTCCTTCCAAATAGAACGATGCTCCCTCTGCTTCTTACATCCTTGCCATGGAGTGGGGCCCTCTGTACCACTAAGAGGAATTCCAGTTCAGTCCTCATGATGGGCTTCTGTTTTGAATACAGAGTATTGTGTATATGCGTTTCTACTTCCATACCTTTTAAGAATTCTTCTTATTTACCTTTTGTTCTTTCAATTAAGGCATGTTCCACAAGGAAAATCAATGTTGATGTTTGGTGATACTCTCAAATGGGAGTTAGAGTTGGTCTAATTCTAGACTCAGCATGACACTGGGTGACCCTTGAGTTTCTGAGGGCAGGTGATAAATAGAGTTTAAGAAGCTTTTTGTAACTTAGATTACATGAATTGACCACAGATGTATAATTAAAACCCCAGGCACACTTGATTATTTGGTACTTTCATTATTCCAAAACACATTTTAAAATTTGGGGGATGTAAACCATTTCTACTCATTGGAATTAAGTAGTACTTTGGTCTTGCAAAATAGACTTCAGTTATCTCTGTTTACTCCAATCATTTGGACAATTTCATAAAATTAGTGACTTTGCTTACCTGGATGGCTTTTAACTATTAGGGAAGAATTAACAAAAAAAGACCTTTCTGTTTTGTAAGTAAGACATCTTTCTAGAATGTATTTGTTTAACAATTATTTGATTTTCCTTATTTTCAGGGTGAAAGCCCTTCAAGTCGCTAATGTAAATAGATATTGTTAATATTTATTAAAAGAGCAGGTTATTATTTTTTAACTACTTGTCTTTTGCCTTTTGCCTTCTGTTTTGGGTGTTGAAACAACAAATACATCTGACTGGATTGGAAATGACTTCAGAATTGGTTGCATCCCAAGTTACCTGCTGAGATTTCTTGTAGGCAGTTCTTATGGAACAGACCTGGACATATTGATGGTACTTACTGAACAGAATGTGACTCTCAGAAAAGTGCAGATAGAGAGATAATCTACTGCCAACTTCTTGATATCACAAATCAAGAGCTTGTCATCAAAGAGCAGTAGCTCATTCAAAAAGGAACTGCAGAGCCATCAAAGATATAATATACTTTGCAGTTGTTCTAAAGTTTCACCATTTCTGAGACAAGCCATCTATACAATCCTCTTTTGTCTGTGGATTCAATTATTTTGCTTCTGAATGGTGATACTGTTATTATTTTCCCACTTATGAATAATAACAGTTTTATTCTATATACAATTTGGGTCTGAAGATAGATTCATGTGAAATTTCAGTTGTACTTTCCTTTCTGTCCTTGTATCCAACCTTTATATGAAATATGGAATTTATATAGCTTGTAATGAAGAACAACATATAAAATGAAAAACAGGAAGAAGAAAAGATTGAGAAATATGCAGAGATAATGAGTAAAGCAAAGAGGGGAAAATTGAGGGAAGAAGGAAGTGAAGGAAGACAAGAAAAAGGATGAGTGAAGTAGAGAGAAGGCAGGAGGAAGGTAAGGAAAGGCTGAAAGTTGAAAGAAGGAAAGATGGAGGGAGGGAGGGAATGAAGGAAGGAAGGGAGGAGGGAGGGAAGGAAGGAAGGGAGGAGGGAGGGAAGGAGGGAGGAAAGGAAGGATGAGAGAAAGGAAGGAGGGAAGGAAGCAAGGAAAGAGCAAGGGAAGGAGGGAGAGAAGGAAGGAAAGGAAAAAGAGATGGAATAGAAAAAAACACATTTTTGCTACTTTCATAACATTTCAACAAATTTATTTTTATTCATTTACAATGTATATTCACACTGAAACATTAAGTTTCAATAAACACCAGTCAAAGAATACAAACAATGAAAAGCAAAGAACTGTGTGTACATTGTGTTCTATATATTACATATCAAAAAAGCCTAATTAACATTAGTCTTTCTTGACATCAGATATTTCAAAATATTCATCAAAAAATTTTAACACCCCTTATATTCAGTGCTCTGTAAGCTAATGACTCATCCAGATTTTAAGTCTAGATTTAATAGGTAAGGTACACTCATGAAAACTCAAGGACAAGATCATTTAAACAAGGCAGGTATAATAATAATGCTAGTCAACATACCAACAAGGACTAAAGGAATTTCAAAGTCCCACCTTAGATAAAGAGCTGATATATAATGGCTGATGAAAGAGAGAGAATTAGTTTTCCCCAGAGTGGAGTTCCTATATACATTTCCCAAACTCAAATTGTCAAGCCAGGTCATAGGTACTCACAAGAAATTCTAAATGAACTCAAAACTTTATATAAAACCATACTTACACACACACACACACACACACACACACACACACACACACACACATGCACACACGCACACCTCTAATATTTTAATAAGTTGGAAAGGAGCTAAACCACATGCACTAGGCATGGTGGAATCTGTATCATCTAATTCACGTAAGATGAGCATGTGATCTCACACTGACAACGTCACTTAAGGATGCATTTCTCATGCATAAGAGCTGAAGGGTTGCACTAGTCACGCCCTGATGGATGGTTCCGGGCTCCATTAGCTACACTTAAGATGTTATCTCAGTGCATAAATCAGAAAAGAAGGGAGTAGACACAGACACTTGAGTTGTGGTGAAAATTATAAGGATATAATTTTACAGGAGCCACAGATAAGATCATGTCTGTATTGAGGTTTCAGTGAGCGGTTATTGATTTGGCAATGTACGTATGCAGATAAGTATGCATGCCTTTTCATTGTGGCCATCAGACCTAAATTGTACAATTTAGACTAAACCTTTAAAGATTAATAGAAACATAGACAGAAATCTGCATATTTTTATAAATACAGGTTCATTTGTTTACATACAAAATCATAACTATTTTATAAAATCTTAGTGGTCTGGAAAGGCCACATAAGGCAGAATTACATTAGAATTACACTAGTCACCACAAAAATAAAAACAAGGAGGAGGAATCATTTTGGTGTCTCACAATAGATCAAATTAAACTAGAATTGATTTTTTTATCTAAATCATGTGCAAGAAGAAATGATGTACACTTTCCCTGAAAAACTGAAAATTTACAGAGATGCATTAATTCTTCTCAATAAACTCTTTTCTTGGGACTCTGACAGATTTAAAGCATATATACTATGAAAGGAAAATTCATGAACACAGGGGAATGTGTCAAATGAAGATGAAAATAAAATAGAACATACTGTTCATGAAAAGCAATTGATATAGATGAAATATGTACTCAAATGTACTCAATACAAACTTTTTTGTTTTTTGTTTTTTGAGACAGGGTTTCTCTGTCTAGCTTTGGAGCTTGTCCTAAAACTTGCTCTGTAGATCAGACTGGCCTCGAGCTTACAGAGATCCTCCTGCCTCTGCCTCCCGAGTGCTGGGATTAAAGGCATGTGCCACCACTACCTGCCAAGACAGACATTTTTAATAGTGATGGTGACATAGTAGCAGCATCCAATACTGAACGAGGCTTCCCATCTTCTCTTGTTTAATCTACTTCCAAAGCTTCTAGATTACTTCTGTAAAGTGAATCAAATTATATCTTCCTTGAACTCATGATTCTGGTAGCTGCTGGTGGCACTCAGTTCTTTCCTGATCCAGGTCTTCAGAGTTGAGCACACCTGCTGTCAACCCTTAAACTTCTGTGACCCCAATTCTATACCCCTTTATGGCTACATTTTCTAGCATAATATCCAAGCAGGTCCTACTCAGATCTTAAAGTCTTAATATCTCAGCAACAAAAATGTACTCATAGCAGTTCCTATAAAATAGAATCAAACATACACAAACACAAAAACATTCTGGAAGTTTTACACCCACTTTCTTTACTAAGATTTATTTTATTTTTTATTTTTTATTTTATTATTTTATTTTTTTGGTTTTTCGAGACAGGGTTTCTCTGTGTAGCTTTGTGCCTCTCGTGGGACTCACTTGGTAGCCCAGGCTGGCCTCGAACTCACAGAGATCCACCTGGCTCTGCCTCCCGAGTGCTGGGATTAAAGGCGTGCGCCACCACCCCCGGCACTAAGATTTATTTTTAATCTGTGACACATCCAACTATAATCCTTGCCACTTGTCATTATTGGACATGATGCTATACTCTGGTTGACCTAGCTCTTGAGAAGTTAAGACAAAAGTATTGCTGTCCACTTTAGCCCAGCTTGGGCTGAATACGGAGTTCTGGATCAGCTGAAATTGTGTGGTGAAACAATGATACAAAAATAAGCAAATAAATAAATAGTATGATAAAATGACTTACATTAATAGTTAAAATCAATGCATGATTATTATTTAAGTCTCATGTAAAAAACCATCTATATTATGTGTTTGTCAAAGTTTTAATGTGTTAAATATGAGAAGTCAGATATAAATTAAACAACATAGGCTATTCTAAAAATCGAAATAAATATATACTTAGATGCCATAGTATTCTTTTCAAAAAATTTTTTAAAAACATTATTTATTTTGTATGTGTGTGTGAGTGTAGAGTTGTTGCACTATGAACATGCTAATGTCAGAGGACAACTTGGGGAAGACAATAATTCTCACTTCCCACCATCTGTATTAAGTTGTTAGGATTTCCGGCAAGTATCTTTTTTCAAATCAAACATTAAACTTGTCCAATGTCTCATTTTTAATGCTATCCTGCATCAAGGCTGTGCAAGGTGTCCCAACAAATTCTTAGCATACTACCTTCCTGTGAAGACTAGAACACTGACTTTGGTTTTCAAGCAGCATTAGCAGTTTACAGGGTTTCCCGTTTTCTCTACATTGAAGATACTAAGACTTTCAGTGTCTGATGTTACAAGAATCTGGCCATTAAAATGAATCTCCATGTAAATTTGTATACTCTTCTTGCAATACGTGCTGATCTCTCTCTCTCTCTCTCTCTCTCTCTCTCTCTCTCTCTCTCCCTCTCTCTCTCTCTCTCTCTCTCTCTCTCTCTCTCTCTCCTCTCTCTCTCTTTCTCTTTCTGTGTGTGTGTGTGTGTGTGTGTGTGTGTGTGTGTGTGTGTGTTTGTACATGAGTCTCCCATTGGCTTGCATCTTTGGTTAACACTAATACTGTATCTCTATCAAGTAAAGAGAAGAAGGAATTTGGCAAGATGTATAGGAAGATGTCCAGGGTACAAACAGCATAGGAGGTTGTCATTGTTTTGTTGCAATTTCTTCTAAAGGGAGATAATCTGTACTATGGACAGACTAAGATTTAGGAGTTAAACAAAATTTACAGAGCCCAGGAAGTTCTTGAAACTGACAAAGCTCATAGGGATTCTCCTACAGGTTATAGAAATTAAAAGAAAAGTCCTGTTGGGAGCTCCTCAGCTATTGGTTCATAGTTCATTTCATGTGTTTCCATTCGTTTGGCTATTTGTCCCTGTGCTTTTTCCAACCTTGGTCTCAACAATTCTCTCTCATATAAATCCTCCTCTTTCTCACAAAATGGACTCCGGGAGGTTCACCTGAGGACTGGCCGTGGATCTCTGCATCCGGTTCCCTCAGTCATTGGATGAAGTTTCTAGCATGACAATTAGGGTGTTTGGCCATCCTATCACCAGAGTAGGTTAGTTCGGGCTGACTCTCAACCATTGCCAGTAGTCTATTGTGGAGGTATCGTTGTGGATTTCTGTGGACCTCTCTAGCACTTTGCTTCTTCCTATTCTCATGTGGTCTTCATAAGTGAGGCAGTTGATTAGCTTGATCTGTTGGGGAGGCATCCAGGCAGTGGGACCAGGACCTGTCCTCAGTGCATGTGCTGGCTGTTTGGAACCTGGGGCTCATACAGGGACACTTGGCTCAGCCTGGGAGGAGGGGACTGGACCTGCCTGGACTGAATCTCCCAAGTTGAACTTAATCCTCAGGGCAGTCTTTGCCCTGAAGGAGATGGGAATGGGGGTGGGCTAGGGGGAAGGCAGGGGGGAGGCAGAAGGGGGGAGAACAAGGGAATTTGTGGCTGATATGTAAAATTAAATTAAATTATAAAATAAAATTTAAAAAAATTAAAAAAAGAAAAGTCCTGTATTACTGGAAAAATGTACAGGGAGATGCAGAATTTATGAATTACCTCCTTTTCTAAGGTAGCGTTCTCTGATGCAGTTGCTGTTGAGGCATCCATATTCATGTAAGCGAACCTTACTTCTACTCCTGTAAGACACAGAGTTCCTGTAAGATGGTTCTCTAAGTTAAACTTGGTTGGGATAGCTTGTTTGGTATTTTGTTGTTCCCTTACATGTAGTGAATGTAGTGAATAGGTATGTCTCTTCCTAACTCCTCTGAAAGATTCACACAGAAATAGCGAATTTTCTAACTATCATCTAACAAACACCAGATTTCAACTATTTTATGTCACATGATGTGCTGTGGGATGGTCTGTATGTCAAATGTGTTGCTCTGATTGGTCAATAAATAAAACACTGATTGGCCAGTAGCCAGGCAGGAAGTATAGGCATGACTAACAGGGAGGAGAATTGAGAGAACAGGAAGGCGGAGGGAGACACTTCCAGGCGCCACCATGACAAGCAGCATGTGAAGATGCCGGTAAGCCACGAGCCACATGGCAAGGTATAGATTTATAGAAATGGATTAATTAAGATGTAAGAACTAGTTAGCTAGAAGCCTGAGCCATTAGGCCAAATAGTTTAAATAATATAAGTGTCTGTGTGTTTATTTTATAAGTGGGCTGTCGGACTGCCAGGGCTTGCCCGGAGAGAAAACTCTCCAGCTACAATGATGTAGAAGCAATGGAAGCTTACACAAGCTTTTCTCCTTGTACTGTGGTTCTTCTTATTCACAAAAGCAGATTAAAAAAGAGGAATAGAAGGTAACTGTGTACATGCAAAATCATTTTTCCCAGTACTTATTATTTTTTCAGTTTACATTCTGACGGATATTCAAAATTACATTTTTAGTGAATCTTCTTATCTAATCAGGTATTTACAGACTTTCAAATATGTTTTAATAGGACATTACCATCTATACTAAAGTCATATTTTCCCCTAAAAGTCCTAGTGTTACTAACAGAATAGCAACATGTATATTGTTTGATGCAATATTGTGCTGTCCTGGGTGTAAATATATTAGCATACAAAAATATTATGGTCTAAATATGTAATAATTAGAAATAGACAATTACTTTACAGATATTTCTACTATACTTTGTACAATGATGTCTCATCCCTATTAACCCAAAGAGGAACCATTGACTAACACTTCACTTCATTATAAACCAAAACTTGGATTCACTTGCTTATGTTCATTGTGTTGTGTAGATTAATTATTGACTAATACAGTCATTATTTGCTTAAAATATTTTGTACATCTAGTGAAATGTGCTATTAATTTTAAACACTATCTTTCTTGCTGAGTGGAATTTTTAGTTGGCTATCATGTACTAAGTCGAAATCCTTGCAGTAAATAGAAATCTTTTCATAAAAGCTTTCTGTTCTTATGGAGTCAGACAGTCTGGTTCTTGCTATTCAATTCATGATCCATGGAGACTTTCAACAGCAAGAAATAATATTAAGGGTGACAATTTACCACAAAAATCTATCATGAAAAACAATGACTAAACTAAATGATATCATATTCAAAGGCACAAAATGAGAAGCAGGGTTTTTAATCCTGTATGCCATGCAGCCACTCTAGAGTATCTCAAAGATATTCTCCATAAATGTTGACTTATAGAGCTTGGCCACAAGCTTGATATACAACAACATTGCAGGGAACTGATGTTACTTTGGAGTAAAGAATGGAATTTTCAAACTTTCTGATGAGAAAATAGTTAAGGAAAGGTGAAAGAAAGCCAATAAAAACAAACTTGTGATGAAAAATATTCTGGATTGGGAAGAAAAGACCTTTAATGCTGCCTCAGTGGTAAGCTAAGCCATCCCTGGTTTATAATTCTGCTTGAATGCCATTCTTTCCCAATAAGGAGCCAAGACATTCTTCTTTAATGATCATTACTCTCTAGGAAGAAAAAAACAGGATGCCAAATTAAATATTCCAAATGTAGAAGAACACCTGAACACATCAAAAATGAAATGTTTACTAACTGTAGTTTCCTTCCAAACACATTGGTGAGAATACTTGTAGCTGATTTAGAGCCCCACCTCATCTCCTGCTGCACAAAACTTTTCAACACAGACATACACTTGTCACTATTACCTTTCATTTCATTTTGTGAATATTTTAAGCTCTTCTAATAAAACACATTGTTTAAGTTTATAGGAAGTCTACCAAATGATACTCACTTTACTCATGTCTTTGCACTTGAATATATTTTGAAAATAACATGTATAAAATAATATATAAGGCTCAAATAAAAGTTGTTTGCATTTTCTTTGAAGGGAAAAAATACCATAATAGTAAATATTTTATATGTCGCTTTTACCTATTGTTTGATTTTTTTCTTCTAATTTGGGCTTCAGATAAACACTCTTGAGCTGTATAGGATACTCAGCCCTTTCCTAGCATGGTTCTAATGGGATCATTGGTAAATATGTACATTGGGTCTCTCACAGTATAAATATTTATAGTGAATGTCTTTAATACATATCTCTCAGAAAACTTTTAAATTGTAGTAGGCAGACACTTACCTTATTCTGATGAGGTTCCAGCATTTTTTCTTACCTTATAGTCATTCTGTAAGAGTCTTGACCAGAAATGGAGAGAATAACAATGACAAGTAACAACAAGTTGGATAGGGTAGTTTAGAGATATATCATATTCATCACAATAAAACACATGTGCAACAAAAGCAGTTTTTATTATTTATAGATCCCAAACAGAAAGATGAACTCTGCCTCACACATCCAATGGGAATGGAAAATTCACATGTGTACATCAACCAGTAGTGGGGAAAAAAAAAACAACAACAACACTGCTATAGTAGTCGGTTTCCACATTGATTTTTCAAACCTGTTTCCCTGTATTCCCCTTTCTTCCCAGCCTCCTCATGTTCCACCATACTTAACTTTTATTCCTTCATCTTTATCTTTCCTCCTTCATATTGCCGGAGTTCTGTCTCCCCACTTGAAATTTTCTGCCCCAATGCCTCTATTTTATTTGTTTAATAAACTTTATTTCTTCATTTATGAAGAATAATTATGTTGAATATAGAATTTTAGGAACATGACCTTTAAAAAAATTTTTTTTTCACTATACTGTATGTAAGAATTCCTGGAAGAGGCTGTGTGTATAAAGACTCATTGCATGATTAAAATTTCAGTGCATCTGTAGAGGTGGAATGCTGCAGTTCCAGCGTCTAATTATAATTTATCTTGGATGATTTACACTCTACCAAATAGCTGTTCTTTGCATAGCTCTGTGTCAGTACTAACACCCTGTAACTAGTAGAGAAACCTGAACCTAACATGCTGACAAACAGGCACCACTCTATAATATTCTTTCCATATTATTTATTTTCTAAAATACAGTTACTGAGAGCTTTCTACATGCCTAACTTTGTATTAACCATTGCTCATGTTGTGAAAATTTATTTATTAATTTAATATAGTATTTGATTGAATAATGTACTTATACTACTGTTTCATGATAATCTTTTAATTTTTTATGATAACACTGAACATTCTTATTATTAAGTATTTTTTTTAGGTTTTTTTACTTCCTCCAAAATTAATTTTATCAGAACATATCATAAAATTACAACTGTTGTTAGAAATGAGAGCTAATATCATTATATTAGAAGAAATGCTTATGGTGTATCATATGAATATGTATACATTCGTGTGCATGTGTGTGTGTGTGTGTGTGTGTGTGTGTGCGTGTGTCTGTGTGTGTATGCCTGCTATAATACATTTTTAAAGATAAGAAGACAACTTGAATCTATTGCTTCCATCCTCCATTTGTCAATTTTGGAGATTGGACAGTTTATCTGTCCTAGTGTCGATCATTAGTGCCCATTCAACCCTTTGACTCAATCTCTTTTCTTTTCCTCTGTGTCATTATCATTATATTCATTATGGCATTGACACTCCTTCATGAAGTACCAAGAAGTGTGAACAACACCTCTCGTTCTATTGTTTCATATAATAAAAAAAAATAATATGAACATAGGACTAGAAATATTGAAGTAAACTTCATGGCAGTTTTTCTTTGGCCTTTAGTGTGTTGTTAACGTATTTGGAAGAAAAGACTCAGTGCATATTAGGTGTGTTGTTAAATTAAAATTATACACTTAAAATGTGTATTCATAAACTGCATAGAATGCTTCTTGAAATAAGAAACACTTAAGATGGTTATTTTAAATAAAATTGTGAGTCCTCTGAATATTGTCTGTTAGGAAATGTGACATGGAATATATTTAGCTACTACAGATCATCTGAAGGGAGCTAAGTTACTGAAAGGAAAATAGTCTACTAATTTCATTTGAAATAATGGATTCTTTAGTAAAAAATAGTCGGAGCTAAAAGCACAGCATCATTTTTTTTGTCCAAAATATATGCAACATTATAACTGGACTGTTAAATTAAGCTTGGTGGATGATTCTTTATTCTCCCTTATTTACATCTTAAAACAAATCATCAGATCTGTTGGGAAGGAAAATAGAGTAAGTTAGAGTTAAAATTCAAGATAATGGTAAAGTATATGCCTGGATTTTTAGAGGTATTAAACCATATTGGCTAATCATAGTTTTCAGAGCATAATGCAGATGAATAACGTAAAAATTGGATTTCTGTGTGAGATGGGGGAAGGCAGATATATTATGCCCATGTGAAGATGTATATTTATGGCTTTCATGCTCGGCAGTAGCCACAGTGGTAAGCTGTTAGATTTCAGTTTCATTTGAAAGATAACAGCTGGCAGAGCTGGCCGACTTTAAGCTGCCAATCATTTAGAGAGCTGCATTTGTCTCGATTAAATAAGCACCAGTTATTTAGAGAGGGGCCCTGACATCCAGGGAAAACCATGGTTGTGTACATAAGGCTCCTAAGCAATGTGGCAGTGTTCCTGGGGACACTGGGCTGAGTTCAGAAACCATTAATAGAATTCAGGCCAACACTGGCCTCACCTTTCAAAGAAGCTGTTTTCAACCAGAAATCTTGCTCATTTAAACATTTCTATATTTGTATGATTTTTGTACTAAAATAATGGATTAAATATACAGTCTGTCTTAAAATAATTACTATTGAATTATTGAATTTATTTTATTCAATAGTAAAGCAGCATCAACTTTAACTGGGCTCAAAACAACTTTTATTCCCAATTCTCAATTTTTAATCAAATGAATTCCCAATTGATCAAAATGTCTTCATCTCCTTTTGTGAAATATATACTATGTACCAAAAGAAAATTTTAAAAAATCACTTAGCATGTGAGTGGCTTATTGATAATTCTATTGAAAATAAACATATCATTTTCATACTATGGAAAGAACTGTATATATCCAACTCTGTGAATAAAATATTTCATAATATAGCCAGGCAATGGTGTCACACTCCTTTAATCCCAGCACTCAGGAAGCAGAGCCAGGTACATTTCTATGAGTTCAAGGCCAGCCTGGTCTATAGAGCAAGGTCCAGGACAGGCACCAAAGCTACATAGAGATACCCTATATCAAAAATCCCCCCCCAAAATTGCATAATACATTACAAGTGTATTTATCCATTGTTTTAATTTATATATATATAAATTATATACACAATATAATATAATTATATAAATTATACTATAATCATGTATAACATATTATATATGTTCATGGATTACATCATCTAGATTTCTGAGTTACATATTCTTCATAGAACTTAAGATGTGTTGAGGTTTTATCCCTATTCAGTAGTATGGGTAGTAATCAAAATTTTTTGTTGGAAATGTCATAATTTTATAAAAGTTGTTATTTACATAAAATTTCTAAAGGTCATCTTAAGAATATAATGAGCAAGGTATCTGCTTTATCAAAGTACTTTAGGGGTATGGTTTAGAACGGGAGGAAAAAAAAATCTCCTCTCGTGTTGCTGCTGATTTTTGACATAGAAGTGAAGTATTGCAATCACTTTTCTCATGATCTAGTGTCTTCATATTTAAGAAATGAGAGTACATGCAGGTCTGGAGCCACAGACAGTTTGCTAACAGTAGACAGTTAATGTGAAGGCTAATGTATTCTGGCATGCTACTTACATTCTTTGACAATTATGAACCTAAATGCTTTATGAAGCTGAATTAGACCATTGACACACACTTCTCAGTACCTGCATCCTTTTACAAGCCTCCTTCATTATAGAGACATGAGCACTGTCAACAAAAAAGGCACCATCAATGTTTAAATAGGGATTTTTGTTACAGTTTTTGTTTGCCCGTAGGTATGCATACAAGTGTTTGCCTGTTGCCTGTGGAAGTGAGAACAGGGGGTTGAACTTTCCACACCAGGACTTGCAGATAGTTGTGAGCTGCCTTGTGGGCCCTCTGCAAGAGAAGAAAGTGCTCTTAATCACCTAGCCATCTCTTCAGCCCCCAATAGGGACATTTCAAACAATTTTGCTTAATTTTAAAGTTAGCCATGTGTAAACAAAGAATCTGTATACATATTAAAATTCATACAAAACTTTGGATTAAAATATTCAAATTGTCTACATTAAAATTTAATATTTTTTCCACTATGAACTCAACAATCAGCATTTTAAAGTTTAACAGAGGAAAACAAACTACAATATGAATTTTTATGTATTAATAAATTGATACATTGTGTCTGCCAAATCCAACCTTATTATGCTTTTTTATCTAAACTCTCCTCTGTTTAAATTTATAAGTTAACACAAAGGTGTTGCAATTAATTTTAATGAGTTTAACATGTATTTGACATTTTTAAATCTTTTAAAGCAATATCCTAAGGCCACACTTTTAAAAGCACTAATTAGCATAAAGTTTAGGTTAAGTTATAACTCAATTGTTTTCATATAGTATTGATTAAAATACATTAAATATGTTTATGTAGTGAATATAAATGTTAATATGTTTAAAATTATCTCTTTTCACATACATTTATGCCATTGGTGCTGAATATGCCTTCATAAACTGCAATTCATTAAATAATAAGGAGGAGTTTCATATGACATGCCTGAACATTTAATTTTTTAAAGTTATATAACCTTAGTATACTTTGTAAGGGAAAGTGGTTATTGTGCATGTACATTCATATTCTTTGCATCATGACAAAGCAGAAACCACTTTGTGGATTTTATTGAAAAATAATTGTTGTTTGCAACTAGTAGTTGAGAAACAGTACAGACCTTTGAGACTTAAAGCAGGTCACATTCAGAATTTGTTGATGAATCTACAGTTATCAGTTGAGGCACACTAATATTTACTATTTTTAAAATGTGTGCTATATTTAAAAAAACATATCTTGAAAATTAAGATTGTCCACAAGATATGTGATAATTTTTGAAGATGTGAAAAGGTATTTAAATGGAAAATGGTACTGAGCAGAAAATTCTTCTGTATGCTGGTGTATTCATTCAGCTCCTATGATTTATAGCTAGATTTTGGTTGTTGGCAGTCTCACTGCAATTATCTATAATTTGATGTTGAAACATATTTTTATATAAATACATTCTGGTGTCAAAAGATATACCTACTACTTGAAATTTAGACACATATTACAATATGATTTCCAGAAATGACATCAGTTAAGATACCTAACAATAGTTTAAAGTAATAACAAAATATTGCTCATTCAAATCCTAATTCAAAGGGCAATTCACTGTTGTTGTAATTTATAATCTTTTAAAGAATATTTGTATTAATGTTGATTTTATTTTTTTGAAAGTCCTTTCCCATCAAGTATATTATTTAAAATTTATGAATACTATCATGATTTTAAGCCAAAGATCAGTGATGTGCATACTAATATTGAGATTCCATTCTAAGGCCCTCATCTTTGTGCCATGACTAAAAAACTTCTCTACACAGATATGAAGACCAGTAACAAAGTAACATTCACAGTTTATGTTTCAGAAGTATTTAACTAGCAAGAAATTTCTTTTCAGTGCAGAAGGTAGTTAATACAATGACACACATAGGAAATAGGACAAACTTCATGTCTTTTTATAATCATGCCCCCTTTTCATATTTACTTGAATTTTATTTTAATTTTTGGAGGATTTCTTACATGAGCAATGTCTTTATATCATTTCTACCTCTCTTTTCTGCCTCTTCACATGCCCCCTCCTCTCTCTACCAATTTCAAGACATATTGTTGTATAATCACTATTGTTACACCAACATACACACACACACACACACACACACACACACACACACACCATTTATTGAATATTGCTTTAATGTAGCTGTGACATGCTTAGGTTTGACCACTTGGAATTGAATAACATACAAGGAAGATTATTTTCGAAGAAAATGGGTTCTTTCTCTTTCAGCAACCATTATTTCCCTATAGGTCTTCATATAAGGGTGAGGCTATGTCAAATTTTCCAGTTAAAGTTACCACAAAAACTGGTTAAGTGATGAGAATTCATGTTTAGGCAACCACATTGCTGAGAATTTATTGATGCACTTTCTAGAAACACTGTATAGCAGCAGCTGTCTTGGTCCTCTGGCTCTTCCAGTATGTCTGCTCCCCTTCTTTTCCTTAATGTCATCTCAACCTCAGGTGTGGGGGTTGTATCATAGATATAAGATCTGGAGATGGACACCTAACAATCACTGATTCTCTGCATTTTCAACACATTTAGATGTCTGTAGCAGCCTCCATTTGCTACAGAAAGAACATTCTTTGATGAAGAGTTAGAGTTGCATCTATCTATGAGTTTAAGAAAAAAGTATTTAAACTGAGTTAGAAATTACATTTAAAAATGGCAGAAGTAGGATCTTCTCTAGATCATGAGTAGGCAGATAAGTTTAGGGTACCAGGTATGCCCTTGAATTCCTCCCTTCCCTCCCTTCTATCTTATTTTTTATTCTCCCAGAAGACACATATTTCTAATCATATACCAGGTCATAAGTTAGTACAAGTTTGCATTTTCCTACTAAAGTAACGCATGAGATATCACTACTTCTCTCTCCTGCACCATAATTTTTATTTCTTTTTCTTGAGAAGAGTCAGCTGGTGGTTAAATAGAGCCACCCAGAGTACACGCTGTGTGTTCTATAGCGAGACCTATTTCTTTCTTTTTTTTTTTTTTTTTTTTTTTTTGGTTTTTCGAGACAGGGTTTCTCTGTGTAGCTTTGCGCCTTTCCTGGAACTCACTTGGTAGCCCAGGCTGGCCTTGAACTCACAGAGATCCGCCTGGCTCTGCCTCCCGAGTGCTGGGATTAAAGGCGTGCGCCACCACCGCCCGGCGAGACCTATTTCTAAAGCATTTTTTTCAACATATTTCAAGCTCCACTTGTAAAGTTTTTTAGTCATGTACCTAGGTATTATAAAGATATACAGATCTCTTTCTTAATATCAACACATAGTTAGTCAGAAATTTTTAATTTCATAATTTGTTTCATCAGAATTAGAGACACAAAAGCAGTGAACCCTAATTCAATTTAATAATTAGAACAAAAACAAACTTCTCTGTGGTGGTATTTTACTTGTACTGAAATGTGATTTTAATTGTATGTTAATAAATAAAGTTGCCTGGGGGTCAGAGTTTTAGAGCCATAGCAAGTGCGTGGCGGTGGTGGCGCACACCTTTAAGGACCTGGAGGGCGGTACATACAAGGCAGTCACGTGTTTAAGTTTACAACCAATGAGAAGGCAGAACAGCTAGACTATAAAAAGACATACACACAGGAAGTAGGCCCCTTTTTCGGAGAGCTCTCTTGGCTGAAGCAGGATAGCTGAAGCAGGAAGGGTAAGGCTCTTAGTTCTGACCTCTTGGCTATCTTCTCTGAATCGGCTCTGTGTTTCTTATTTAATAAGATGGTTGGTTACATCTACATTTGGCGCCCAACGTGACAAGAATCCATTAAAAACCGCTTAACTTGGCTTGGTGGCAGGTCCAGGTTCCCGCCAGGGCAGCCGGCTTCCTAGCCCGGGCCCAGGTCGGCTTGGCCTCAGGCCGGACTAACCTTGAGCTACTTGCTTAAAGCCAGTGCTACAAACAACTCAGCCATGCCCTGCCAAACAGGGCCCCTGCCTGTAAAGCCAATGCATGTGGTTGGAGCTTAAGGTAGCCAGATCCAAGGCTTGACTAAGCGGGAACACGTGGCTGGATTCAAGCTCTTAGGCAGAACTTGTGGCTACGCTTGCTTGCTCTCTCTCTCTCTCTCTCTCTCTCTCTCTCTCTCTCTCTCTCTGGACTCACACCTCGGACACTAGGTGGCTGTTTTGAAATTCCCTCGGATTGGTACTGTTCTAGGAGGACTTGGTAAGTCACTTAACATATCAGATATTTTAAAGGAAACTATTTAAAAGAAAATTTTTTCCACATTAAAAAAAATGGGTTTTCTGTGTACATTGGAAGAAAATTGGGCTTTGTTTGCAATTTTAGACAGTCTGACAATGGAACAGCTATATGAGAAGATTAATGTTGATCGAATTATGCATTTTATTACTATGTTTATCCTCATTTTACTATTTAAAAAGATAGTCAATTTAAGTGCCAGGGTGACAACTTTAGAAAAACCTATTAAACCTGTAAAAACTCAGACAGAAAAAACTAACAGTGAAGTTGCTTCAAGATTGGATCATAGGGTTACAGAAAGAAAGCCTGTTTTCACACAGTCACCCTTAGTTTGTCCAGTCACCGTACAGCAGTTGCCTGATCAAATGACTACACAAAATATTTGGGCTCCAATTGAAATGTTAGATTTACGAAGGTTTAAGGAGGCAATCGTAACTTATGGCATGCATTCCCCATATGTAAAGCAAATGTTAAACTCTTGGTCAACATATAATAGGATTGTACCACAGGACTGGCAGGAGCTGGCACAAGCTGTTCTTGAACCCAGTCAAAGGCTTCAGTGGCTAACTTGGTTCAAGGACGAAGCTAAAAACATAGAAAAACAGTGGAGGGATAAAGGAATACAAGTCTGCCAGGATCAGCTTATTGGAGACGGTCAATATGCTTCAGCACAAACACAATGTTTATATGATGTCCAAACCCTAATTTTATGTCGAACAGCAGCAGAGTTGAGGAACAAGGAAAAAAAACTGAGTCATTTACAAAGGTTATACAAGGCCCAAAAGAATCTTTCACAGATTTTTTTTTACAAAGACTGGCTTCAGCAGTAAAGAGAATGGTCCCGGATTCAGAAGCTAGTAAGATAATAATTGAATCTTTGGCCTTTGAGAATGGGAATGCAGCATGCAAAACAATAATCAGGCCGTTAAAGGCAAGATCTGCACCTTTGGAAGATTGGATTAGAGATACGGTTAATGTTGAAGCTCATGAGCATGATGATACGTGGGTAGGAGAAGCAATTTCAAAAGGTTTGAGGAATGTTAGATGTTTTGGATGTGGAAAGCAAGGACATTTGAAAAGGGACTGTAAACAGGTCATTCCTAGAAACAATGTTTCTTCAAGGAACAATGGCAACAGAATGCCCCTTCCTTCTGGAGTATGCAGAAGGTGTGGTAAGGGAAAACACTGGACCAATGAATATAGATCAACAAGGTAATCCTTTGCCTCAGTCTTCAGGAAACTCCCAGAGGGTCCTCATGCAGGCCCCAATGGCAAATCCAGTTCAAACCTTTCCTGCAGTTGTAGAGGAAACCCCTACCCAGAGCAAGTAAATAACCAAATGCCTATTGGAATAAGTCATGCTGCTCAGGATGATGAAACAGAGAGAATAGAAAATTCAGGAGCAAATATAAAGAAAATTTTTTGGCAAACTTCTATTAATGAACAAAGACCAAAATTATTGATAAAAATAAATGGTGTTTTGTTGTCTGGTCTGGTAGACACAGGTGCGGACATTACCATAATTGCACCAGAATTTTGGCATCCAACTTGGCCTCTTCAGGAGGTAAAAGTTCAACTGTTAGGAATTGGGACATTATCTCAGGTGAAACAGAGTGCAAGATGGCTCGAGTGTATAGGTCCAGAAGGACAGAGAGGACAATTGAAACCATATATAGCTAACATAGCTATGAACTTGTGGGGTCGAGACTTGTTGCAACAATGGAATACTCAGATTAACATCCCTCCAATCTCAGAAACAAATCATAAATTAGCACATGTTTCTGAGAGAAATATTATAAGGCATTATTCTGAGTGGTCACCAGCCATCCATATTATACAAGAACAGGGCACAACAACTGATGATCTTCCAAAGACACCAATAGCTCTACCTTTAAAATGGTTAACAGACAAGCCTGTATGGGTCCAGCAATGGCCTTTAACAACAGAGAAACTCCAGGCTTTAGAAGAGCTGGTAGAAGAACAGTTAAATGCTCAACATATTGAGGAATCAACCAGCCCTTGGAATTCTCCTGTATTTGTTATTAAAAAGAAATCTGGTAAATGGAGAATGGTAACAGACCTTAGAGCAATTAACAAAGTAATTCAGCCAATGGGCTCTCTACAATCTGGAATTCCTTTGCCTACTCTGTTACCAAAAGGATGGCCTCTCATAGTTATTGATTTAAAAGACTGTTTCTTTTCAATACCGTTACAAGAAAAAGACAGAGAAAGACTTGCTTTCACAGTGCCTACTTATAATAATTCTCAACCAGTTAAAAGATTTCAATGGAGGGTCCTCCCACAGGGAATGTTGAATAGCCCAACTCTGTGCCAATATTTTGTACAACAGCCATTGGAAGTGATACGTAAAAAATTTCCTAAATCTATAATTTATCATTATATGGATGATATTTTACTAGCTGATTCAAATGCAGATACTTTAGAAAGAATGTTTGAAGAAGTAAAGAAAATTTTGCCTTGCTGGGGATTACAAGTTGCTCCTGAAAAGATACAAAGAGGAGATTCTATTAATTATTTAGGATATAAAATAGAGCTACAAAAAATTAGACCCCAAAAGGTGCAAATTAGGAGAGATAGACTACAGACTCTTAATGACTTTCAAAGATTATTTGGAGATATTTCTCATCTACGAACTATTGTTGGGGTAAAAAATGATGAACTGCATAATTTGTTCAAAACCTTAGAAGGTGACAAGGACTTAAATAGTCCAAGAGAATTATCACCTGAAGCTGAGAAAGAAATGGCCTTGGTAGAAAAGAAAGTACATGAAGGGCACGTGGATCATATTGATCCAAAGCTGGATTGCATTTTGGTTATTTTACCTTCTAGGCATTCTCCTACAGGAATATTAATGCAAAGGGAAGACATTATATTAGAATGGATATTTTTACCAAATAAACCAAATAAAAAATTAAAAACTTATATGGAAAAAATCTCTGACTTGATTTGGAAAGGAAAATTGAGACTTCGTCAATTAGCAGGAATAGACCCAGCAGAAATTGTCATACCTTTAACTAAGGAGGACATTGAAAAATTATGGACAGAAAGTGAACCTTGGCAAAGAGCTTGCAGTAATTTTTTGGGAGAAATTAACAGCAAATATCCCAAAAGCGATAGAATTGATCTTATAAAGAGAGCTGATTGGATCTTGCCTCGAATTGTACGGGAAAAGCCCATATCTGGAGTTCGTACACTTTATACAGATGCCAACAAACAAGGAAAGGCAGGTTACAAATCAGAAAATTTAAGTAAAGTGGTTCAAAGTCCTTATAATTCAGTTCAAAAATCAGAATTATATGCTATTCTGTTGGTATTAATGGATTTTTCAGAACCTCTCAACATAGTAACTGACTCTCAGTATGCTGAAAGAGTAGTATTACATATTGAGACTGCAGAATTTATCCCTGATGCTTCAGAATTAACTTCACTATTTATTCAATTACAAGATACAATCAGGAAAAGGAGTCATCCTTTATATATAACTCACATTCGATCCCATACTGGCCTGCCAGGCCCTCTAGCACAAGGCAATGATGAGATTGATAAGTTATTAATAGGAAATGTGCTGGAAGCCTCAGAATGTCATAAAAAACATCATGTCAATAGTAAAGGTTTAAAAAAGGATTTTTCCATAACCTGGCAACACGCCGAAGAAATAGTAAAGAAATGTCCTACTTGTTCCTTCTACAATCAAACGCCATTACCAGCAGGATGTAACCCAAAGGGTACTCAAAGGAATGAAATCTGGCAGATGGATGTGTTTCACTTTGCAGAATTTGGAAAACTGAAATATGTACACCACACTATCGATACCTATTCAGGATTTCAGTGGGCAACTGCTTTGAGTTCTGAAAAAGCTGATTCTGTAATCACTCATTTGCTAGAAGTTATGGCCATCATGGGTATACTTGCACAAAACAAAACTGACAATGCTCCATCATATGTCTCTGTTAAAATGAAACAGTTTTTTACTTATTACAATATAAAGCACATTACAGGCATACCACATAATCCTACAGGTCAAGCAGTTATAGAAAGATCAAACATAACTCTAAAGGATATGCTAAATAAACAGAAAGGGGTAACAAAAACCCCCAGAAACAGACTGCATAATGCTCTATTAACTTTGAATTTTCTTAATGCCAATGAGAAAGGAA
Source organism: Peromyscus eremicus (assembly GCF_949786415.1). Classification (NCBI taxonomy): domain Eukaryota; kingdom Metazoa; phylum Chordata; class Mammalia; order Rodentia; family Cricetidae; genus Peromyscus; species Peromyscus eremicus. Next base: position 8,039,062 of record NC_081421.1, read on the forward strand.
CAACAGCTGCAGAGAGACATTGGATAATAGAAAAAACTACAGAATTAAATCAGCCTATATATTTTAAGGATGTGCTGACCTCAGAATGGAAACCAGGGTATGTGTTACATTGGGGACGAGGTTTTGCTTTTGTTTCTACAGGAGAAGATAAGTTGTGGGTACCATCAAATTTGATAAAGGTTCGATTTGAACAAGAGAAACCTCTTAATTAGAGGAGGTGATAGTTCATCAACCAACATGAACATTCAATTTAAACTAACTATACCAGTAACACATGTCTTTTCATTTAATCAGATAATAACTTGCCAAAAAGGAACATCCCCAAAATTAGTCTTGGGGAAAGGTTTTTGTTTTTGTCTTTTAGGAGAATGAAGGTTAAGGAATCTGAAGAACACTGGACAAATAAGACAACTGAAGAAAAGGGACAAATCATCTATCCCAGGAAGCAGAGTGAAATGGCATATGGGTATATATTATCTAAAAAATTTTATGTCTTCCTAAATGTTTGTTTCTGCTTTTCTCTAAAGATTTAACACTATTGGTCTTCTAATAGTCCCAGTCCAATTAAAATTTAAAGCTGACTTTGGAGTTGGAGAATGGCTCTCTCCTTCTTTAAACTCAAGCATGTTGTTAAAAGGAAAATGCAAACTCCCTGTATCATGCCAGAATAAAAGAGCCATCTTCTGCTATGAGACAGGAGAAAAGCCAAATTAATTAAGGGACTATTCTATTACTAATCTCAACTCTTTGATTCTATTCTGATTCTTTAAACTTTTCTTAAAGTATAAATTTTATATCAAAACTTACAAGATTAATATATATATATATATATACATTTTAAACTTTGCTAAGATATGAATGGTCATATAGAGTACTAATTAATTCTAGAAAAAAGGCTTCAATTAGCTGCATATATATGTCTTTGTGTTCGAGTCTCTTATCAGTTTTCTGCAGGAATTCACAGCCAGACCTAACATCAACTGAAGTCTCCAGGAAGAAGTTGGGGCCCCACAACAATAACAATTCCACGTGGACAATAATAACATCACTAAGCTGACAAACATCATCTACAGATCAGCTTTGAACTACAAGGTGCTCAGAGCAATTTTGAGATGACTAGCTGAGATGATCCAGTCTCAAAGACTACTTGAATAAGGACTTGAGATAAAACCTGAACTTTGGCATTATACACAGAATGAATAATGAAGGATATAGTTACCTTTCCTAGAATTTGACAATTAACCTAAAATTTTTCTTTCAGGATAAAGATAACTTCGCCCATAACCAGCAGGAAGCAATTTTAAGAATACGACACCCACATTCCCAAAGAGGTGGTGTGGAGTGGGTGGTTTTTTGGTCTTTTTATGGGTTTTGGGTCTGGGATAATTTTCATTGTTTAGGGGGTTGGTTACAAGTTGTTGTCAAGGGTTAGGAAAAAGACTAAGCAGATTAGATTTAAGGTTCTTATTTAAAAAAAAAGAGAGAAAGAAAGAAGAAAAAGACAATTACTAGTTTTAAATACTTTACATTGGATTGGAATTTTTTATATTGTATACAAATTATATATATTGAAATTGATATTGTTAGAAAATGCTATATGTATATTTCTAATTGTACTTATATCGTTCATTTAACAATGCAATTTTCTGATCCTTGAATGTTATTATTACCAACTATTAGGATATAAAGAAATGATAGTTAGTAGTTAGACATTACAATAGAACTTGTAGTCATATTAGATACGTTTAAAAATTTAGCAGATATATTTTAGATAGGTCATCTTCAAACCCTTCAGAGATCTACAGAATATGGCATTTAAAATGTTTTAATAACTTAGAAAATTTTTCTTTTTTGTTATGACTATGAGACATGTCGGCTCCTGGCAGTACCAATCTACTTCAGAGAAAATATGGGCATTGAAGAAACTGCGTATGGAGTTAGCTTTCATTGTGGCAAAAGTTAGCCACTGGACAACAAAGTATCCTTGAATCAACTGCTGACAAAATGGACAGACAGGACATGAAACAAAGGACTACTGATTCTTGCCTAAACAAGTGTGGTTATGGCTTTATCAAAAGGCATCTTCTGAGGCCAGGACAATATGGCACCATCCCTGATGTGGCCTTCGCAACTCAGAAAAGGTACAGTGCCCTTTTCTTCGAAGGCAACTGAACAGGCAGTGGGCCGATGGCTTCTGATGTGCTATGGAACAGCAGCTGAAACAGTTATTCTTGAAGAGTAACTAAGCTCACGCCTCTCAATAGTAGACTGGCATTTGATAGAGAGATGTGGAGAAGAACGGGATGCTGAGATGAAGCCATATGTACACAGCCAAGAAGAATAGAGAGCTGAATTAAAAAACCATCAACATTTTTCAGAATTTAAAATCCTGAATCATGACATGACACTAGTGGAATTCAGGTGTTTCTGGTGCATGGACTCCTCTCACCCAATGTGAGGTTGAATTGTTGACCTTGTGTATATCCTACTTCACAAATGAGTCTGTCAGATATGCTAAGCCTATAGACTGAAGATGATGCCCCAGCATTGCGGTGAAACCTCAGGTGACTGTCCAGGCAGTTGGCTGTTTCTGTCAACTCACAAATTTTTTGGAAGTTGTTTGCATGCACTTTCTGTTTTTATTTTTGTTAGCTAATATTATTTCCTTCTTGGGTCTCTGAGGGAGTTGAAGATTAGTTAGTTATAGTTGAAGGTTAGTTAGTTATAGTTGAAGATTAATTAGGATAGAAAGTGAATTAGATACATTTTGGACTTAGCAAAATAGGATAATGAAATTATTATCTCTGAATTTGTCAAATACAAATGGACTAGACATTGTTTAGACATTTATTATTTGTATATAATGTATATAGTTATTGTACTTTTATATATAGTTTTTCTTTTGTTAGTTATAACCTTTTTCTTTTTTTTTCCTTTTTATTAAAATAGAAAAGGGGAAATGTGGTGGTATTTTACTTGTACTGAAATGTGATTTTAATTGTATGTTAATAAATAAAGTTGCCTGGGGGTCAGAGTTTTAGAGCCATAGCAAGTGCGTGGCGGTGGTGGCGCACGCCTTTAAGGACCTGGAGGGCGGTACATACAGGCAGTGACAAGGCAGTCACGTGTTTAAGTTTACAACCAATGAGAAGGCAGAACAGCTAGACTATAAAAAGACATACACACAGGAAGTAGGCCCCTTTTTCGGAGAGCTCTCTTGGCAAGCAGGATAGCTGAAGCAGGAAGGGTAAGGCTCTTAGTTCTGACCTCTTGGCTTTCTTCTCTGAATCGGCTCTGTGTTTCTTATTTAATAAGACGGTTGGTTACATCTACACATCTCATGTCTTACATGTGGTTGTGTCTTAGTGCGTGGCTGGGTGGTAGGAAAATAAATCCTCTAACTTCATCTCACTATTTAATATCAGCAAAAACTTAGTCTAAATCAAATATTTAAAGGTTAGTTATAGAACCTCACAGTTTCTTTTCCCTTTACTGGCTCATATAGTAAATTAAGTGTACACCAATTGTTAAAGGTATCTATCTCTTCTATGCTGTACACAAGGTACAGCCTAATTTCGGATGAATGTATGTATATAAATGAGTAGTATTATTTAAAAAAATTAACCACAAAATATGCACATTGTTCAAATAAATTGAAAACAAAGAGCAGAACTATTTCATGCCAAACAGGAAAACAAAGCTATTTTTATTATTTCTAAGTGTCATTTTAGATAGATAGGAAATTTCTAATTATAAATTTAGATGTAGTCACAAATGACCATTGATTGACAGACTGGAATTTGTAGATTTTTGCATCTTAAGCTGTGTGACTGAAATTGAGGTCTATGCTTTGTGGACTCTGCTTTGAGTCAAATCTGTGGTTCCTATGACAGTGAGAATTGTAAAATAGTCATAATTCAGGGACTGGGCTTACATCACAATAGCTCTAAGTTCATCGGTTTTTTTGTGGTACTAGACAGGTCTATCAAAGAGAAAAAGATATTAAACTATGACATGTAAATATACTTAAAACATATACTAAAGTGTCATATGGTTTGTAATCTATCTCCATGCAGGTGTAAAGATGGAGAAAAAAATCAAAAGAAAGAAAACAACTTATGTAACTTTCATGCATTAATTTTAATGTACTTTGCCTTTCTAATAGAAATAATTATAATATGTTGGTAAACCGGTAAAAGAAATTCCTCAAATTCTAGTGACTTCATAATAACTCTGTGTTGGAATTCTTTCAAATATCTGACTAGGTACAAAAATGACATTATTTTTAAAATGTACTTATATTATTAAAAATCATAAATAATGCTAGCTGTTAAGTCTCAAGAAAATGGTTGAAAAACTGCAGTATATTTATTCAGATGGAATTCAAACAACGTATAAAATGACCAATATTGTTATATACTACAGTATGGATAGATCTTAATCTCTTCATGAGTAACATAACCCACAGTTTGTTGCTGTGGGATGGTCTGTATGGCAAATGTGTTGCTGATTGGTCAATAAAACACTGATTGGCCATTGGCTAGGCAGGAAGTATAGGCGGGACAAGGAGGAGAATAAAGCTGGGAAGTGAAAGGCTGAGTCAGAGAGACACTGCCAGCTGCCACAATGACAAACAGCATGTGAAGATGCCAGTAAGCCACGAGCCATGTGGCAAGGTATAGATTTATAGAAATGGATTAATTTAAGCTGTAAGAACAGTTAGCAAGAAGCCTGCCATGGCCATACAGTTTGTAACCAATGTAAATCTCTGTGTTTACTTGGTTGGGTCTGAGGCTGTGGGACTGGCAGGTGACAGATTTATCCTGACTGTGGGCCAGGCAGGAAAACTCTAGCTACAGTTTGTTTTCTTTTTCTATTTGAATTTCTCTCTCTTTGTGTCTGGTGTGTGTACAGTTCTAGACAATATTCAGGGCATGTGTACGTGTGATATTGTATATGTACATTTATTCATATATAGGCTCAATGCTTACGTTGTGACTCTTTCTTCATGATAGTTTTAACTTATTCTTTTCTCTGAGACAAGGTTCCTTAATAAAATCTAGAGCTTTGATACATGCCTTTTCTGGCTATCCCTCTTTCTACAAAGACCCCATCTTTGCCTTCCTCGGGTAGAACTACAGTTGACCTACAGTGTCCCATGACATTAATATGGGTTCTAAGGATATGAACTATGGTAGTTTTGTATGCATAAAGGATTTCAATCACTGAATCTTCTCCACTGCCTAAGACATTGTATTCTATGAGTCATTAATAAAAGTTTTCCATATTTTATCTCATAGTTTTTAGTGGTACATTAAATTATTTATCATTATATCTTAGTTTGCTAATCATAACTTTCATTTTCTTGCATACATCCCAGTGTTCTACTGACATAAACTGAGGTTTTCTTGTTTTTTCACTATATAGACATAATTTTGTATATGAGATGCATAGTTCTCATTCTGGATTATTCTAAATATTTTCTAATGACTGAGAGAAAATGAGTAGGCACTGAAAATAACTAATTGCTCTCATTCGTAAGGCATCTTACAAAATTTGTAATTAGTATTTATGCATGGAATGACTTTCCAGATGAAGGATATCCAATTTTTTTCTTGAATTTCTTGTATTCCTCTGGATTTGTCAATTGCCTCACCTACAGTGCACAACAAGGAAGAATGCCAAACACTAAATTGCAATTTTTGGATCTCCAAAATCTCTATTGGGATAAACACAAAACCATTGAAAATTGAATGTAAAAATGATGGATTACTCAAACAACAATTGGAAAAATTCCAACCAGGAGATAAGTGTCTGAGGGAATCTACAATATCATTAAGGCCATGTAAAGTTAGATACAGTTCTGTTAGTCTGAAAGAAGTAGGCATTTTCAGAAGGCAATTTCTTTATAGAACATGCAACCTTAAAGTTGAGTTACTCAGTGTATAAAAGAGTGTGCATGGCACTGAGTGACTGTACCTTTCTTTCCTTTTTCTCATCAAACATCATTATATGCCTGAGTGTGGCAGGGAACTAAGTGACCTTATTTCTTCCTCTTTCCATCAGATGTCATTAGATGACCTTTTCTGTACTACTTTTATGACTTGGCCTGGCCTGAGTCAACACTGAGTTACAGAAAAATCTCCAAAAGTCATTGCTAATCAGGGCAGTCAACAGTACCCATGTGATTATGTGATTGTAATGTGTAACTAAAGCTATCTTCAAAACATCTTTCACTAGGGCCCATTTGTCTACAGCAATTTAATGTTTCCCCACATGAGAGGAAGTTTGATGGGAAATATGTATAGAAGAAAAAGTTACATTTAAAATATTTTTGAGGCATTGTTTTGCTTTTATTTTTATGGAGTTTAAACACTTGAATATTTGAAAAGAATCTGTAGCCAATATACTTATTTTGAAAATTATTTTTCCCTTTTCTCCAGATTTTTAGTACTTATGACAGTGGGAAGTATTTGTCACTTAAGAAAATACTGAAAAGATCATTCTCTATGGGATGTGGACATACCTACAAGGAGAGAGTCTTATAATCTCTTTCCAGTTTTAATGCTGGAGACTGAACCCAGAACCCTGTGCCTGTCATGCATGCTCTATCACTAAGCTACACCCCAGTCCTGTAAGGATATGGATGGATACAGGTGGAACAGGTTCTGTAGGTGGAGTTTTCCTGTGTCTTATCAGTTGTTCTCAAATAACCACGAGAGACTTATTATTAATTAGAAATGTTCAGCCAATAGCTCAGGCTTATTACTAACTAACTTTTATAATTTAAATCAACCCATTTCTGTTAATCTATGTGCTGCACTGAGGCTCATAGCTTTTACTCTCTTGCATATCTTCCTTCCTTTCTGTCTGTCTGGCGACTCCTCTGAATTGCCTTTCTTCTTTCCTGCATTCTCTCTGCCCTGAAAATACTGCCTAACTATCAGCAATCAGCTTTTTTTTTTTTTTTTTTATTTTGCAATACAGTTCAGTTCTATATATCAGCCACGGATTTCCTTGTTCTTCCCCCTTCCGCCCCCCCTCATCTTCTCCCTAGCCCACCCCCTATTCCCACCTCCTCCAGGGCAAAGCCTCCCCCGAGGACTGAGATCAACCTGGTAGACTCAGTTCAGGCAGGTCCAGTCCCCTCCTCCCAGGCCAAGCCAAGCGATCGTGCATAGGCCCCAGGTTTCAAACAGCGAACTCATGGAAAGAGCACAGGACCCGGCCCCACTGCCTGGATGCCTTCCAAACAGATAAAGCCAATCAACTGTCTCACCCTTTCAGAGGGCCTGATCCAGATGGGGACCCCTCAGCCATTGGTTCATAGTTCATGTGTTTCCATTCGTTTGGCTATTTGTTCCTGTGCTTTATCCAACCTTGGTCTCAACAATTCTCGCTCATATAAACCCTCCTCTTTCTCGCTAATTGGACTCTCAGAGCTCCACCTGGGGCCTAGCCATGGATCTCTGCATCCAGATCCCTCAGTGGTTGGATGGGGTTTCTAGCTCGACAATTAGGGTGTTTGGATTTTACTCCTGCTAAAATATGTGTCCATTTCAATGTGTTACTTGGGTACTTCTCCAGGTATGAGAAGAGGCTGATGAAAAACAACAATAAAACCACTTAAAATAAAAATTTCATTAATTATGGCGTGAACTATTTAAGATCTGTGGCTCAATAAATTTTCTTCTATTTCACAGTCTGTTGCAGCCTGGATTTATCAGTTCTAAGCATGCTTGTATTCCTTGGGCACTGACTTTATCAACAAAATGCCTATCAGCATATACCAAACACTCTAATATCGCTGTGATTACAAAGTTACATACATATGTATCCATGTGCCTGCTGCTTTGCTTCATTTTGAATTTACATTATACATGCTTATTCAGTTAAAGTTTAAAAAGTACATTTGAGTTCGGTAATCTTTATTAAAATTACCTTTCTGAGAATTCATTAACTGCAATGAAAATACTCTATATGAAATTTACACTTGCCTTGAGGTACTGAATGTTTGAAAATTAAATATCAAACATTAGGAGTGAACATAAGATCAGAATATAGATGGAATTTATTCCTTAGAAAGTTACCTTTAGATTATTATCTTACAACATCTAGACCAAGATATTCTGACAAGTAAATCTAAAAGGATTCTACTATTAACCAGATTTTTAATCATGGCGAAAATGAGATGCAAAGACTGTTGTAGAGTGTATACCACTTGACATTAATGCACTACTATGTCAAAGTGCAATGTTAATAGATTGGAAAGATACCATAAGGAATACTCAGGTTGAGTGGCAACAAGAGACACTTTGAGATGCTATATGTGCTAGCATCCTTCATAAACTGTGGAGATTATAATAGCTCATCAGTAAAGAATATTTTAATAGTCTGTTAACTTTTCCCAAAGTTCATTTATCTTCCACAGAACTTTGTCTCTTTCTTCCATTGTTCCTTTACTCATTCATTATTGTGTTACTACTACATATGTTAAGCACTTTATTGCATATTGATTGAGGATATGCACTGCCTACCACAGGGTAGTCCTTCATTTGATAAATGAATTAATATTGATATATGCACACATACATATTCATACACATGTAAACATGAGAGGCATGAAAGCAGGAATAATAAAACAATAAAGTCACTAATAATTGTAAACCAATAATGACAAAAAGTTATGATTTTGGGAATAAAGGTTTAAGGAAAGCATTATATCACATGTGCTATTGATTTCAAGACTAAAGGCATTTTATTCAAATAAGTATTTTTAAAACATTCATTTAAATATCCTAATCTTTGTGTAAGTCCATATAGAAAATGTCATTTCTCATTTCATTGACAATGTCCATAGAAACCTACCATTAAAAAATGAAATTTTTGTCATTACCAAGCATGGGATGCTTTCTGTGGTCTGATAAGAACCCACAGAAAATATGAATATGTAGGTGGTTGAAATAGGAAAGACTAATACAACCTGTGGCTGATGAATCTTTAAATGAATTTTACTGACAGCAGAAGACAACCTTTAAAAATGTGCAGTACTTACTTAATAAAACAAACTGTGCTATGGGAGTAGAGATTTCACATTGTGGAAAACAGTTCATGGTAATTCAAGGGATAAAATACTATGTATGCAATATAAAGAGACAATATTACTTTATTAATTAATTAGTGTGCATAATAATCGATCATTATTTTTCAGATTTGAGAAAGCTTTTCAGAGGAAAAGGAAACTTTCCATGTATGTAGGACAATTTTTATCATTTACATCCCCTTTCTAGGCAGGGGTTCATATTAAATCAGTATTAACTATGATTTAATTTCACACATGACAAAACTAAGATTTATCACATTATTTACACATGAAAAGGCCCCTCAATACTATATTCATAACACATTTATTTTATTACATATGAGGCTATTTTCATCAGCTGTGTAGACAGAATAACACTAAGTGACTTAGATGGTGCAGTACCTTGTAGTTCTTATATTTGAATTTGTGTTATGCACATTCCTCATTTGAACTCTGGGGTCCAGAAATTCTCAAAGCAAACCACTGACCAGATGTTTAACAATGTTAACACAGAATGCAATTTTTCTCTGCTGCTTTTAGCAAGCTGATAAGCATATAGCTCCTTTACAATGGTCACCAAGTTAAAAATTTAGAGAAATCCTAAAACTTGTATCTATGTATACACACACACACACACACACACACACACACACACACACATATATATATATATATATATATATATATATATATATATATATATATATATATATATATATAATGTTGTGGAATATTAATTTAAGATGTGTTAAATTCTTTTATGCTGTGGGATATTTTTATAGTGATGCAAAGATGTATTGCGTTCCTTTATATTGCATTTGTTTAACACTGTGAAACTGTGTTGGTTGACTGTCTAAAACACCTGATTGGTCTAATAAAGAGCTGAACTGTCAATAGTAAGGCATGAGAAAAGATAGGCAAGGCTGGCAGGCAGAGAGAATAAATAGTTGGAGAAAACTAGGAAGAAGAAATTGAGGAGCAAGGAAGAGGAGGAGAGGAAGACTCCAGGGGCCAGCCACCAAGCTACACAGCAATCCAGGGAGAAAGAGGTAAAGAAAGGTATACAGAAATAGAGAAAGATAAAATCATAGAGGTAAAAGATAGGTGGGATAATTTAAGAAAAACTGGCAAGAAACAAGCCAAGCTAAGGTGCGGCATTCATAACAAAGTATAAGAGTCCATGTGATTTATTTGGAAGCTGGATGGCGGGCCCCCTAAAAGAGTAAAAAAATCAACTACACTATCTATCTATCTATCTATCTATCTATCTATCTATCTATCTATCTGTCTGTCTGTCTATCTATCTATCTATCTATCTATCTATCTATCTATCTGTCATCTATATATATGTATGTATGTATGTATGTATGTATCTATCTATCTATCTATCTATCTACTTATTTATTTAGTAATTGAGATTGAATCTCACTATGTTTTCCTGATTGGCCTAGAACGTGCTATATATACAAGGCTAGTCTTGAACTAAGAGATCCACTTGTTTCTGCTTCCAGAGTGCTGGAATTAAAAGCATGTTCTACCATGCCCACCAGTTGGCATGATTTAACCGGAACAATTGCAAAAGTACAGTTATAATTAAACATTCTAAAAGAAAATAATACATACTTTAAATAAAATATTTTAATAGAATGAAATTAAAAGATCTCAAACTGTAACTTTTGTTTCATTTTTATAGGCTGAAATTTAGTATTTTTTAAAATCATGATATAATTTTAAATAGGAATGAAGCATATTCCTACATAAAAATTTGTACCAAGATATTTATCACACAGTTTTATGGCTGTGTCCAGTTTTTACTTTTCCTCTATTAACACTGCTCTTTGTGAGCTACTTTTAAACATTCAGAAATAACCAATAAGTACTCAAAATATATAAATGAGAAGTAACTGGCCCACTTGTGTTCCATAGATGTATACAAATAAATATTATTAGTGTGAACTGTGGGAAAATCAGAATTCCTGCTAAAATAGCTTTAACCAATATCTTTAAAAGATATTGATAAATTCTTTAAAAGTCAATATATAGGCTCATCACTTAAGAAAATATACTGCTCTTCCAGTGGACAAAAGTTCAATGCCAGCACATACTTCTGGTATGTCATAATTACCTGTACTTTTAACTCCTCTTCTGACTTCTACAAGTACTATACCCGTGTGCACAAACATACACTCACACTTATGCATAGACACACAATTAAAATTAAAAATCTTAAAAATTATAGAAGACATCAAATATTGTAATTACAATGCTGATAAATACCAGAAATAATCACATTATATAAATATCAAACACAAGATAAATAATTTTATTGTAGATTATATAACAAGTTAGGGTGATGAAAGGTTACATTTAGTGGAAATGCAATTTTAATAGTGTTTTATTTATTCTTAGAGAATTTCATACAGTGTATTATGAACATATTCCTTCCTTCTCCCCATTTACCCCCATACATCCATAGCCATCTCATTTTATCTTCTCTCTGTAGCTTCAAGGAACAAAAATCATAAAACAATGACAACAGTAACAAATCACAAAGTCCAGTGGGTTTTGGCCTATGATTCCTGGGCATGGGGCCTATCCCATAGTGTGATCTGTATACCATCTGTCACTCCACAAAGAAAGCTGACTTTTCCTTAACAAGCAACCACCAAATGCCAATGAATCCCTTTGCTAGGGATCTGATTTTGTATCTAGATCCCCATCTATGTTCTGAGATTTTTGGGGGAGGGGGTTTAGTTTATACAGGTCTTATAAATGCTTCATAGGGTCTGTAGGTTCATTTCTGTATCTTCATCTTCGGAAAACACTGCAATCTTGAAGCCACCTACCAACTATGGCTCCTCGTCTTCTTCATGCTCTACTTAGATCTTGGTATTTTCAGGTGAGGGTTGTGCTATTAATATCCCACTTAGTGCAGAGCATTCCAAAGTCTGTTATTTTATGTACATTGGCCAATTGTGAGTTTCTGTGTTAATTGTTATTTACCGGAAGAAGAAGCCTCTCTGATGAGTATTGAATGGTGAAATGCCATACCTATGGGAATGGCAATTTTTCCTAAGGAGTAATTTTATTACAGCATTAAAATAGCAGAATTATAGTTATTGGTTCTCTTCTAGTTCCCATGAAATACATGGATGGCCTCTGGTTTTTAGATTCTTGACAGGTGTCAGGTATTGTGTTCTATCTATTTGAGGGTGGGGCCTCAAATATAATCAAATAGTTTTGATTATTTCCATAATATCTTTGCAATAATTGCAGCAGTGGACATGTCATCCCAGGCAGGTCATTGTTTTATTTTGCAGACTTAAGAACTGTAGGTGTTAAAGGTTTCTTGTAAACAGATAAAGGTGATTTGGAAGAGGGAGGATTAGATATAGGCTGGCTGATGGGAAGCAGCATAGAGGAGGGAACATTTGGAGGGATAATTTATGCTAAAGGGCATTTTAAAAAGTCCCTTGAAAACCTAAATCTATGTAAGTTTCATAAAATACATACATATATAAAATGACTTTAAACAGAGTTACCGTATAATGTGGGTACAACTCCAACTAGATACCATATGTCACCAAACAAAACCTCCAGTTTCTAGAATGGGTTACATCCCTGTTTTCAAGTGAACCTCTATTGAAGAGGAATTATTATTAACACTGTCTAAATTTCTTTTTCCTAACGTGAATATGGATTGTTACAATTATTGAAAACAAGACCTAAATGGGAAACACCCAACCAGGTGATAGAATCTTGGAGAAGTTTCAAGGCTTCTACTATTCTAAAACCTTTCCCCAAGTGTTCTTGCTCCTTTGTGGTTGATGAACTAGTATATGTCAAATTGGTTTTGATACCTTTTAAGACAGTATGAACTTACAAAGACATAATTTCCCTTTCTGTATTTAGAAATTCATAAATTCCAATATTAACACTGCTTGAATATCAGAAGAAATTTGGTTACAAAATACTATAAAAACTCATATATATATATGTGTGTGTGTGTGTGTGTGTGTGTGTGTGTGTCTGAAGAATTAATATAATTAAAGAAGTTTTAAAAATATAGTCCAACATCTATGTAATTTTTTGGACAAATTTAACTTGTTATATAGAATACAATATGTTTATTGATATAAATCTATAACTCCTCTATCAAGCACTGCTAGTTTCTATTGCATTTTATTTTATGAGTTCTAACAGAATTTCTAGCTACCATTTCAACTCTTGTTTCAACGGGTTAACTGTTTTTTGCTTGTTTAGGATGTTATAAAATCAACTTCTTCTTTAAACCTAAAAGGAAAATCTATTCACACCTTAAGTTCTGGCTCTGTTGATCATTACTGAACGTGTGCTGAAGAAAAGCAGGTTCAGCATACCCAAAGACCGAGGAAAGAGCTCAGTAGGAAATGTCACTGATTCACATCCACCACAATTGAAGGAAAGATTGCTTCACCTTCTCTTAGGCTGTATTTAACACATAGCCAAACAATACATATTCAGTATATACCAATCAATAATTTTGTATCTATTTACAACATTTTACAGTGTGTGATGATGATAAAAAAGTAGCTTAAGTAACTATAAAAATTCCTAAGATATATATTAAACATTTCAATGAAAAACTGGAGAATAAGTATCCTTTCCTGAACTTCATGATGAATGTACAAAATTTGTTTTCTTTGAAGGAGACAACTTCCATAGATATTTGCAATTCATATAGAAGGTAGTGTAAGATGAATAAAATATAATATGCAAAATTATTTTTACTACTTTAAGAGTCTTACCTATTACCTCATTTTGTAGAATACTAGTAAAATTAATGTTTCCAAGTAACAAATAATTTATCATATTAGTATAAATCAAAATCAGGTACAAAAGCATCTATTGCTTCTTGATTATTTTTGGTGAGTTAATGAGTAATACTTTCATTATTAAAATGCAGTCTTAGGGTTTCCTTTTAGTCCTAAACTATTATTACTATTATTAAAAATCTGCAAAACTAGTAGTAAAAACTGTTCCTATTTTGATTATAAAATGAGAGAAACATTGTGATATTTAAATTTTTATCTTAGGAGATATGTCATAAAATTATTGATACTTTGCATTTCATATAATCTTGACATAGCACACATAGTAGGTGAATGAGTAAAAGTCTGTGCTACAATTATAATATAAAGTGTTATATTAAATATTATAAAATATTCTGTGAAATATCTTCTAAATATTCTTAAACTATATTTAGAATCCAGTTGGTGATGATGTTGGTCATAATGAGATGATGGTAATTGCAAATACAGATTTCTAATTTGTCTTGAAAGACAGCTGTATTTCTTTCTTACTAAATGAGCACAAAGCTGGTAGAATAAGCCTGTGAGATTCACCAAATTTATGCCACCAAAGTCACACCAAACAATGAGAATAGATGTGCAGAAACCGAAGATGTTCACAACCAGTAAAATTCAAGGGGCTGATCTATGAAGCTGCCAACTATCATTTCATGAAACAGACTGGAGACACAGAAGGTAGCATTTGATAAAAAACATTGTATGACTGAATCTAAGAAGATATTGATCAGAGTCAATATCCTAGGCATTCTGGGGAATTTTATCCTCATTTCTTAAGGAAAAGGAAACAACAAAACTATTAGCACTGCCAATTTTTCATTTTTGCATTAAAAATATACTATTCAAATTTTTCTTTGCCTGAGGTTCTCATTTCCAAAATTCATTTTCTTTAAACCCTTTACAGATGTAGTACAGATGGCTTGCAAATCAATTTTTAAGTATAGAGAAAAGACCCTTTAAGCAGTCAATTATTACATGAACAAAAGTCTTATCTATTAGTTCTTAGATCTGAGTTGTGTACAACATGTCACCATCCAAACTCTTTCCAGATCAACCCTGCAAATGCCAACCCATCCAAATTTATATTCATGTTTTATTTTTAAATCCTTAAAGAACAATTCTACAACACAAAATGTTCTTGGATATATGGTCTTCCCCTGGATTGTGATAAACACACCAAGGAATATACACTTAGAGAAAATTGACTCTTTCTTCCTCAGCAGCTAACAATTGCTGGTCATGTGTCCAACTCCCCTTTCCATAATGAGATTTGCTCTGCCTGGCATTACACAGTTAGAATGCATGCTGTTACTACTACTGTAAGTTCATGTATGCACCTTCCCTGGTGTGTCTCAAAGGCACTATTTTCTTGAAGTCATTCACAACTTCTGGCTCTCCCATCCTTAAAGTCTAAATGCTATGCCCTTATAATCAAGACCCAAGAAAATTCTATGAAATCTACAAGTGCCATCATTACTGCAATAATTGATAACTCTCCCCCAAACACCCATGTGTTAAGAACTCCTCCTTTAAATGGGCACTATTAGGAGCTGGTGAAAGTTTTAAAATTTAACTTGTTGAATTGAGCAATTAATCTGCTCAACTGAGAAATCGATAATGTGAATTTGTACTTTTCCTTTCCCCATCTGCTGCATATTGACTATTGGTCCTTGGGCTCACTGTAAGAGTTGCTTTACTCAGCCATTCTCTGTCAATGCCATTTGGCATCCAAACCTGAGTCTTTAGAAATTCATTAAACAATCTTTACCTTGGACATCCATAGCTTTGAGCTATAAACATAGTTTATAAAATAAAAAATCTGAACAATTATAGAAAATTGACTAAGACATAATATGGATATGTTCATACATGCTACAGAACACTAGTTTACATTACTTTTCTCTTCCTCCAGTTAAAAATCACATAGACCTAATTGTACTTGCACTAAGATGTCAATCAGTCTTTCTAAGAGTAGGGATCCACACACACTTAAATTCCATTAGTTAGATTACCTTCAAGAATATTCCTGTATACTTAATCTCCCAAACAATGATTTGTGAGCTCTTTCATTAAGGACATGGGAATAGCTATGTACTCTCAGAAAACAATGCACTATTGTTTTCAACAATCAACCCTGCATTATTCACAGACATATTCGTCATTTATCAAAGTTATTAAGCACTTCTTACATGCTAAGTGCTATACTTTTATCTAGGAAGATGATAATGTATTAACAAAGTATATAAGGCTGGCACAGGACAGCAGGCAGTTAGGATGGTAAAAGGGGCTATTGTATACTTTACTTAACATGATCAGAAGAATTAGTAATGATGTGAAGAAATTCACTTAGGGAACACATAGAATGAATCTTGCTTAATTTTTAACATTTATTTGTGTATGCTCCTACATGTGTACATTCATGTCTATGCATGTACATGCATATTATCTATTCATTCACCTATGGAAGTCTAAAGACATCCTGATAGAGTAATTTCTGTCCTTCCCCTATGTGTAGATTGGGGATCCAAAACAGATTGTGAAACTCCATGACAATCCCTTCTTTGCTCTAAGTAATCACAGTGGTCTTTCATCCTCTTTTACTGAATACATGGTCTACAGAACTCATGTATGACAAAACTATGTGGAAAAATGTAAAGAAAAGGTTATACAGTATTAATTCCCTGTGATAATGTTTACAAGAATTTTGTGTGAAATACCAGAGTATATAAAACATAAGTTCATAGGAAAAGATGAGGAACTCGCACCTAAGAAGAATTAGTCTTTTGGAAACTATAACATCTTCTTAAATAGCATCTTCAATGGCATCTTAAAAATGTTTTTAAAGTAGTTGAATACTATCAATGACATCTTGTATTAATATATGAACAAAAAGAAGGTAAATCTCTGAAAAAGTGAAAGTCCTTTTCCCACATATGAAAGGTTAAACACAAATTGTCCTTAAAACATTTAAAAGCTAGAGCATCATATCATTGAGAAATAATCATATCTTTATCTACAATGTTTTTAATTTTTGCATAAAAAATTTGTGGCTTATGTAGGCAGACTCATTTACCTGTGAGAAACAAACAAACAAAAAGTGTTGAAACTGCTCTTAGGTAAAGATCTGAACCTCTGAAAGTTTCGATAATATTAAAAAGTTTAAATAAAGTTTCAAGTTGAGATTTAAAAAAACTCAACTTTTTAATGACTATGAGGCCAAATGTCTCAAGGATTTGATTCAGAAAGTGAATATAGCCAACATTATTATTGAATTTTAAGGATCAAAGAAGTCAAAGATATAAGAATTCATCTATTTTCTCCATTTTATAAGTTTCTCTATAGTAGACTTTTTACCATCCATTTTCAAACATCCCACCCAGCATTTCTAAAATTTCCCAAGGGAAATAATATGGACTTAAATTAAAGGCATACAACAATTCTCATATCTAGCAACTTTTTGGAGATCACAGCAGTGAGGGAGATATGAGCCTGTAAACTGCCTTGGGACACAGCAAGCAGAAAAATAAACTCTGGCTTCCATTTTTAACCGTTCACATTCGGGGTAAAACCACAGGATCTGGTGAAAGTTATGATCCCATATCATGAAACTTTCTATTTTTCCCATGTTTAACTCTGCTGTGGATTAGGTCCACGTAAAGCATATTAACATTTACTGATGTCACAGGTGAAAGAAACTGACCTTCACAGATTTTCTCTTAGAAATCACTTATGTTCTGTCTCACTGAGAAATTATCATCTACGAATTCACACACCTTTGAGGCAGTATTCGAGGGAGACAAAAAAGACATTATTTCAAAGTGGACATATTTGCCTACCTTTTTTTATTGTTCATGAGATAACATTGACATAATGTGTAAGTGTTCTAACCCTACCTTTGCAGATCTGAAACTCTATGACCTGTGAAACTGAAGAGGAAAGATCAATTTTATTTTTCTTATTAATTCACAGGTACATTCTGAACAGCAATTCCAGAGCTTTGCAAAATATCAGTACAAAATTATTCAGTCAAGCTACACTGTGAAACACTGATCTTCCCTTTCTCATCTCTCTATGCTGACATAATTTACTCATTACTTTTGTAATTTTAATGTCTAATTTATCTTGACTGTTTTCATACTCTTGTGCTGAGAATGAATAGAGAATTATTGGATACTGAATATATATGCAAGACTTTAAAACCATGTAGTATGATTTGTAGCTAAAACTGTATTTAAAAACTAAAGAAATCCTTTTGATATTTAGACTACTTGAATGAATAGTTACAATAATCTTGTGGCTAAAACGTGTTTGTAATGATAGATAAAAATGGAATAGATGCTGCCACTTTTCCTAACTCCCAACCAAGAATGTTGTGAGGATCACAAAAGCAATGTATGTGGAAAGTATGTAAAATTGGAATTTCCTACAAAGCCATTCCTACTTAAAAAAAAATGATGATCTATTTCTTTGAGAAGCCAGTGGAATAAAAGAAAAACTGGTCTTGCATGCAGTCCTTGATTCTAGCCTTTAATCAATGGTGATTCAAGCTAAAACTTGGCATTGCAATGAGGACAATGTTTCCTTTCCTCCATCTATGGCCTTTATTCTGCATTTCCTTGCTAATACTGAAGTTATTTGTGCTCTTCTACTTTGAGTTATTCTGAATGTCAATATTTCAGAAGTCAGAAAGTTCAAAGATGTCTTAGATATATATTGAGGTTCCTATGGTAATAAAATCTGACCCAAATTAATAAGCTATAAACACAAATAACATATCAGGGAATTTGTTTTTGTTGTTTTCTTCAAGAGTGGGAAGTCTGAGGTAATCTCGAAATGAAGGGAAAGGATTTCAAGTGAGAGGCGCTGTTAGAGGACAGTGACAGTGACAGTGACAGGGACAGGGATGGGTTAGAGGCAGGGATGGGTTAGAGGCAGGGATGGGTTAGAGGCAGGGATGGGTTACAGGCAGTGGTGAGTTTTTAGAGGCAGGGATGGGTTAGAGGCAGGGATGGGTTAGAGGCAGGAATCTGCAACTTATTGAAGCAGGTATGATGCCTGACTTTTTTGAAATAAGGTGCTGAAAAGGAAGCAATGGGAAAAAGTTCATTATAAAATTGTTTCTATGATAAGATTCTGGGAAATGAGATAGAGAGCTTGCCTTTTGTACATGAAAAAAGAAATACATGCAAAGCCAGAAACTATGTTGGAGTCCAAAGCTTATCCCGTGAACAGAAGATATAAATATATTCTTAAAGATATGCTCAGATATTGTATATTTTTCTTATATGAAATGTGCGGAACATTGACAGCAGGCTAGGAAATGTAGCCTAACATGCACTTAATTCTCTATAAACTTCTTAAACAAGGTAAGATTCAATCACAGGAATACATATCTCACCATGTGAAAAGTTTTAAGGAATAATTTAAGATAGTATTATTTAGTTAATGTAGCTTAGAGAAGTAAAATTTCATCACTGCTTATGAACAGATAGATTTATACTACTATAGATATACTATAGTAGTATATGTTTTATATATATATATATATATATATATATATATATATATAATAGGTAGTATAAAGCTACCTATCCATAAGCAGTAACATGTATCTAAGTTTCATTAAAAATCTAGAATGTTTTCAGCAAGCATGAGAAGGTTTTGTTTCACACTAACCAAAACAATTATTTCAATAAGCATTATAACAATTCCCCTAACAAATGAAGGAACAGCTGTGAAGAACAGGCTTACACCAAACTAATTCTCTGTAACATTATCAGGATGAATACTTTGTCTTTCTCAGTTTGACATCTACTCTTCTGACTTATATTATTGGAATGAATTCTTACAGTTAAAAATGTCAAATAACTTATTCATATGTGATGATAATATAAAATATTAATCTTAAAACTATGTAACTGATTAGATTAACTATATTATGCAAATTTATTAAGGCTATAAATTCATTTTAATTGATCATATTAAACATGATATTTTTAGCTAATATTTGTACCTATCCTTGTTAGAGATTAATGTCATCCATATTTGAGGAGTAAGTTATGTATGCCTTTGTGTTCCACAGAATTCACTTTTATTATTGTTTAACACTTTCAAAACAGTCACTATTCTACTTCAGGAGCAGCAAGCAGATGATTGAACATGGTGATCTTAAATTCTCTTAATTTGGAGAATACTTAGAACAGATGCATTAGAATGCTATGTCACATTATTGGATTAAAAGCAGTCTCCAGATTCTAGAAACATGATTCTAAGAGTTTTATATATAATGATATTAAATAAAATAACAAAATTTCCCAAAATATATAAAAGTAATATTTCAACTTATCAGAACTACAGAGACTTAATCAGTTTAGTCAAACTTCATATTTACTTGTTTCATGCTCCACTCTATGGAAAATAATACTCCTATTAGATACTATGAAATAATTATTAAAAATCTAATGCCTAGAATGCCTTATTTATTTTGGAGTTGTTGGACAATGAGGCTCATAGACCTATAAACATTACATCATATTGCCATTCCTATTGGTAGCCCCCCAGAACTTAAAGGTAAGAATACATTACTGAAGACTTCTTATAATTGGATTATAGAACATGGTGAGATCAAGCTGTTGCAGCCCTAATATTCAAACTGTTATAGGCCTGGTATTTCTACCTCTACTGGCTAGCTTTTATAGTGCCTGAAGATGATATGCAAGCTAGCAGAGGAGAAGAGTAATCATCTGCCATATGCTGCTATGAACCCTCTAAGCCAAAAGAAGGACTGGCCTAGCAAGGCATGAGGACTGTTGCTATAACAGAACTGACATCGTTGAAATCATCAACCACATGCTAATTGGATCTAATTCCAGCTGCACAAGCTGAAACCCATATCTTGCACCAATTTTGAGCCAAGAATCTATGGCTAGACTGATCATTCTACTCAGGGAAGAACCTACTCTTATTGTGTTATTAAATAGAGATAGTACTAAACTGACCCCTAATGATTTATTTTTTACATGCATAGGTGAATGCATTTCTTAACTCACATGTGAAAAGCTTTTATTTGTGGTAAATAATGATCAACATATAAACTCTCAACTGGCAGAGTTATAAAGAATATATTTACATACAAATGCACATAGGTTGGAACACCAGGTACCAAACAAGTGCAAGCATAAATCAGATCATTGCATATTTCAGCTTAGCTAAAAAATTGGGATACATAATGAGTATCTTTTGTGAGTTATGAATAGACTGGTGGTCTACATCATTATGTTCTCTATGTCTGTGGATTTCTGTAATGGGACAGTATTTGGGGTAGTCATGGAAGCAAAACGTGTGTGTGTGTGTTTGTGTATGTGTATGTTTTTAAAACAAATGATAATCAAAATCAGTAAAATTTTCATGGTCATAAATTTTAAAGAATTGTGCTTCAAATATTATTTTGCTTAGAAAATCTTCAAAAATAATCAAATGTCTGACATGGATAAAATAAATGTATAGCTGGCAATGTAATGTCTCTTTACTTACTAAGAAATGAAAATATAAGTTCCTTATACAAACAATTACAAATATATATGTAATTTAAAATATGAACAAGAATTAAAATTATTTGCCCAGCCCCCCCAAAAAAATGAAATTCTCTTATGGACTTATTACAAATATTCAGGATGATAGATTTCTATTATTATTAAAAGGCACATGTTTATTTCAAATTAGTGTCTAATATTTTGATCAGATGTTAGAGTAAATTTAGAAGACACACTTCTGAGGAATATAAGATTGTACATTTTAACTTCAAGAGAACAAGGCATTCTCTGTGAACACACCAGCTGGGCAGGCCAAGGACAATAGAGATCTTGACTGAAGACCTTCACCCCCAGTCTCTTCCAAAGCCAATGTTTCAGTCTCAAGCTTAGCAACACAACACCTGCTGTAGCCTTCCTTCACCCAACTCCTGTGGATCCAGGAGACCTGGGCCTCCTAATCTCCCTCCCCCTACTAGTTGCTTTATCCCAGCCTTCAACTGCAGCAGGCACACTCTACAAACCCACACACGACTCCTGCCAGGGAACCATGCAGGCTGAATGCAGACGCTCATTTCTCCCTCTGTTCCCCCAGACCCAATGCTCCTAGTCTCATCCCCAGCTCTATAGCAGAACAGCTACTACAGTCTCTCTTTTTTCTCTGACCTAAACCCCAACAGATACAAATATCTTCTCAAACCTGCTTTCCCATTATCAACTCATTATTGCAGCCTCCCAAACCAGAAAGCATTCCCTACAAACACACTGTCTGAGCAGACCAGGGAAACAGAGGAAACAGAAACCAAGGAAAAAAACACCCACCAACAAAGACAAATCCAGAAATCAGCACCTAGACTTATAATCATCTCATTATCATATGCCAAGTTGACAAAATAGAAGGAAAATCAATGACAGTCAAAGCAATATGTCTCCTCTAGAGTCCAGCAACTCTATCACAATAGTCCCTGAATAATCAAATATAAATACACAATGAATACCCTAACTCTTATCATAGAGCTTTTATCCAGTAACTGATGGAAGCAGATGCAGAGATTCTCAGCTATTCACCAGGCTGAGCTCCTGGAGTCCAGTCTAAGAGAGAGAAGAGGGATTCTATGAGCAAGTGCGTCAGGATCATGATGGGAAAACCTGTAGAGATAGCCAAACCAAACTAGTGGGAACTCATGAAAGTGGGATCAATGGAGCCTGCATGGGACTGGACTAGATCCTCTGCATGGCAAGACAGTTGCGTAGCTTGATCTGCTTGGGGGGTTCCCTGGCGGTAGGATCAGAATTCATCCCTGCCTGGTACACGAGCAGGCTTTTTGGAGCCCACTACCTATGATGGGACACCTTGTGCAGCCTTTAGGCCGGGGGAAGGGCTTGGACTTGCCCCATGGAGGCACATCCAATAGAGGCCTTGCCTTTTTTTATGATGGAAGGGGAGGCTGGGGGAGATGGGAGGAGGGGAGAAGGGGATCTTTGATTGGTGTGTAAAACGAATGAAAAATTTTCTTAATAAAAATTTTAAAAATACCTTAAAACTTGTCTGTTTGTCCTTAAAAAGAAAATGAATAAAATATTGTAAAGAAATCCAGGTACACACACATGTACACACACACACAAAAAAAAGACAAAGAAAGAAAGAGAAAGAAGACAGAGAAACTGTAGAAGGAAATGCAAAAATCTCTTAAAAGAATAAAAGAAAACAACAACAAAAACCCAGTGGAAGGCAACAAATAAAACTGTTTAATGTCTGAATTAATACACGAAAGAAATAAATAGAAGCAATTAAGAAAACCAAAGCTGAGGAAATTTTTGAACTGAAAAATTAAGAATGGAAACTACAAAGGCAAGCTTCATTAACAGAATGCAAGAGATAGAAGAGAGAATCTCAGGTGTTTAAGACAACATAGAGGAAATGGATACTTTGACTAAAGAAAATGTTAAATCTATAAGACTCCTGGCATAAATCATCTAGGAAATCTGAAATATGTTATAAAAGAACAAATCTAAGAATAATAGGAACAGAGAGGAAACCCAGCTCAAATTCACAGAAAATGATTTTACAAAATCACAGAAAAAAATGTTCATAATCCAAAGAGGAAGATGCCTATAAAAGTACTAGAAGCAGAAAGAGCAACAAATCGTTTGGATAAGAATAGGAAGTCCACTTGGCAAATAATAATAGACCTATTAAAGATACAGAACAAAGAAAGAATAATGAAATCTGTAAAAAGAAAAGACCACATAACATATAAAAACAGACCTATTAGAAGTAGAATAGATTTTATAGGTGAACTTGAGGTTAGGGACAGAAGGATCAGGCGGGAAGATGAAGAGGAGATGGAGTTCAGGGAGGGAATGCACATAGAGACAGCTTGTATTAAGGTGCATTTGAGGGGTAGTATGGAAAACTAGTACAGTTGAGTCTTCCTAAAATATATGAAATAGAACATAGTGAAGTCTCCAAATAATGAGTGAGACAGAGTCCCAACTGGCCATCTCTTGTGAACAAATGAGGCTTCCAGTATCCAGACTGGGTTACATTCAATACAGTTGTCGGCCGAGGGGTCCCACGGATATACCCCCAAACCCAAGACTATTGCCAAGACAATAGTTTGCTCTCCATAAACTGAGAGTTAAGGCCCCATTACTGAAGACAATACTCACATTAGTCATTGAACATACAGAAGGCCAACTGATGCCTACATAAAACCCTCACCCATACATTCTATTGTCTTTGGTACAGGAAGGTATTGTGCAGCACAAAAAAAAAAAAAAAAAAAAGGTAAACACCAACCAGCCACAAAATCTTTCATCTATAATCTGTCCTTCCTGCAAGATATATTAGGGCAATGGTAGCACAAAACTTGTGAGAGTAAGCAAACAAGGTCTAATTTGACTTAAGGCCCACTCCACCAGATGAAACCCATACCTGTCCTTGCTTGAGTGACCAAGAATCAGAGATTAGTTAGACCTGAGATCTAGGGTAAAACCAAATACTACTGGTCTAAAACCAAACCAAACCAAACCAACAAAGGTAACGATAAATGATTCCTAATGATATTAAGACATACTCAGATCAACACCTTACTTAGTCAGCATCAGAGATGTTTCCTGTTGCAGTAGATGGAAACAAATACAGAGAACCAGAGCAGAATATTATTCAGAGAGTGAGAATGAAACATAGAGCTCTAAATAGGAGGCTTCTCAAAAATCCTTTCTGTTAGAGCTCAGGGAACCCCGGGCGAAAGGAACTAGAAAGAGTATAAGAAGTCAGAAGGCATGAGGGACACCAAGAGAATAAGACCCTCTAAATCAACCGAGTAAATCTCATATAAAATCACAAAGACTGGAGCAGCAAGAATGGGGCTGACTAAGGTCTGAGTCAGGTCCTCTGTGCATGTACTTTTAGCTTGAAGTTTACTATTTTTATGGGACACCTGAATTGTGAACAAGTGGGTGTCCAGTTCTTGTGATTTCTCTTGGGCCTCTTTTTCTTCTATTGGTTTGCCTTGTGCAACTGCTATGTGATGGTTTCTGTTTCTTATCTTATTATTTTTAATTTGGCTAAAAAGAAAATTGAGTTTATTACAGAATAATAACTTTAAGATGACAAAAAATCCTTAGGTAATCATTGTAAATCTACAAAGGTGACCACACGCAGAACAAAGTGTGTAAAATATGCAACGATGTAAGCTCTTGGTGTGAACATGTTGGTAGTTTGCATTTCAAGATATATCTTGAATTTCCTGATGAACAAAGTTCCTGTTAGTAATTTTTATTCATAATTTTATGCTATTTATTAATACCAAGTCTACAAATTTGAAACTTCTTGGAGGAAAAAATTTAATAGAGTAAGTGAGGAAAAAAAAAACTTTTAAAAGCCCTCAGAACCTATGTTTCCCTCAAGGTTTCCCTATTGCTTTTCTTCTCACAGAGAAATCCTGGTTCACACTTTCTGATTAGGAAGAAGTTCTGTGAGATATCCTTGCAGAGGAAGATCATTCCTGGAAACAAAGTCCCCAGTCAGTGTGTAGAGCAGCAAGTAGAGGAGGTTCTCTCAGATCATATCACAGCAGGTGCAGATTCCTGGGTAGGAAAAGAAAAGCCTTACTCTGGTCACCCAGAAACCCACAAGGAAAGCAACCTCCCGTAGTCCTAACTACTTAAAATTTCTTTTCCTTTTAGCTCAGTTGTGAATATTTATTTAAATGGAAAAAATGTGAGGTTTTATTTTCATCTTTATAAGTTTATAAATAAAGCCATGTGTCAAATTGGAGACTTCTTTTACCTTCAATAATTAAATTTTAAAAACTCAAATCTTATGAAAGAATTCAAGTTTATTAATTGAAAACATTGTGATTATGCATTTTAAAGTAATATTAACATTTCTGTTTAATTTTTACTGCTTTAATCCATGAACATAATTAATAATTCTGTTACTCATGGGACCTGGTTCCTTGATCTGGATAATGAATCATTTATAAAGGAATGAGCCCCAGGGAAGTAAATTAAATTATTTTTCTACTCTATGCAGAAGATGGCTAAGATATTTTAGATTGGAAAATATTTTTGGTGGGTCACATAAACTCCTGTGGGTATATTAACTTTCAGCTACACTTGAGTGAGTGTAAGCCTTTTTAATTGGAATAAGAAAACAAATTATAATTTTAAAATTTTCAAAATTAAATGGATACCAAGTACTTCAACAACAGCAAGAATATTTTGCATATATATATACATATAATTCATGTATATAAAAATGTAATATCGTGTGTGTGTGTGTGTTTGTACAAGCTTACAATAAGATAAGAATCATGCACATGGGAAGCTGCTCTCCATATAAGCATGAGGATTTGAGATGGGATTTTTAGCATCAATGTGAAAAGACAGATGTGGTGTGTACCTGAAGTAACAGCACTTGGTGGCCAGAGAAAAGAGGCACTCTGGAACCTTTGGCAAGTTAGTCTAGATGAATTAGTGATTCAAGGACGGAGTTCATCTAAAAGGTAGTGTAAAAAAAAATAGAGGCAGACACTAGACAAGAAATGCTGACCAGCAAATCCTGTTACTCACATACATGAAGTCCCCATGCACACACATTGTGCAAACATATAAAGCATCGGTAAGCATCAGTATGGACAAATAAAAAGATACAAAACTAACTCAGACAAAGATATAAATTAGGATATGGCTATAGTAGTAGAAACAGATTGATATGTAAATACTGAATGCAGTTTGAAATCACAGTGGTAACATGCTTCTATTGTTCTCTATGTCATTATTGGAGGCAAAGTTTTCTTTCCATTACATGGTCATTGGAATAGTGCTTTGGGTCACATTCCGACATCAATGCAGAAAGCATGACTTCTTAAAAAAAAAAAAAAAGGCTTTTAGTATGTCTGGAAATACTACCCTGCCAGGCAGGCAGTGGTGAAAAATTCATGTGTTTTATTATGAAAGAATTTTTAAAGGTGTGTTTAAGATCACTTTAGGTGTATTTAAGATCACTTTAAGATATATCGAATTGATTTCCATTAGTATTTCAACACTCAGCAAGGAGGAGTGTAGTAGATTAACTTTAATCTATGATTTTCTCAAGCCTAGTTAGCTTCATCTTTATCTAATGCAACCCACTTCCAACTTATATTTTCACATATTGCTTCCAATAATCTTCACTTAGGCTTTTTAAATTCTTTAAAAAGTCAGTAGGATTTTGTTCCTCCCTCTTCAGAATTTTACTATTTAGATGTGGGAAATATGTTAAAAACACTCCAATGATAGAAAAATGCAAAAGGTTTGCAAACAAAAATATCC
Organism: Peromyscus eremicus; assembly: GCF_949786415.1. Classification (NCBI taxonomy): domain Eukaryota; kingdom Metazoa; phylum Chordata; class Mammalia; order Rodentia; family Cricetidae; genus Peromyscus; species Peromyscus eremicus. Next base: position 8,066,343 of record NC_081421.1, read on the forward strand.
TTTTTAGGACTTATTTTTCTTTGCAGAAATAACCACTACTAACAATGTCGTGTTTACTATTCTTTTAATTATATTTTAAGTGAATTCCAAACAAAATGTATGGAACTATGCAAGTATTTAGAGCTATGGCATTATTTTTGTATAAAACAGAGGATGTTATGTCAAAAATTTTGATGAATTTTTAAAGCACTTGGAACCCAAATGCTAATACATGACGCAATCCAAAATGGTAAATGCAATGTAGTAAACACAAACTAAAAGCATAGTACAATGCCACATACGAAAATGTATTGTTTTGAATTTTGCATAGGGAAAGTTTTAAATTCACCCATTCATAACCATTATCTTCCTAAAGTCTATGATTGTTTTGTTCATACAGAGTATATGAAAGTCCTCTTTTTTGTATGATTTTAATTTTCTGTCACTCTCTATAACTCAGTTTCTCCATGGCAACTATTTCCATAGACTTTTGGGTGTACTGATTTTTTAATTGACTTTTGACATTGAAACAACTAAATTGACCTCTTATCTTTTGACACTGGAAGCTGAAGTGAGACACAAACATGATGAATTGAAAATTTATGTTGTACTCTTTCAGTGAGTAACTCACATGTCTAGAAAAATTCAGTATGGAAAGAAATGTCATTATGCTTGGCATAAAATATTTAAACCTACACATTCAATTTGTCTATTATGAGCTGTGTGTTCAACATAGTTATGCATATGTCCATATTCTGTACATTAAAAGTGAAAAGAAAATGGTTCAATATATTTATGAAGTATTTATATGAAATATGAGGAAGAAAAAAAAAGGAAAGTGTATGATGTGAAAGCTAAGACTATAGGTTAAATGCCAAGAAAGCAATAAACACACAACAGATTTGTATGCATACCTCAGTATGGAATAGTAAAACTTTTAAATAGTTTTTAATTTAATATCCACTTGTATATTTGACAGTGTGAAGAGTAATTCCAGCAGATACACAGTCAGAGTGATGATATACTAGCACTGGATATTTTAATATTCAAAACACATAGGTAGAAAAACTAAAGATTGGCTTTTCAGAGCAAACACTCCATGAACAGGACGCTTATTTGAATTTTTCGTACTACAAATGGAATACCATCCATTACTTGAGAATCAATGGCATAATACAGCATTCACTTGGCATGCTAAAATCAAATTATTTATGCCACAGAAGATTATAAATCAATTCAGTTCTGCTTCCAAAAGCCAAAAGTTCTTTTCTTAAACCCTCAGCTTTCTTTAGTGGCATTCTTCTTTTCCATTTCTCATCATATGTTGTTAGAAGGTGTGTCCAGAATTTTACAAGTTCAAGGCTCATGATATTTTCTGAGTATATTTTACACATTAGTTTGATTTAAATTAATCTTGTAATATTAAATAGTGTTTTAATGAAACAAATGAATAACACCTATAATACGATGTGAGCCTTCAAATTCAAATCCTGATACAGTATTGATTTTCAATATGTAAATCCCTTGTTACAGAAAATAGGTTCTGTACATTTTAATATTCAACCTACTTATGTTTGCATACAGACTGTGTTATCCTTCATTTATAAATATCTTATTGATTATCTTTCCAGAACACATTTAATTTAAACTGTTTTACATGATGAATGGTATTATCATATTTTCCCTAAAACCATATCTGGTGAGTTTTGCACTTTCCACAACTGATGGGAAAAATATTCCTGAATTCTTTTTGTTGCTGTTTTCCTTTATGTTATTATTACTTTCATCTTTTTTCCTTTAAAGTAGAAACACGAAAGGCCAAAAGCAGAAAGGGAAGAAGTTAGAGCCTTTTAGTGATCAAATGTCAATGATGGAATCTCAAAGTTTATTTGCAAACTACTGTCAGTTGTATGAACAACGATAATTGTTAAGAAAAACTTGAGATGGGGGGTGGGTCATGGGGAAGACTGAGGGGGAACAGGAGGAAGGATGAGAGGGGGATCTATGTTTGGTAAGTAAAATGAATAAAAAATTATTAAACAAAAATTAAATTAAAAAAGCAGGATTATATTTTCATTTGAAAAAACTAATACCTTTAAGTGGTTGTCTTAAAATTATCCTTTATATTTACCAATATGCACAAGAAATCAAGATGAGTTGAATGATTAAATTTTATTTAAAATCGTATCATTTTTATTTAAGCTTTCTTAAAGTTCCTAAATAATGCATAAGTAAAGGCATAGCCTCTGTGTAAGCAGGATTTGTACATATTTTTAAGCTCAGTCTTCATAAAATTATGATTGCTGATTAGTAGATAAAAACTGATTTTTTCCTGAGAATCACTGAAGAGGCCTTACCTCTCACATGTACAGTTCCCCTTCATATATTTTTTATAGACAGATATTATATTATAATCCTCTTTAGAAAAAGAGTACCAACAATTTAATGTTAAGCATAAATTTCTTTTTGGGCTTATTTTTAAATATTATTATATCTGAGGAGGACTATTTCTGTCTGTATGTGGGGGGGCATGTGAGTGTGTGTGTGTGTGTGTGTGTGTGTGTGTGTGTGTGTGTGTACATATGAGTGTGCTGTAAGTACAGGAAATCTTGTCTTCCTCAATTGCTCTATAACAAGCCTGGGATTCAGTGATTGGCTAGGCTGTCTGGCCAATGAGCTCCAGAGATTCTCCAGTCTCGCACCTATGCAGGGACTTTTGTAGTTACATTAACTATATTTTACAAATGATATGGCCTATAGGTGGCCAGAGAGTGGAATGTGGTGCTTTGAATGAGAATGTCCTATGTTGCAGTAGCGCCCGCGCGACAACCACCTATTCACCATGTCCGAGCAAGGGGCTGTGGATTAAAAAATCAGAGATGGCCAGGCGGTGGTGGCGCAAGCCTTTAATCCCAGCACTCGGGAGGCAGAGCCAGGCAGATCTCTGTGAGTTCGAGGCCAGCCTGGGCTACCAAGTGAGTTCCAGGAAAAGGCGCAAAGTTACACAGAGAAACCCTGTCTCGAAAAACCAAAAAAAAAAAAAAAAAAAAAAAAATCGGAGACAAGAGACAGGGGGTCATTCACCCCAGAAGAATGCTGAATTCCATTTATTGATGGAAGGAGGAGGCCTTAAATACAGGCTTAAAGCACAATGGGAGAACCCCCGGAGGGCAGAAGTTCGCTACCAGATGTTCTACAGGATACACAAACAAAGAACCTCCAGTGAGCACTCAGGAAGAACTGGCAGGGAATCAGCATAGGAAGGACATCTGGTCAAGGTCAGCAAGCAAGGTAACAGCTACCCAAAATGGGGGGCCAGGACACTACTGATCTAAATAAGTTCATATATTTGAATAAGTAATCCTCAGTTTGTGGAACTTATTATGAAATGTAGACAGCATGGTCATATAGGAGTAGATACGTCATTGGGTTCATTATGAAATATAGACAGTATGTATGTCTTTGTGATATAGATAAAAAGATAGGTTATTGAATCTACTTTTATAAGACAATTACTAGTTTTAAATACTTTACATTGGATTGGATTTTTATATATTGTATACAAATTATATATATTGAGATTGATATTGTTAGAAAATGCTATACGTATATTTCTAATCTTGTTCAAGATATTGTACTTATACAGTTCATTTAACAATATAATGCAATTTGCTAATCCATGAATGTTAATATTACCAACTATTAGGATATAAAGAAGTGAAAGTTAGTAGTTAGATATTACAGTTGAACTTGTAGTTATATTAGGTATGTTTTCAAGGCTGAGCAGATATATTTTAGATAGGTCATCTTCAAACCCTTCAGAGATCTACAGAATATTGCATTTAAAATGTTTTAATAACTTAGAAATTTTTCTTTTTTGATATGACTATGAGACATGTTGGCTCTTGGCAGCACCAATCTACTTCAGAGAAGAGATGGGCATTGAAGAAACTGCATATGGAGTTAACTTTCATTGTGGTAAAAGTTAGCCACTGGACAACAAAGTATCCTCAAATCGACTGCTGACAAACAGGACAAAATGGACAGAGAGGACACGAAACAAAGGACTACTGATTCTTGCCAAGACAAGTGTGGTTGTGGCTTTAGCAACAGGAATCCTCTGAGGTCAGGACAATATGGCACCATTGGTCAAGTGGACTTTGCAATCCGGAAAAGGTACAGTGCCCCTTTCTTCGAAGCTAGCTGAACTAGCAGTGGACCCATGGCTTCTGATGTGCAGTGGAAGAGCAACTGAAACAGTTGTTCTTGAAAGAGTAATTAAGCTGACAGAGTTTAACATCTCAACGATAGACTGGCATTTAATAAAAGAGATAAAGCCACCCACAAGCCAAGAAGAATGGGATGCAGAGAAGAATGGGATGCTGAGATAAAGCCACACACACAAGCAAAGAAGACTGGACAGCTAAATTAAAAAAAAAATCAACAATTTCCAGAATTTAAAACCCTGAATCATAACAGGACACTGGTGGAATTCAGGTGCTTCTGGTACATGGACTACTCTCACCGAATTTGAGGTCGAACTGTAAGCCTTATGTACATCTTACTTTACAAATAAATCTGTAAGATAAGCTAAGCCTATAAGCTGAAGATGATGCCCCAACATTGTGGAGAAACCTCCAGTGACTGTCCAGGCAGCTGGCTGTTTCTGTCAACTCACATTTTTTTGGAAGCTGCTTACATGCACTTCCTGATTTTTTTTTAGGTAGTATTATTTCTTTCTTGGGTCTCTAAGGGAGCTGAAGATTAGGTAGTTATAGTTATAGTTAGTTGAAGATTAGATAGTTATAGTTTTCCTTGTTAAGAATTTCAGAAAAGAAACTCACTAAAGAGGTGTAAGCGTATAAATTTGAAAGACATAAGATAGTTCTCTGTTAGTAATAAAAGTTAGGATAGAAAGTGAATCAAGTACACTTTGGACTTACCAAAATAGGATAGATAATGGAATATTTTCTATGAGTTTGTCAAATGCAAATGGACTAGACATTGTTTAAGTATTTATTGCTTGTATATATTGTATATATTTATTGTACTTACTGTATATAAGTCTCTATGAGACAGGCAGTGACAAGGAAATCATGTGGTTGGGTTTAGAGCCAATGAGAAGGCAGAAGAGAACGGCAATAAAAAGGCAGCTCACAGGAGAAGGTCTCTCTCTTAGTGGAAGCATGGCAGCAAGTGGTAAGCTAAAGGCTATTCACTTTGATCTCTTGAGCTTTTAACTCTGTATTTGGCTTTGTGTTCCATGTTTAAAAAGACTGTTTAGAATTTCGTCTACAAGTATGGTCATATCAGAGTAGATACGTCATTGAGTTCAAATATTTCAAAATCACACACCATCCTCAGTTAGCTCTTCGTGACTCATAGTTCTTCCATGTTACTATTCATGGAACTAAACACATTATTTATGCCTTGTTGCCAAGTACCTCCAAATGTTGAGCTACTTTCTCTGCATATTTGAATTTCTTACAGCATGTAGAAATGTCCACAAGAGCATGTGAATATCCTGAAAAAGGAAGTCAACTTGCATAGTGATAGGTGTTATAAAGTCTTCTATGGGGTAGTGGCAGATTTGATGGTGAATCATTTAGAGAGGTGGTCTACAGAACAGTCCCAACTAACTGTTCATTATGTGACCTGGAGGTAGACATGGCATCTATGTTAGTTTACTGGGACAGATGATGAAATCAATGGAAATATCTTATCTTCCACCCTTGGCTGTGAGAATTCTGGTGTTAGTATGTCAGTACATGTTGTGTCCAACAGCCAAGAGATGTGGAACCATTCTTCTCGTCCTCTAGAAGGGTTTCCTCTTGTGTTTGTTTCTTTCAACATTGTCTCCACTTTATGCCTCTTTTTCATATGTGTGTGTGTGTGTGTGTGTGTGTGTGAGCTTAGAGTTAGTTTTTTACAATGGCTCATCCACATAGTTCATTACAATCATAACAAATGCTGGCTCAAAATAATTCAGCCTATAACAGTATCCATAGAAGCATATGGATACTTACGATTAGTTCAAAACATGAATGATTTTAAAGAGAAATGTCACAGGAATTTGTAGGCCCAATTTGAAATAGAAATTTCAAATGGACCAGGAAATTGAACATTCATTTCTGAAAGAATAATCTGTACAAGAGTGTGTTTAAGTGCAACAAAGGATGGGCTGTGTCCATGGGCATAAGTAAAGGTCAGTGTAACTACTATTTTATACTTTTAAGGTAAACAAGGAAAATATCAGATGTCCACATGATTGTATTTCCTGGTGATCAGAAATACAAACCTCATGCACATAAACTGTTTGTTGTTGCTGTTGTTGTTGATAGGAAATGTAAAAGACAGCAAGTGATTGTCAGTGGCAATCTAGGAAGTTAGCAAAGGGAAGTTTGAATAGTAGGGTCACTCTAGGTGGTTATTGTGAAAGACAGAGTGAGTCATTTCTACATGACACTCAAACATGACATGAGCAGCTGGCTGAGCTGTCTAAGTACTCATGTCTTAGCATCTTCAGAAGACAATTATCAGTCAGAAATTAGTGGAACTTCCTATATGAAGCATTGTAATTCATAAGAGTAGATCAGCTGTATTCCTGTGCTCAAGATTTGACTTGATGGCATTTTATTCAATTTCCACAAAGCAAAATTTACCAACTTAGAGAGCAAGGAAGCACTAATTTCACATTATCACCTATACACTAGTGGGGTATAAGGATGTTTGCTTTAGTCTTCCCCACAGAAAATGTAACATCTGTAAGAAGGAAAAATAAAGCAAGAAACAATATAAAAGTTAAAATTGTAAAACACATAATTTTAAACAGCATTCTTTCCACTCTAAAGGACTCATAATCTATAAAATACTATTCTATAAAATTGATGAATTCATAAAGAATAGAAATGCAAGAGTTAAAATGAGGATAATGTAACGAAGCAGCTAAATTAGCAGAAGCTTAAAATAACTTCCTTTTATACCCTTTGTTCTAAGTCACAAAAGTAGTGGTATAGCTACAGAAAGTGGATAATATCTGCTTTTTCATACATTAAAATTAATTGTCCGAAATTAATTATTTTGGAAAAAATAGGTCAATATAATTTTGTGAAGAGATTTAGCGAGGTATTTGTCCAAATTACTGTGAAAAATTTCTTAGAAGTAAAAATATTGAATAATGACTCAGTTTTGTCTATCTTCTAGACTTACAGACTAAACATAGGTACTCACTTTGGGGAGGTAATCAATCTTTATAGACCATAATTATTATAATTATTATATTGATTTTGTGCTTGTTTACACTTTCATAAATGTAACATATTCAATAAAATATGTCAGATTTGTAAAGCAGTCTGAAAGTGTGATTATTTCACTATTACACTGCCCTAGCACACACACACAAAGAAATTTTACAAGTATCTTTCTTTTTTATTTCATTGAAATCTCTAAGTATATATTATTTGTAGAGTTTTCAAAGTACAGCTGCTAAATATATGGTCTTGTCATGAGGTTAATTGCCAAATTTTCTAAGAATAAATTTTATATTTAAATACTTCTGCAATAAATGTTTCTTTTCTTTTTTTTATAACTGAAAATACACTTTTTTCTCACATAGTATATCTTGATTATGGCTTCCTATTCCTCTATTCCTCCCAGTTTCTCCCCACCTCCTCTCCCATCCAGATTTGCCTCTCTCTGACTCTCAATTCAAAAACAGATTTTTACAAGATAATAATGAAACATGATATAATATAATATAAAAGACAAATCAAAAATAAACACATTGGGATTAAAAAACAAGCAAACTAAAAGGAAAGGGCCCATTGAAAAGGCACAAGAAACAGAGACTTTTTGCACATTTAAGAATGCCATGAAAACACTACACTGGAAATAATAATATATACACAAAGGATCTGTAAGGTAAAAAGAAGAAGAAAATATAAGTAAAATAATAAGATGAAATTTAAAATGAATCCCAGTACTCGGGAGGTAAGAGACAGCAGATATCTGTGAGCTAGAGGCCAGCCTTGTCTACAAAGCGAGCTCCAGGAAAGGCACAAAGCTACACAGAGAATCCCCATCTCAAAAAACAAAAACAAAAACAAAAAAAAAGAAAAGAAAGAAAAGAAATTTAAAATGAAAAAGGAAAAGAAAAAACTCTGAAACATGTGACAACCAATTCCCAATGATACCACTGAATTTGTTTTCTTTTGGCCGTCCACTACTAGGCATACAGCCTCCCTTCAAGACTTGTTTGCTTCTCTAGTGAGACTCCTTTGCAGGAAACAAAAGTTTTCTTTGCAAGTGGTTATCAGTTGGTGATTGCTCCTGGGTTAAGGATGAGGTCATGTGCCCACTGCTCCTTTCATTTCTAGGATCTTTCTGATGAAGACCTGTGCAGTCCATGTGCATGCTGCCTCCGTCTCTGTGTGTTCACATTTGTGTAGATTATGTTGATTGAGAGGGTTTTGTTTCCTTTGAGGTCTTCCATGCATCCCTTCTGGCTCTTACACCCTTTCTATCTCCTTTTTCACAGGGTTTCCTAAGTCCTAAGGAGATAGATTTTATGGAGACATTACTTTTTGGACTGAGTTTTCCAAGGTCTTTATTTTCTGGCTGTGGTTCTCTGTGTTTGTTCTCATACTGCTGCAGTATCTCTAAAGATAGTTGAGCAAAGTTCTGATATATGAGTATACCATAATGTCATTAGCAGTCATTTTATTGCTACTTTTCTTTTTGAAAGCAATATTTGGTTTTACCTAGGTCCATGGGCTATCAAGGTCTCGGGTTCGTTGTTACTCAAGCAGTCTCAGGTAATGGTTCCATCTCGTAAAAGGGGCTCTCAGTCAAATCAGTTATTGGTTGGTTACTCCCATATGCTTCATATCATCACACTGCACATCTTGCAGGCAGGATATTGCTGTAGATAATAGGTGTCCTAATATCATATATAAGCCAATATATATCATAGTTGTCTTTCTGTGTCTTGCTTAGCTTACCGCAGATGATTTTTTCAGTTACACCCATTTACCTATGAATTTTATTATTTTATGTTCTTTTTTAATAGCTGAGCAATACTTCATTGTATAAATTTAGAACATTATCCTTATCCATTATTCTCCTTGGGGACAGCTATAGTTTTTTTTTCTGATTTCTTTTCTATTATAAATAGAGCAGAAATGAACACAGTTGAGAAAATTCTCTGTGGTAGTATACAGTGCCTAGTAGGTATATGGCCAGGAGGCATATAGGTAGATCTTGAGGTAGACCAATTTCAATCTTCCTGAGGAACTGCCGCACTGACTTCAACAGTGGTTGTATGCATTTCCATCAGAAATGGATGAGTGTTCCCCTCACCCCACATCTTTACCAACACAAGCTGTCACTTGTTTTATTAATCTTAACTATTCTCACAGGTATAGGATGAAATGTCAAAATATATTTGATTAGAATTTCCATGATGACTAAAGGTGTTGGAAATTTGCCTTTTGAATTTCCTCTTTCGAGAGTTCTATTTAGATCTGTACCCAAATTTAATTACCTGTTTTTGATTTCTTGATAATCTAGTTTCTTGAGTTCTTTGTATATTTTGGATATTAGCCTTCTATTGGTTGTGGCATCCTCTTTCCCTTCTCAGCCTGTTGGACACCAGGCTGAGAAGGGAAAGAGGAAGAATAGATGACAAAAAGCTTTGAGTTCCAATAGAGAATTGCTTGGTTTCTATGAGTTTGTAGACTTTCTGTTGTTTCTGTTGTTGAAGTCCAGCTTTATTCCATGGTGGTCTGATAGGATGCAGAGAATTTTGGTTTGTTTCATTTTTTTTCCATTTTACTGTATCTATTGAGACTTGCTTTGAGAATGAATATGTCGTCAATTTTGGAGAATATTTGTATGATACTGAGAAGAAGGTACACTATTTTGTGTTTGGGTAAAATATTCTGTCGATATGTTAGGTCCATTTGGTTTATGTTTGTTAACTTCAGTATTTTTCTGTTTTAGTTTTTGTTGGATGGTCTGTCCATTAGTGAGAATAAGTGTCCAAGTCTCTCACTATTACTGTGTGAGTTTGGATGTATGATTTGAACTTTAGTAATGTCTCCTTTACAAATGTGGATAACACTGCATTTTGGGCCTAGATGTTAAGAATTGAAACATCAACTTGGTAGATTTTTTTCTTAGAAAAATGTGAAGCATCCTTCCCCATCTCTCTTGATGAAATACGGTTTGAAGTATATTTTGTTAGACATTAGAACAGCTACTCCAGTTTGCTACTTGGGTACATTTGCTTAGAAAATCTTTTTCCAATCCTTTACCCTGAGGTAATGTCTATCTCTAATGGTGAGGTGTATTTCTTGTATGTAGCAAAATGATGGGTCCTTGTTTTGCATCCATTTCGTTAGCTTGTGTTTTTTTTTTTATTGAGCAACCAACTCCATTGATATTAAGTGATATTAATGACTAGTGATAGTTATCTCCTGCTTTTTTGTTGCTTTTTTTGGGGGGTGGTAGTGTGTGTGTGTGTGTGTGTGTGTGTGTGTGTGTGTGTGTGTGTCTATTCTTTTGGGTTTGATGGTGTGAGATTATTTATTTTCTGTGTTTTTTATGGGTGTAATCTCCTTGAGTTGGCGATTTCCTTCAATACCCACTACTATGTTTGTGGATAGATATTGCTTAAATTTGAATTTGTCATGGAATATCTTGTTTTCTACATCTATAGTGATTGAAAGTTTTGCTGGATTTAGTAGTCTTGGCTGGCATCTGTGTTCTCTTAGTGTCTGTAGTACATTTGTCCAGGCCCTTCTTGCTTTTAGAGATTCCATTGAGAAGTCAGGTGTAATTCTAAAAGGTCTGACATTGTATTTTACTTTATCTTTTTTCTTTACAGGTTTAATGTTCTTTCTTTGTTTTATATGTTTAGTGTTTTGATTATTATATGGTGAGGGAACTTCCCTTTCTTGTCCAATCCATTGCGTGTTCTGTAATCTTCTTATGCTTTCATAGGCATGTCCTTCTTATGTTAGGAAAAATTTCATCTATGGGATTTTTTAAAATATTTTTTGGGCTTTTAAGCTGAGATTCTTCTACTTCCTGTGTTCCTGTTGTTTTTAGGTTTGTTATTTTCATCATATACCTAATTTCCTGGATGTTGTTTTCTGTCAGGAGTTTTTGAGATTTACCATTTTCTTTGACAGATGTATCCATTTCTTCTGTCACAAAAGGAATGCCTGAGAGTCTGTCTTCCATCTCTTTTATTATGTTGGTGATGCTTGTACCTCTAGTTCCTGTTTGCTTACCTAGATTTTCAATTTCCAGAATTCCCTAAGTTGGCGTGTTCTTTGTTACTTGTATTTCTATTTTCAGTTCTGATTTTGCATTCATTCTGTTAGTCTGTGACTTGTTATTGGGCAATTGAGATCGTTGTTATTTAAAGATATTAATGGGAAGTATGAGTTTAGTGGTATATGTGTGTATTTGTGTATGTATGTGTGTGTGTGTGTGTGGTGTTGTGTGTGAGTGTGTGCATCTGCATGCTTAAGTTCGTGCTTTCCCCTCTTTTCATTTGCTGGCATAGTGTTATTTATTCTGTATTTTCTTGGGTATGCTTAACCTCCTTCTTTTGGAGTTTTCCTTCTTGTCCTTCTCTAAGGTATATATATATATATATATATATATATATATATATATATATATATATATATAGAGAGAGAGAGAGAGAGAGAGAGAGAGAGAGACAGAGAGAGAGACAGAGACAGAGAGAGAGACAGAGACAGAGAGAGACAGAGAGAGACAGAGAGGGAGGGAGAGAGAGAGAGGGAGAGAGAGATAGAAAAATAGATATCATTTGAATTTGGTTTTATTATGAAGTATGTTATGTTCTCCATCTATTGTGAATGAAAGTTTTTCTGGATACAGTAGTCTTGTCTGTCATCCCTGATCTCTTAGAGTCTGAATCTAATCTGTCCAGGTACTTCTGACTTTTAGAGTCCCATTGAGAAGCTGGGTGTAATTCTAATATATTTGTCCTTTTTTTGTTTCTTTTCTTTTTCCCTTGATGTAGCTCAAGTTTTCTGGTCCTGCCTGGCTCGTGCAGCCCTGTGGCTACTTGGACCCAAGTAACACACAGAAGATTTTATTTATTAAAACTGCTTGGCCATTAGCTCAGGCTAACTATTGACTATCTCTTATACTTAAATTAACCCATAATTCTTATATATGTTTAGCCATGTGGCTTGGTACCTTTTCTCAGTTCTGCCTTCACATGTTGCTTCCTCTGTGTCTGGCTGGTAACTCCTGACTCAGCCTTCTTGTTCCCAGAATTCTCCTCCCTGCTTATCCTGCCTATATTATACTTCCTGCCTGGCTACTGGCCAATCAGCATTTTATTTATCAACCAAATCAGAGCAACACACATTCACAGCATACAGAGCGATATCCAGAGCACCTTGAAGCTTTTAATATTCTATCTTTGTTCTGTAAGTTTTGTGTTTTATTTATTACATGAAGATGGGACATTTTTTCTTGTCCATTCCATTTTGTGTTCTGTATACTTCTTGTACCTCATGAGTATCTTTTTCTTGATGTTGTGGATATTTTATTTTATGATTTTGTGAAAATATTTTCTGTGTCTTTGATCTCAATTTCTTCTTCATCCTTTATTTCCATATATTCTTACATTTATTTATTTTTTACTGTGTCCCAGATTTCCTGGATACTTTGAGACAAAATTATTTTAGAATTAACATTTTATTTTATCAAATTATCCATTTCTTCTGTTTTGTTTTTAATATCTGAGATTATATATTCCAAATCTTTTGTTCTATTGTTGAGGTTTACCTGTTTGAGTCCCTAAACTTCTCATTTTCAGATTTCCTTCAGTTTGTTTTTTTAATTTTTCATACTTCTATTTTCAGGTATTCATTTCCATCCACTGTTGGTTTGTGTTTTTATATATCTTAGGGGAATTATTCATTTTCTCTTTAAGAAACTATATCATATTCATAAAGGGTATTTTATGACTCTTGTCTTTTGCTTCAGCTATGTTGCAAAGTTTAGGGCCTACATATTGAGTTGCTGGGCTGTAATGGAGGCATATTGCCCTCATGCTATTGATTGTGTTTTTACTCTGTCATGTGAGAATAGGAACATTGTAATTCTAGGTGCTAGTATCTGGTATTGTCTTTGCCGAGTGCATATTTTATTGACTGAATTCTATGACCCCTTCTCATTCTTAAGTGGACATGGTGGCTGTATGTTGACTGATAGGAAATTCTTCATGTATCCTGATAGATATAGCCACTGGGGAATCTGGGTGAAATGTGTTTCTAGGTATTTTGAGCTGACACTTAGGAATGGGGATGGGCTGGGAGGAAGGGAGACTGAGGATGTCCTCATGAGAGAGGATCTGCTTAGTACCCTTGGAATGGTGACAGAGAGTGACAAGAAGCCACAATATATAGTCTGCTATACAGCTGGATGGGGCTGGGGAACTGGATATTAAAGAGAGGAGGAAAGTGTAGATCTATAGATTGCCTACTTGCTTTGCTAGCCTACTCACTGCTCTGGAAGGCTTGGCTGGAATGTCTCCTGGAGAGGGGCTCTGACAAACAAATGCTGGGGAAGAAGGTTGTAGGAGACTCGCTGCAGGTGGTCTGCTACACAGATAGCAGTGAGACTGGGGGATTCATCTTTGGGCAGAGAACAACTGGGAGGTGATGATCAGCAGTTAGCCTACCTGTTTCCCTGTCCTGTTCAGTAGATGTGTTCCCAGGGATGCCTGCTGGGGCTGAATGCTACAGTTATGGCATAATTGGGGAAAAGGAAATTTGTAGGGGGTCTTTTATCCATTGGTCATGGTGGTCACAGAGGGAGGTGAGGCTGCAGCAGGTGTTCTGTTACAGATGTGGGGATGAGACTATGATTAAATTCAGAAGACAGGATGCATAGGTGGAGATTTGCTGTTAACCAAAATGCTTTCCTGGATGGAGTGAACTGCAGGTTCCCAGAAAATTCCTGTAGGAGTTTGGCCTAGGGTAATGGGATGAGTTTGGAGAAGAATAGCTGAAGCAGGGAGATCTGTGTGATTCACTACTTTGGGGAAAAAGAGGGAGATGAGGTGGCAGAAGATGGTCTGTTACAGAGCTGGGGATGAGATCAGAGGATTGGATTCCAAAGTGAGGAGGGATAGGTGAAGGTCTGGAATTAGCCTACCAGCTTTCCTATAAATGCTTCTTTTCATAATCTCCTTTTAAGTTTACATCATATAAGTGTTACCAATTAATTTATGTGAGCCAATTTTTGATACTAATATATTATTTTGTTTTCTGACCTAAATTTTCCTACTTTGAGAAGATATGAATGATTATATTGTTTGTTTTTGGAACAAAACATATTTTGATTATTTGAAAATTTTACACAGTGAACCCTGGTCACACTTACTTCTCAGTTTTCTAGGTCCAATCTCCTATCTTTGTGACCTCCCTCAAGAACAAAAGAAAAAAAAAGTTAAATTTGTGGTGTTGCCCACATACTTATATGAACATGGTCAAACTTCCAGTGGCTAGCTCCATATAAAAAACTGAGTCCTTCACTAAAGTACCCCCAGCCAGAAGCCATCAACTATGAAGGGCTAAACTCCAGCGTCTCTACCACAATTTTTAAAAGTTTTATTTAATGGCTTCCTTCCTAAATTATTTATCTTTGGACAAGGGTTGGTGCGGGGAGATAGGTTGTCACAGAAGCCTTCTATATCTACCATCCTTAACTGTGAGCCTACAGTCATTAATACTACTTCAGAAGAAACTTCCTTGTCCTTTACAGTCAATGGCAGCATGGATCATGCACTTCCACGTAGTCCCTGGTGACAGCATGGACCATAGACAGCACATGACCTCAAGCAACAGTACGGACCACAGACCTCAGCAGGGTCTCTAGTGGCAGTACAGACCATGGACATCAGCAAAGTGCTAGGCAGCAGCATGGACCATGTACACTATCATGCCTCTAAGCTGCAGCCGTGGACATGAACATGGTCTCTGGTGGCAATACAGGCCATGGACACCAACTTAGCCCCCAGTGGCAGTCTGGCCCATGGGCCATATATATCAAACAAAATAAAGCACATTAAAAGACTTAGCTGTATGCTTTTCACTGTAAACGTCTATTCAGAATAAGTGAGAGTATATTTAAACTACAGTATGTAAAGTGCTATTTAGAATGTGAGAGTATAGAGCCACTATAGTAAACAAACATTGATTAATTATAAAGGATATGTGTTTTACAAATAAGTTTATGATTACAAACTCATTTACAATTATCTAATCAAGTGGGTGAAATTTTAGTTACTATTGTATAAGTGGAAAGAGTAAGGCCTAAAATAGTAAGAAATTAGAGAGACTGACTCACAGAAGTAGAACATTTAAAATCTAAGAGAAAGGGAAAAGAGAAAGAGAGAGAATAAAAGCAATGTTTTCCTCAAGTGAGACTCAGAAGTAATGATTTCATCCTCTTTTTCTACTTTCAAAAAAAAGCAAAGTAACAGTGCACTACTGTTTAAAAGAAACTCAGCCAAGAACGTATGAACTAAGGGCACTATATCTAGCTAAGAGTTTCTTTAAGTTTGAAAGTCCTAGAGAAACAACATAGAATGTTGAAGAATGCAACAATAAAAGAACTTCATCATAAAAAATAACAATGAAAGCTTTGAAGGTGGTCATTTTATGTACTGAAAATTTGAGCAAAGAAAATCGGAATATTCAGGTCACGAGCTAACAAATTATATGCAAATACGCGTACTCCATCAAGATGGGAAGGTACAACTAAAATTGGGAGAGATGAGGGAAAATAGAATATGATTAATAATTGTTTGATATATCATAGAATCCAGGCAAAAGATGGTTTTTACAGTAACAACTTATAACAAAATATTTAGTATAAAAACTACTTTACCAAGCAAACCAGTAGGGATTGGAGAGTTGGTTCAGAGGTTAAGAGCACTTAATGTTCTTGCAGACTTCTCAGGTTAGGTTAACAATACTCACATCAAGCACTTCCTGGATGTGATTCCAGGATGTTCCTGCCTGTTGCTCCAGTCCCAGGGAGTATGTTGCAGACCTGACTATGCAGGACCTACATGCCCAGGTTGAACTCACTCAGGCATACACATATACATGAAACGTAAAAAAATAAATAAATGCTTCTTTTAAAGCAGCACCAGAAATATAATTGCCAACATGAAATTGCAAACCTCTTAAAACTAAAGCCTAGAATAACTAGTGAAGTACAAACATATAAGAAATGACGAAAATAGCAAATATAACACAGTAATTACAAAAATAAGATGGTATGTCATATTTGAAAGTAAACTATATCGCTGTGTCATTAACTGTAATCTGGGCTTAATAAGTCAATACAAAATAAAGAGACAAAAATCAGATCTTCAAGTGTGTTCATAAAGCAAAACAACATTGTGCTCTAATCATGAGAATAATCTGAAATTGTCATTTAAACAGAGTAAAAATAAAGCAGAAGGAATAAGCTTGCCAGACAGTGGGAAACAATGAGACAATAAGAGGTTGTCAACTTTATAGCAAAGGAGAATTTGAACTGCAGAGCTTTAACTGAATAAAGAAGTTAATGTTCGTAGCTGCAGTCTGCAATGAAAAGTAACTATTCTAGCTGCAAGTGCAGGGCAGGACATGCCAGACACTTATATAAAACATGCTGCTAAAGAGATGTCATGAAAAAGGATCAGTGCACACTCTGGAGAATGTAGAGGGAGTGAAATCGTATTCACTGGTCCTATTACTCAAATGAATAAAATTTAAATTAAAATAAATCAATTAAAGGAAATGTGGGATAATCAGCAACTTAAATCCTTTGGATATTTATCAAAAAAGGTCTCAGGCACAAAATACATTGCATTTTCACTAAAACATGAAAAGACTTAAACATTGTATATGAGGATATGTGTAAAAATTAATATGCATCATAATACAAAAATGAGGCTAAAATGTCATGGGATTTAGAGTATGTCTTTAACCCCAGTGTTCCAGAGACAGAGGCAGGCAGATCTCTATTACTTCAAGGCTAGCCTGGTCTCTACAGTGAGTTTCAGGCACGCCAGAGCTAATTAGAAAGGGCAGATTTAAAAAAAAAAAGCCGGTAAATAATGATGTTAATAAAATAAACAGTCCAGGCATATCCAGTCTCCTCCTCCCAGGCTGAGCCAAATGTCCCTGTATAAGCCCCAGGTTTCAAACAGCCAACTCATGCACTGAGTACAGGACCCGGTCCCACTGCCTGGGGGCCTTCCAAACAGATCAAGCTAATCAACTGTCTCACTTATCCAAAGGGCCTGATCCAGTTGGGGGCCCCTCAGCTATTGGTACATAGTTCATGTGTTTCCATTTGTTTGGCTATTTGTCCCTGTGCTTTATCCAACCTGGAGGAGATGGGAATGGAGGGTGGACAGGGGAAGGCGGAGGGGGGGGGACAGGATTGGCTGATATGTAAAATTAAATTAAATTATAAAATGATAAAAAAAATATAAACAGAATATCCTCCAAGTAGAATCTAAGGACATAGTTACTAATTGTTATAAGGCAAAGTGGAAAAGAAACATTAAGTTTCAGATATACAAAAAAATTACGAAGAAATAACATTAGCAGCCATACATATATTTAAAGCAGTAGTCATATGTGCAAATGGAAGACAAATAACTGTTGGTGCATGTATGCACACATATGTGAGTACTGGTGCTTGTATAGCCAAGAGATTAATGTTAGGAACCTTTCTCATGGCTTCACCTAGCTTAGGAGAGAAAATAACTAACATGGACCACACTGATTCTACTGATCTTACCAGTTAACAAACTCCAGAATTTCCCTGTGCCCTCCTCCCCCACTGTTAAGATTGTGGACTTCATTGCTGCACAGGGTTGTTTTATTCAGTTTTTCATATTTACGCTTAGGTCCTCATGCTTGTGGGGCAAGCCCTTATTGACTGGTCCATCTTCTCAGCCTAAGGCTAAAAATTTAGTTGGATATAATTCCTGCTTTCTTTCCAGGATTTTTCCAAAAGCAATTGTGTGGGAAAACTGATCTCTAAAAAGATATGGGGTGCTATGTGGCAACGTATGAGGAGATGGGAGTTCATGTGGGAGCCCATATTACAAATTAAGTACTGTGCTATCACTAATTTTGCTTCCACTCTAGTCGCTATGAAGTCTTGTCAGCTTTCCCATGGATTGATGTACTTTGGTCCTTACCACAGACTGGCTACTGACCCAATGCGCTATGCCTTGCACACTTGGTCCTGGAAATCTGCTGGAGTGAAAGAAAATGAAGAAATAGCAGCCATTGAAGAAACACAAATACACACACACATAGAGAAAAGCTGGGACCAGGGAGATTGTGATCGCTCTGATGGAAGGCACCTACTCTGCTATCCAGGAACTCAACATATTTATAATATACAGCAAGGAAAAGAGGAATTGGCTAGTCTTGGTGGAGATCTCTGTAGGGAGCATTTTTAGGCTGTACGGACCCAGGAGGAGGAGTTTCAGCTTCACTTTCTGTATGTTGATCTTAACTAAATTTTAAGTTTATCAAAGCTCATTTTTGGACCATAGGAAGTCTTTGCCATCCCTCTGAGACTCACCCATGGAAAGCCTGACCATTTCCATGCATCTAAGGTATTAGGATCCTTTATACGGTCATTGCCATGTTAAAAATACACAACCATTCAGGACAACCATCCACTCTCCAAAGACCTGGGACATGTGTGTTTGAATTACTGCCTTTGTTTCCACTATAGAGAATGCTTCATTAAGTAAGAAAGGTTTTGTGTTTGTTTTGTTTTTGTGTTTAATTAAAATACCTCCTGAAATTATCCAGTCACCCAAATATGCCTTTTTACTTATACATTCACACATACACACACATGCACACAGACACAGATACACACACATACACACAGTGTGCACACAAACATACTATACAGTAACATTTCTGAATCAGAGTTCCTATTTTGCAATTTAATAAAAAAAACATACCACATTCATAATTTGTTTGTTTTCCAATTATGCATTACTGGTGAAATCTAGACAATTTTCATATTGCCTTTGCTATACAGATAATTTACAACAGTCATTAACCAGATTTCTTTCTTTTGTATTACTATCTTCTTTGCCATTTATTTTCTAGATGCAAGAGAATCTAGAGTGTGAGCTTTTTAACCTTTTAACATCTGAAAATATTTATTTCTTGTTTCTCCTCTGCATCACACCTTGGGGTGTCACTGTCCCCGAGTTTGACACACAGGAAGATTTACCTAGTGCAAAGCCTAGGTTATCAGTGCAACTGTTGAATATCCAAAAGTGACAACAATCCAATATTTTCTCTAAACGTTGACTGGACATGACACATATTGTTCATGCTGGCAATTGTAAATCTGGACTAGAAAAGCTGAGACATTTAAATACTTTATAAGTTTAATTTTGTAATTAACTAATTTAGTGTGTGTGTGTGTGTGTGTGTGTGTGTGTGTGTGTGTGTGTGTGTGTGTGGTGTGTGTGTGTGTGTGTTTGGGTGATCTGTGGGTGTATATGGATGTGCTACTGGACATGTGTCAATTTAGAGGACAAATGTGGGAGTCAATTTTCTTCTTCCACCATGAGGATGAAACTCATGTCATCAGGCTTGGCAGAAAGTGTCTTAACCAGTTGAGTCATCTCACTAGCCCTAGTTTATTTTCTTTCTTGTATAAAACACTGACGATTATAAGGATAAAAATGTATATGGTTCATTATAGATACATTATTTTCTGCCATGGAAAAGGATCAACTCAGAAGGAGATATGCATTTTTTCACACTAGCAATAATTGTTTTGGATGGTCAAATAAATAAAAATTTCTTCTATATTTTATTAAACATTATATCATGAAAGTGTATTCCTTAAGTATATTATTTAAAGATGATAAAGAAATTAATTTCCTTTAAAACCTATAATGCCAACACTCTGGAAGCTGAGACATTAGAATTGTTATAATTTCAAGCATAGGCTCCATTACATAGTAAGTTCCAGGCCTATACTAGAGTGTGTCACTGTCTAAACAAATCAACATAAATACATGACTATATCAAAAACTGACATTTCCTAGATTCCCTGGTCATTTGAAGACAGCTAATATGCTTGTAGTCAACTGACTTTATCTCCTAGATGTTTCTAGCTCTGGTTGCACTTGCACTGATTTATCTAGCATGGCATGTAATTCATTGTTGGGGTTGGTGAATGGAGCCTGGCTGTGCTTGATTATGATTCAAAACACATTATTTATATTGTTGTTATGAAGTCAGTTTCAGGCCAAGGTGCACATCCAATATCATTTTACTTAAGGAAATGATGTGGAAAAGCTGGAACATAGCCTTTCCTAAAATGCTATTAATTATTTCCTGTACTCAGTTCATAAAAATGTCAATTGTTTGTAATTAGCAATGAAAGTGTTTAGGGTTCTATTAAAGTATCCATACCCACAAAGTCTTTCACAAACTTTAAGGTTAGATTAAAAATTCTGTATATATGGAAGTATGCATTGGGATTTCAGTGATGTTATTTAATGTATACATTAAGCAAAGGTGTGTGAGTGTGAGTGTGTGTGTGTGTGTGTGTGTGTGTATGTGTTCAGCTATGAGCATGCATGCATGCATAGGGTTATATTACATGTGTGAGTATGGTGATGAAGACTGAAACTTACCATCAAGTGTCTTCCTCCATCATTTTTCACACGGTTTTTGTAGACATGCTCTGCTACTTAACTAGACTCAATTTGCCAAGACTAGCTGTTCACTTAGCGTGATAGATTCTCTGCTCTAAATATTCTCAATGCTGGAATTATAACTGCATGATGCTACATATAGCTTCACATAGATTATGGTAACCAAGTGGTTCATTCCATCACAATCACTTTACTTATTTTGCCATCTCCCCAGCCCAAGAAACATCCATTACAATTCCATCTACTGGTAAATAGATGAAATAAATATATCCAACAGATGATTGGAAAGGAGCAAAGAAAATGGACAGAGATCTGTCCAAATAAATGCACTATCCACAGGGATGATATAGGGTTAACATATTCCCATTAAGGCTGAAGTTTGGATTCACAATATAACTTGTGTATGACACAGTACCTAAAATTAACTATTAACTATTTTCTACTTCAATTGTGTAGAAAATTGACTAAGACTTTAAACTGTTACTTTATTTTATTTCTAATCTCTAACAAAATGTCCATGTATTTTTTAAAATAATAGTATCTAAAGGGAAGGCAAGACTGCACATAGAGAAAATTATTGGCTCTAGTTATCCATGAAGCTTGATTTCAGCAGAATTACTCATAAATGTTATCAATACATTGATCCGTATTGACTTGTTCATGGCTTGGTTAGGCAGCTATGTTCTTGAAACTAGACAAGAACTACTGACAACCAAGGAATGCTAAAAGGGGAAGAATAAAATAATTTTCCCCAGGGAATTGGTAGATTCAAGTGACGGCCCTAAAGTCAAATACATGCAACAAAATAAATGCAATGAATGGATTTGTATATGTAACAGTTCAGGATAAATATATCTAGAGGCCACAAATTTGAAGAAGAGCAACTAAGGGGCAGGAACTTGGGAGGGGCTGGAGAGAGGAAATGTTTTAAGGAACAGGATAGAATTTACCTGATAATTTTTCTTGCAGGGTTTCAGAGAAGAAAGCCCCATTATAGTTTAAAAGTCATGACAGCATTTATTTGTCAAAGTCTTGCTTTAATTCAAGCTAACACAAGTCCTAACCACTCACCAACTGCTTATGACAACTCTATGTCCTGAGGTCAATTGCTCTAATTTTAAGCAAGCTCAATGTACGTATTGGAAATGTCAAATGAAGACTAAATACATTTAGGGGCTATTCTGGTTGAAGGAAGTTATTAATTGTTCAGCACTAAGGTCGTTTACTTACAAGTAACATAATATAGATTGACAGATTAAACAACTTTTATTTATGTATTTAGAAATATATATTCAATTATGTAAAATTATTATCCACGTGTAATATGTTGGATATTAATTAATATGTTAATGTATAACCATATATTAATATCAATTGCTATATTATAAAACCAATAATGTAAGTAAAAGAAGCCATGGACTTCACACACACACACACACACACACACACACACACACACACACACAAAGAAACTGAGAGGTGAGTGGAAGAGTTTAGAGGGAGCAAAAGGAAAACAGGATATGCTATAATTATAACTTCAAAACATACGAAAAAATAAAACTTTAAAAAAAAAACCTTATTGGAACTATTTATTAGAACTGGCTATAATGAATTACTTAACATTTACATATTACTATTTAAAAATAAGTGTCCTCAGAATGTAGAATAGAATGAGACCAGTTGTGAACACTTGGTTGGAAAATTTGATGAGAATTTTAGCAGCAGTGCTTTCCTGTCTACATAAAGAGAATAATTAGAGATTTTAGAAACATACCTCTGCACAAGAAAGAAGTCTCTAAAATAATAATCTCATGAAAATATGTTGTAATTCCAAGTGAGTGACGAAGATGTTGAGCTACTCTGTTATAAGATAGTGTGCTCATCCAAGATCAGTTATAAGCAAATGTTACAGAGTAAGAATCCAGTTTAGCCGGGTGGTGGTGGCGCACGCCTTTAATCCCAGCACTCGGGAGGCAGAGCCAGGCGGATCTCTGTGAGTTCGAGGCCAGCCTGGTCTCCAAAGCGAGTTCCAGGAAAGGCGCAAAGCTACACAGAGAAACCCTGTCTCGAAAAACAAAAAAAAAAAAAAAAAAAAAAAAAGAATCCAGTTTATATGTCAATAATACAAACTCATGTGACATATCCTTCCACTCATAGAAGGGGGTAATTTCAGCTGTGAGTTATCTTGTCCTGCAAAAGCAGCCCACAGACCCTTTATTCTTTAAGGGTATCTGACATGCATGAGAATTCTAGCATTACTATTAAAAGTCTGTGGAGTTGCTAAGTTAATAGAAACCCCAAAGAATTCAGGTTTCATAGCCCAGAGGAGACAGTCTTAAGGTTCAGTATTAAGTATTCAGTATTAACAGTATTAAGTATTAACTTTCAGTTCTTCCATCACTCTACAATTAAGAGGTGGGTCATTATTTATTTCATAAACTGACACTGAGGTCAGTTACCTCTACAAATTAGGTGTATCCAAAATAATGGTTGTACAAATTTTTCATCTGTGATTAAAAAAAAAAGAAAAACCTGCGACCTCTTTTATACTTTGACTTTACTACTCAGAATTACGATAAGCAACAAATAATCTTGAGGCAATCATTGCTAAGGATAGGAATATCACCAACATTGCAAACTTGGAAACATGATGATAAGTAAAACAAGTAACAAAATGGGTAAATCTTCAGTCCAAAATGTTCGTAAGGAAACAAACAAACAAACAAACAAACAAAAAAAACAGAATCCCAGGATTAGCCAAATTATTTCATGAAAGTTTTCCAAGTTCATTCAAGGCAAATGTCTCCCATGATTTAATTCTACGTAGATGTTCATTCATAAACACTGGACTCTCTGAGGTACAGTGTACATGGGTCCTAATTCCTGTACTAAAGGACAAGGTAGATAGTTAGGGAAATGACCATGGAAGAAATATGGCTATTCAAAGGAAAAAAAAAACTTTTTATAAAGCATGGATTTGCCTTATCTGCAGTGCAAAAAAAAAAAAAAAAAAAAAAAAGCTATCTTAACAATACATATTGGTTTGTATCAAAGCAGAATGCGTATTCCTTTTGTTCATAGAAAACAGCATGAAAAGCATCTGCTGACAGATAGATTGACAATCGGTAATAATTTACATCTGAGACACTAGACTCAGGAAACTATTCAAAGTCACTGAGGCTCTTTGTGGGATAATAAGTACAGAACTTTCAGGTGCTCCACATGGAGGCTGCAAACTACGCAGTCATTACACCCCTCAACTCCACCAAACACTTTCCTGAACAGTTGCAGTGGAAGTTAATGGAGAATCACTTTGAGAAAGAAGGTTCTTAAGTGTAGCCTTGAGCCATAAACCTTTAGAAGCAAGATTAGTAGGCAATTTTTGGTCTCATAGTTATAACCTTTATGGGTGATTTCACCTGGAATTTGGCTCCTGCTTAGCTATATCTAGGATCCCTCCAAACACCTGTGCACCGGAGGTTTGCTACAAGGGTATCATTGCCATTTTCAAGAGATGAATTAGGCCAGCTGTTTTGGAATTGGTAAGGGATCTATTTGAGACAGAAAAGCCTAGGAAATGACAGCGAGGAAGGAAGCGGAGAATCTAGTTAAGAAGTCATGCTTTTCATGTCGCAGAGATGAGCTTTGCATTCCCCGAGTTGTCGTTTTGAATTCCTCCTTGAAATAGCAGAGATACTGAATTCTGATGGAAAAACACCTGCTCCACCTCCAGGGCAGGCTTTTGGGCAGTAATCCTTTTGGATTCCAATTCATTCATGTCTGCTAAATAATTAGTGAGTCAAGTTTCCTTACTGATTTCCACTCCTCAGGGGCAAAGCTAACTCTCCGATTTGAAGCAGTCCACAAAAAAAAATAAAATAAAATAAAATAAAACCTCTATAGAGAGAGAACAGCTTCTGACTAAAGAAATCCCATATCATCCAAACTTGGAAAAAGCACTTACTATTTTGAACTTTAAGACATATTCAACTCTAAATTAATAAAATACCCTCATATGTATTCATCTGCCTTCCATGACTGAGGTATCATTTTAAACACAGAAAATAAATCACAACACCCATCATATCCATTGGGAAGCTTGTATACTTGGTCACTTTATTATTTATTTCACACATCATTTATTATTTTAACACACTTAAAACTTAGAAAAATATGACATATATTTATAGATTTTCTAAAATTTTTAGTCAGTCTGTAATATATTTACTCCTTTTAGTATGACAACAGACATTATCTAAATATCGAAAACACTACATATTTAAAATTTAGAACCAGGCAAAATTTTTGAATTTAAAATCATGTGAAAAATAATCCCCACATATATGGTCTATAGTTGAAGAACAGAAGTGACTGCTCTGTAAACTAAGCGCTTTTAAATACTTGGTATACATTACTGGCATTATTTAATATAACAGGCACATCCAAAATTGAACAGCCGTATGTGTCAGTTCCTCCCACTGTAGATTTAAGGTGATATGTGGGGGGAATTTTCAGACCTACTGTAAGGACAGACATAGTAATTCTGAAAATTAATCAACCCCAATGTTGCTTTTTGTCAAACTTGCTGAGCACTTATATAGTGAGGCAAACGTTCATTAATTTACCTCAATTTTCATTTTTGTGCTTACCCAAAGTTTTCTTTCATGGTTCTTTAGAAACATACTTAACATTATATAAATGATACCGAATAGATGATTGTATAAGTATATGGTGATATGACTGTGACACACAGAGAAACAATAGGCCAGTCCAATGCTCATCTCATACAAGAGTGCTAGAGATTACAAAACCAATTTCAGAAACGTTTGTCAAAGCGTTTTGAATCACATGGCTTAATTTGTGCAAATTGTAGTGTAGCTAATATGACTAATAACAAAAAATTGAGATATAAAGAATAGGTGTGATAATAGATCCAAGGAAAAATATCATAGTCAAGATTGCAGAAAATGGTTATTTAGAAGTAGGTTTTGAAGTTAGTTTATTTTCCTTACCTGTTGTAATCTTCCCTGATTAAACATTAACCATCAGACATGCTGGATTGTAGAAAGAACTAAGATAAAAATAAAAAAGAAAGTGTGATGGTAAGCATGATTATATTTTATATTAATCTCGGAATGTAATTCTGAGATTCATTCAGAATGAATAAGTCTTAAATATAATTTTATAAACTATTACTTATGGTTTGGCATTTCATTCAGGTACTTAATAGTAAAATGTAACAGCATTGTATATAAATAAGCCATGTTTTGGTGGCATCTTTCCAGTGATTTTGAGTAATTCTTTGTAAATTTCATATAACATATTTTGGTCATATTTATCTCCTCCCCTAATTCCATCCAGACCCACACTCTCCATGTACCTAACATGTATTTTATCTTTTTTCTCTTTTTCTTTGATTATTGTTATGTGTTTGTGTTGTGTGTATGTGTGTGATGTGTAATATATATTACACACACATATATATGACTTGTGGAGTCCTTTTGGTATTGTTCATATTCACATATTGTTCAGGCTGGCTGCTTGGTATTGGGTAACCAGTATTTGTTCCCAGGGAAGATTATTTCTCTCCTTCAGTAGTCCTCAATTGCATCTAGCTTTTCTCCCATGTCCGTTTACATAATACCTAATTATGAAAGTCTTCCTCAAGGAGGAAGGTTTGGTGTTCTTCATCTTCTCTGACTCATATATTCTTTCAGTCTTTTTCACCACATGATTCCCCGAGCCTTGAGGAGAAGGATTTGATAAAGATATCCATTTTAGAACTATGTGTTCCAAGGTATGCACTCTGCATATTGTCTGATTGTGAGTCTCTCTATTTGCATCCATCTGCTGCAAGAGGAAGCTTCTCTGATGGGCACTGAGCAAGCATTGATGCAAGAGTGTAACAGAATGTCTTTAAATGTCATTTTTATTGCTTTGTCCCTTCAGTAGAACAACACTGTTTGAATTTCTCCTTTGTCTCTGGCCTATCTAGTATCAAACAGCCTTGGGTATGGGTTCCATCTAATGGAGTGGGCCTTAGCTCAAGGCAGATATTGGTTAATTACTTCCACAAGCTTTGTGCCTCTACTGCACCAGCCTATTTTGCGGGCTGTTCTCTCTTGTTGATTGAAGGGTATGTAGCTAGGTTGTTATTTGCCTTTTTCTTCTGGTAGCATGCAGTGTGGCTTACAGTATTGTGAATATCAGTCCATTGGGTGATGGCGCCATATAGATACCAGCTCAACTTCTCCATGCTCCATGAGTTGTGTAGGTGTTATGTTACACAGTAGGGCCTCACTATCGTTTTCTTGAGATCCTGGGGTGTTTGGGGATTCCCATGGAACCACTTTGGCCAAAAACTCAAATAGATATATCCATTTCCGGTACTTAGAGGATTCATTGGTTACAAGAGATATTCATCTGGATCAGTCTTCTACTTTATTTGGCTATCACCTCAAACGTATTTATACATAAACAATTATAAACGTTATATGTAATTTTAGGTAAACATAAAATAACATTTTTTTCTGTGGCTTTTTCAAACATCCTTTTTGCTGTTTATCCCTCCTCCCCCTCCAACCTCTCCCTCTGTGTTGCCTGGCCTCTTCCCTCCCTAGTTAGCCAAGTTGACTTTCCATCCCCTTTCCCTTCATGGCACCCATGTTCCCCTCTAAAACACTTCCTTTCCGGACACAGCAACCTTTTTAATTTGCTGATTTATGCTGTTTCTAGGTGACATTCATATCTCTGAAGATGAGATTGGACCTGTGACATTTGTTGCCCTGAATCTGGCTTGTCTCAGGATAATAACAATGCACTGCAAAATAACTTCGTAAAATGATGTCTATATAGTGTTTTATTACTATTATACTTATCTTCCAAATATTTTCAAAGAGATACAATTTGATTTTAAACCAAGAAAACCTGCACATATTTTAAATTAGCAATTGAACTTGGCTGATTGTGCTGCACACAGCTAATCAGTTTTCTGTCCCTCAAGATCCCATGTGAAAATATTGTTATCATAAAAACTGAAGTATCATTCTAAGTAAAGCAGCTTAGTGTTATGATGGAGACCCTGTTGCTGGCTATTGTTTTGTTTGTTTTTCCACTAAGCTGTTTAAAAATGACCTGCTGAGGTATCTGGAGAATTATTAACAATATCCTTGATTGTATAAGTCATATGTTAGGAACATTAACAGCATTTTAATCCCTAGCTGTAGAGGCAGAGTTCATGAATTTACACCTTGGTAATTCTACCTGAAAACATGTGGTTACGTGGCATTATTTCAAAATACTCTCATCTCACCTTTGGTAAGATAAGAAACCATATTTTCCTCACATCAACATAAAAAAAGATCATGAAATTAAAAGCTTTTCTCCTAAGATAATTCTGTAATAATCTCAGTGGCCCCACAAACCAAAAAGTGTGTTCATTACTTTTCTTAAACCATATAAACCTAAATATTTGCTATGGCATTCAATATAATGCAAATATTCATTTAATGAAATGAAACAAAACACTATACATTTTCTGTTACATTATGTAATAAAAAAAGACAATAATGATAATTCCCATATATTTTGATTTATAAAATTAAATTTTATATCACAGCCTGACAATATTGATTCATTTGCCTTTTGATCAAGTGTCTGTCCTCGTTTTTTATTCATTTAATTGAATGTATTCTTTAGTGTTTTGTGGCCTACAGCTACTTGGAGTTTATTCTCACAGCTTCAAAATATAGCATTAGATTTCTAGCTTCCTTTTGATATCCTATTTTACGGAACTATAACAGATAGCCTAGGGAAGTTCTCATCTGTGATCAGGGAATATTAATTCCCAAGAACAGATGTGAATCTCTCACATTTCATGCCATGTGCAATTTGGAAAATACAGATGCTATTCTTTTTCATAATTTCACTTTTTCTCTTTCAGCTGTACTTGGATATGCATTTGGAGATAGTGGACACCTTTGCTACTGAAAAGGAGCATCACTGCTTAGTAGATAATTTCACTTATTGCTCTTATTTACTATTTGTTTGCTGTTATTTTCAATTTTAAAAATACTTTAAGATCAATTTAATGTATTACACTGGTAAAGCTCTTAGAAGAGTGTGGCCAATGACATTGTTTCAGGGAAGACACAATGTGTGAGTAAGCCATTGCTGAGACATCTGACACAAACTCCAGGTATGGGGTGCAGTGTTTCAAAGACTGTAATTGGACTTTTCACTAGGACTCAAATAATCCATTTCTATTGCTCATTGTTTTCAATGTGATTATAGCTGAAGAGAGGGGAAGAATGTTTAGGTCAGAATCCAGGAAATGGACTAAATACAAATTTCTTTTTCCAGATCCATAGAATAGTGGGCATGTGTCTACTTATTTATATGTCAGCTGAATATGGAGTATTACTGACCAGAGAAACTGTTTTGGATTTGTCACACTGAATAAGTACTGATGTGCAATCACTTGCCCTTAGGTGGTTTATGTTAAATCTATAGTGTCTGCAGATGTTAACATTTTTATCTCCCCTTCCTTGTGTGGGCAGAACTTGTACCAGCTGGTACCAAGAGCCCATCTTAAAGCAGTCTTTGTTTCTTCAGTAGCCAAAACCTCAGGGAAACAACAAAAAACTTTATGATGCATGAAAGTACTTTCTGAAACATGGACCAAAGACTAGTCTCATCTTGGAATAAGATTCTTTACTGCATAACAGTTAAATTACTTCAAAGTGAAGCACATACATTTAATCCAACAGGTGTGTAAAGGCAGGAGTCTGTCACAATTTATGCCAAATATAGCATTTCTAACAACATTTTAGTCTTAACTCAGAGGCTGAGTTGTGGGAGGGGTGGAGAGGGGGAGCAATGAAAGAGATATCTTGATAGAGGGATCCATTATTGGATTAGGGAAAAAGCTGGTGCTAGGGAAATTCCTATGAATCCACAAGGATGACCCCAGCTAAGACTCCTAGCAATAGTGGAGAGGGTGCCTGAATTGGCCTTCCCCTGTAATCAGATTGATGACTACCCTAATTGTCATCATAGAACCTTCATCCAGTAACTGATGGAAGCAGATGCAGTCATCCACAGATACGCACTGGGCTGAGCTCCAGGAGTCCAGCTGAAGAGAGGGAGGAGGGAATTACATGAACAAGGGGGGGTCAAGTTCATGATGGGGAAAACCACAGAGACAGCTAATCTGAGCTAGTGGGAGCTCAGGGAGTCTGGATTGACAGCTGGGGAACCTGCATTGGACCAAACTAGGCCCTCTCAATGTGGGTAACAGTTGTGTGGCATGATGTATTTGTGGGGTCCCTGGCAGTGGGACCAGGACTTCCCTAGGTAAATGAGTTGGCTTTTTGGAACCCATTCTCTATGGTGGGATACTTTGCTCAGCCTTGATGCAGGTGGAGGGGGGCTTGGTTCTGCCTAAACTTGGTATGTCAGACTTTGTTGACTCCTTAAGCTCCCTTAAGAGCCTTACCTGCTCTGAGGAATGGATGGAGGGTGGTATGGGGGCAAATGGGGGGAGTGGGAGAAGTGGAGAGAGGTGGAACTGGATTTGTTATGTAAAATGAAAAGAATTACATAAAATGAGGGATGGAATATTTGATGGGTATGGAACGAAAAGTAATTCAAGGAAGAAATCTGGAAAGACAATAAATATGATCAATTTACAATGTCAATGATCTCAAATAATTAATAAAATATTTAAAAAAATAATCTTCTTTCTACCTGAGCCTCTATCCATTCAGTAATTTGCCACCAATTATTACTTTGGAAACAAAGGCCCAAGCTTAAAAGTTGTCATTCATACTTTAATCTCACATTGGGGAAGTCTACTTAGTTCAATTCCTGTTGGAAACATCTCACACTAAGAACAGAAATTATCATCTGTTTTCCTAGTGAGCAGTTTCTCAATACAGCAAGAGCACAGAAAACAAAACTCAACACTTTTCTGTAAAATGGCATGCTGATCTATTTCTATGTCACATGTGATAGACGCTTCAGAGGTCTTCACAAGCAAAGTGAAATGTATACTAATTAGAAATGTGGAGGTTTTATTGTATCTCTCTTTAAACTGTGGCCTTTAACCATTTACAAAATGTCATGTAGTTGAAAAGACAGCCTAAATTTGGGATGTGCTCAGAATGATTGAACACTTGAATCCATGTAGAGCAAGATAGCTTCATTCCCGCTATCTACTCATATTATTTTAGAATGAATAGTTTATATCCAAGTAAATTACTCTGAGTATTCATCTCTGTCGATTGCCTCTTTTCTTCCTGTCAGTATTTATCTACTTCTATCATTCTCTATGCAGGGTGTGCTGAATATTGGGTATTCATTGCAGCTGTTGATTTCCAGGGCCTGATCTGAAAATCAAATCCAAGAGCTGGAATTCAGGGTACATAGAGTCTAAGTATCTACTCAAAGAATCTCTCATATGCTTATGACTTTCCTCTAACTTTAGCAGAAAGTTTTCATATTAAATCAACTTACAGAATTATAATACCAGTATGACATAGAAATGACATTGTGAATTGTTCAGCATCTCAATAAAAAGTAAAGTAAGTACAATTTCACTAAGTGTATATGAAAAGGACTAGAATGCAATCAGCTCAGTAGCTGGAAGGCTGTTTCACTAACTGTAATACTAAAAATATTTTTACTGAAAAATAACTCACAAGTACACTGTATGAAGGTCTTCCCAAGGGAAGAGCTCTCCCATTAGTTATCCAATATCAAGTGTACAGCTCTGAGATTATATACATACAAAGCAACATGATATGAACTGAGCAATTTGTTCAAACACAAACACACAGGCACATATACACGAGTGTGTGTGTGTGCGTATATGTGTGTGTAATACTAATTAAAAAAAAGTGACCATGTGTTTGTGTTGTGGATTGATAAATAAAGTGCTGATTGGCCAGTAGCCAGGCAGGCAGTATAGGCAGGACAAGGAGAGAGGAAAATTCTAGGAAGTGGAAGGTTGAGGCAGACAGAGAAGCTGCCAGCCGCCACAAGGAAAAGCATGATGTAAGATACCTGTAAGCCACAAGCCACATGACAATTTATAGATTAATAGAAATGGGTTAATTTAAGATGTAAGAACAGATAACAAGAAGCCTGCCATGGCCATACAGCTTATAAGTAATATAAGCATTTGTGTGTTTATTTGAGTCTGAGTGGCTGCTGGCCAGGGTGGGACTGGAGGTAACTCCAGCTACATATTTGAGAATCAATAAAGGGGATGCAAGTGAGGGGATGAAGGGATAAGGGAATTATATCATTATATTTTAATTTCCTTTTTCCCTCTCCTTTTATTGAAAACAGATTATCTTCTCACACAGTATATCCTGATTATACTGTCCCTTAGTTGGTGACATTAAAGGACTATGACTTCTAGGTTGCTGTTGCCTCCTAGGCTGTTGTGTTGTCTTGCCACCCATCATCTGCTCTTCGGCTTGCAGCACCTGAGAAGCAGCCACACAATCTGCCTGCTGGGATGCTTGCATGTGCTCTCGGGGTGGCTTATGATGACTTCCTTGCATTGCACAACAGGTGTTCTGTTTCACAGCTGTCATGGACAATTATAGTTGGAGAGAGCTATGGGCAAGAATACACCCTTTCATGCTTGTGTCTCCTGGTATTCCTCTGTGTCCACTGCAGTAGTTTTTTTTTTTTTTTAACAAAAATATTCTTGAAAATAATATTTTACAAAAATATTATTGAAAATATTTTATGAACTGAAAATGAGTATTCCTGTCAGAGGGTCTCTGGGATGCTTTTACAACCAATATTCATTCCTTGGAGTTCTGAATTGGGAAAATTCAAGGTCCAGGCTTTGCAACATTCTGTGTGTAGCACGTATAGATTGTTTGAGTCCATATAGCAGGATAGGAATCCTCATGAGTGCTATGAAAGACATATGTATTCAGTCTATTACACTTATAGAAATTAGTTCACAACTCAGTTGTGTTTGTATTATTACCTCAGATTTGTCTCTTATTCAGAATGACTATGAACTCTAGTCATATAGTTTCAAAATAGTTTGCCCACCAGACATTCATGCTATAATAAATAATCATAGCATAAAATAATTGGATCAAATGACAATATATCAAAGGTTATATTACAATGTGACATTTATCCTGACATTCAATATTTGAAACTGTCTTAACCAAATTAACACTTTTCATGGATTATATACAATATGTTTTTCATTAAGAGATTCTGAGGAATGAGAAGCACATTTTGTCTAAATATTGGCAAGATTACATGAGGTAAAGTTTTGCCAAATATTGTGAATAAAAAGCTATGCACATAAACAAGCTTTCTGAAGAATTTCTAAAAAAAAATTTTCAACCATAGAATATGTGACTAAGAATATCCATAGAATCATCAGGTTGTACTTTAAAAACCTGTACTTGCTGGCCAGTGGTGGCTCACGCCTTTAATCCCAGCACTCAGGAGGCAGAGCCAGGTGGATCTCTGTGAGTTCGAGGCCAGCCTGGACTACCAAGTGAGTTCCAGGAAAGGCGCAAAACTACACAGAGAAACCCTGTCTCGAAAAACCAAAAAAAAAAAAAAAAAAAAAAAAAAAAAGAATAAAACCTGTACTCCACAAAACCGGAAAATCTAAAAGAAATGGATAATTTTCTGGATAGGTACCACATACCTAAGTTAAATCAAGACCAGATAAACTATTTAAGTAGATCAATAACCCCTAAGGAAATAGAAACAGTCATTAAAAGTCTCCCAACCAAAAAAAGTCCAGGACCAGATGGTTTCAATGCAGAATTCTACCAGATCTTCAAAGAAGAGATAATATAAATAATCTTTAAATTGTTCCACGCAATAGAAACAGAAGGAACATTAACAAACTCCTTGTATGAGGCTACAATTACCCTGATTCCAAGCGAAACAAAGATGCAACAAAGAAAGAGAATTACAGACCAATCTCCCTCATGAACATTGATGCAAAAATACTCAATAAAATATTGGCAAACAGACTCCAAGAACACATCAAAACAATTATCCACCATCAAGTAGGCTTCATCCCAGAGATGCAAGGGTGGTCTGGGGGCCATGTTCTCTTGGTGTAACTGACCCCTCTGGTTCCTCTGCTTGTTTCTTCCCCTCCTCCACAGGACTACTTGAGCCAATGTTTGAGTGTAGAACTCTGCATCTGCTGCCATCAGATGCTGAAAGAATTCTCTCTGGTATCTTTGATGAAAATTCTGCTAGGCTCTGATCCCAGAACACTCTGCAAGCAGGGCAAACTGTAGGTCAAAGGCTTATGGCTGGGTTCGTGTCCCAATCCCTGCACTTGAGGCCTTTCCTGGATACAGAAGGTGGCTAGTTTAGACTCCATAACACCAATTACTAGGAGTCTATACTAGGATCGCTTTCATGGATTCCAGTTTCCATTGCACTATGCTTCCAACTTGCCCTTGAAGTAAACCCTAGTTACAGTTGTTTCTCCCAATACTTTCTCCCTCTCCTACCCCAGCTGATTCCTCCTGTTCCCAACCTCACCCACCCACTGTCCACTCACAAAATCTATTTGATTTCCCTTCCCAGGGAGATCCTTGCATCCCCCTTAAGCCTTCATTGTTACTTACCCTCACCGAGTCTGTGGACCTTAGCACAATTATCATTTACTTAACAGCTAATAATCCACTTATAAGTTAGTACATACCTTCTTTGTCTTTCTTGGTCTGTGTTACCTCACTCAGGATTTATTCAACATTCATCAGTTTGCCTGCAGATTTCATGTCATTGCTTTAACAGCTTAGAAATATTCCATTGTTAAAATGTATTATATTTTCTTTATCCATTCTTCAGTTGAGAGAAACCTAGGGTGTTTCCAGTTTCTGGCTACTATAAATAAAGCTGCTATGAACATAGTTGAGCAAGTGTCTTTGTGACAGGATGGAGCATCCTTTGGATATATGCCCAGGAGCACTGTAGCTGGATCATATGGTATATCTATTCCCAATTTTCTGAGAAACCCCCAAATTTATTTACAAAGTGACTGTACAAGTTTGCACTCTCACGAATAATAGAGGATGTTTCCCTTGTTCCACATTCTTACCAGTATGAGCTGTCAATTGAGCTTTTGATCGTAGCTGTTCTGGCAGGTGTAAGAAGGACTTTCAAAGTAGTTCTAATTTCCATTTCTCTGATGGCTAAGGATGTTGCACGTTTCATTAGTGTTTCTTGGTAATTTCAGATTCTTCTGTTGAGAAATTTCTGTTTAGTTCTTAAGCCATTTTTAAAATTTGATTATTTAGATTGTTGATGTATAGTTTCTTGAATTCTTTATATATTTTGGAAATTAGTCCTCTCTGTCAGATGTGGAGTTGGTGAAAATCTTTTCTCATCCTGTAAGCTGCCAATTAGTCCTTTTGACTGTGTCCATGTCTTACAGAAGCTTTTGTTTCATGAGGTCCCATTTGTTAATTGTTGTCTTAGTGCTTATGAGCTTTGGTGTTCTCTTCAGGAAGTTGTCTTCTGTGCCAATGAGTTCAAGTCTTACCCTGCCCCTCCCCTTTATTTTTTAACAGGTTCAGAGTATCTGATTTTATCTTGTGTTTTTTTGATCCACAGGACTTGAATTTTGTGCAGGATAATAGATATGGATCTATTTGCATTTTTCTACGTACCTATATCCAGTTAGTCCAGCAAGATTTGTTGAAGATGTTTTCTTTTTTCCATTGCATATTTCTGGTTTCTTTATTAAAAATCAAGTGTTATACATGTATGGACTTACATTTGGGTCTTCAATTCAATTATATTGACAAAGTCTGTTTTTTATGCCATCACCATGTAGCTTTTAGTATTCCATCTCTGGAGTATAGCTTGAAATCAGTGATGGTGATAACTCTGAAAATTCTTTTATTTTATAGGACTATTTTAACTCTCCTGGCATTTTTATTTTTCCATATGAAGTTGGTTGCTGTTCTTTAAAACTTTGAGAAGAATTTTTGGGGAATTTTGATGGAAATTACAATGAATCTATAGATTGTTTATGGTAGGACAGTAATTTTTACTATATTAATCTTTCCAATCCATGAGCATGGAAGATCTTTCCATCTTCTGATATCTTCTTCAATTTCTTTATTCAAAGACTTGAAGTTTTCATCATACAGGTTTTTTACTTGCTTGGTTAGAGTTCCAAATATATTTTATATTATTTGTGGCTATTGTGAGGTATATTTCTACCTTGATTCTTTCTCAGCCTGTTGCTTATCATTTATATATAGGAGGACTACTGATAAGAGTTAATCTTGCATCCAGCCAATTTTATGAAGGAGTATATCAGTATATGAGCTGTATGAGTTACTTGGTAGAAGATTGGAGTTACTTATGTGTGCTATATTATCATGTAGAAATAGCAATACTTTGACTTTTTCCTTCCCAATTTGTATCCCTTTGATCATTATTAATATATTGAATAGATAAAGAAAGAGTAGACAGACTTTTCCTTTTCCAGATTTTAGTGGAACTGTTTTGTTTTTCTCCATTTAATTTGATGTTGGCTACAGGCTTGCAATAAATTACCTTTATTATGTTCAAATATGTCACTTGTATCCTTGATCTCTCCAAGTCTTTTATCATGAAGGAATATTGGATTTTGTCAAAGGCTTTTTCAACACCTAATGAGATTATCATGTGATTTTTTTTCTTTCAGTTTGTTTATATGGTGGATTTTAGTGATAGCTTTTTGTATGTTTTTACCATCCCTGCATCTCTGGGATAAAGCTTAATTGATCATGGTGACTGATATTTTGATATATTCTTGGATTCAGTTTGTATTTTATTGAGCATTTCTTGAACTAATGTTCATGAGGGAAATTGGTCTGTAATTCTCTTTCTTTGTTGAGTCTTTGTGTGGTTTGTATATCAGAGTGACTGTGGCCTCATAGAAAGCATTTGGCAGTGTTCCTTTTGTTTCTATTTTATGGAGTAATTTGAGGAGTTTTTTTGTATTTATTCTTCTTTGTAAGTCTAGTAATATTCTGCACTAAAGCCATCTGGCCTTGGGCTTCTCTGGTTGGGAGACACTTAATGACTGCTTCTAGTTCCTCAGGGGTTATAGGTCTATTTAAAGTGTTTATCTAATATTGATTTAAGTGGTATGCATCAAGAAATTTTTCCATTGCTTTTAGGTTTTCCAATTTTGTGAAGTACAGCTTTCTGAAATATGTATTAAAAGCTCTCTGGATTTTTGCAATGGCTGTTGTTGTATCCTTCCTGTCTTTTCTGATTTTTGTTAATTTAGATATTCTCTCTATAGCTTTTAGTTAGTTTGGATAAGGTTTTATCTATCTTGTTGGTTTTTCTCAAAGAACCAATTCTTTGTTTCCCTGATTGTTGTTGTTGCTCTCTGTCTGTATTTTATTGATTTCAGCACTCTTTTTCCCTGCCATCAACTCCTGTTATACTAGGGAATTGAGTCCATTAATATTGAGGGACATTAATGACCTTGTTAGTTCCTGTTATTTTCTTATAATTGGGGTAGTGCTTGTGTGTGTGTGTGTGTGTGTGTGTGTGTGTGTGTGTGTGTGTATTTGTATGTTATGCTTCACTTCTTATGCTTCACTTCTTATTTTGCTAGTGTGAGATTATTTACTGACTGTGTTTTCTTGGGTGCAGTTAACTTCCTTGCATTGGACTTTTTATTCTGGAACCTTCTGGAGAGCTGAATTTGTAGATAGATATTTGAATTTGATTTTATCGTGAAATATCTTGTTTTCTCTGGCTATAGTGATTGAAAGTTTTGCTAGGTAGACCAGTCTAGGCTGGAATCTGTCCTGTCTTAGAGTCTTCAAGACATCTTCCAGGCACTTCTGTCTTTTAGAGTCTCTGTTGTCAATTCAGGTGTAATTTTAGCATGTCTATCTTTATGTGTTACTTTGCCTTTTTTCCTTGCAGCTTTTAATATTATTTTTGTATTCTGTATGTTTAGTGTTTATATTATTATGTGTCATGAATCTATTTGGTTTTCTATAAACGTCTTGTGTCTTGATAGTCATGTTGTTCCTTAGGTTAGGATTTTTTTTTCTATGTTAAATATTTTTTCTGGGTTTTTGAGTTGGTGTTCTTCTTCTATTCCTTTTATCCTTAGATTTGCTCTTTTCTCTCAGATTTCCAGCTTATTTTGTGCTAGAAGTTTTTTAGATTTAACATCTTCTTTAATTGATGAATCTATTTATTCTATTATATTTTCAGTGCATGAGGTTCTCTCTTCCATTTCTTGTATTCTGTTGATGATGCTTGTGTCTGTCATTCCTGTTCACTTACCCAGTTTTCCGTTTCCAGAATTCCCTCAGTTTCTGATTTCTTTATTGCTTCTGTTTCCATTTTCAGGTTTTGAATTGTTTCCTTTACCAGTTTGTTTGTTTGTTTGTTAACTTTCTTGGCATAATTATGTGTTTTATTGATTTCCTCCAATTTTCATTAGTCTTTTTTCATCAATTGTTTTGAAAGATTTTCATTGTCTCTAAGGACATCTATCATCTTCATAAAACTGTTTTTAAGGTCATTTTTTATGTGTCAGCAGTGCTGAATGTTCAAGTCTTGCTATGGTACAATATCTGGGCTCTGATGTGACTATACTACCCTGGATGTTGCTGATTTTATTCTTACAATGGCATTTAGGGATCTGGGTTTGACATAATTACAGGTTTATGTGCTAACTTCTGAGTTTGTCTTTGTTAAATAGGTGTTTTGTTTCTTGGCTTCTGTTTCCTATTTGTTCTTCTGTTGTTTGTGGCCTAGATTTGCTGTGGCTGGTGTGGCCTCTGATCTAGTAAGGGAGGCTTTTTCCAAGTTGAAACCTGGCCTTCTGGAGGTTAGTGTAGCCTTTGGTGCAAAAGGGTTCTCTGTTTGTCTGACTATTGTGCCCTGTTTTTCTGACTGGTGTGATCTGTACCTAAGCATCAGAAGCCTTCTTGGATTGAGGGCAGGGCATAACAGCTGGGCAGGAGATGATGTGGAAGGTCATGAGCAGTGAAGTGGGTCTTTGGGTGCAGAATCTAGAGATTGGGTCAGTTCAGCTGGCAAAAGGGGGTCACACACCTGTCCTATGATTGATGTGGCCTGTGCCTGAGCAGCTCAAGTCTTTTGGGGTTGGAGCAGCATCACTTTCTAAATTATAATGATTTGGAAGGATGTTTGAGATCAGAAGCAGAAGCCAAACCAAAGAAAGAGTGATATGTACAGAAAGGTCTTGCCATGCTTTCTGTGACACTTGAGGTGAAATGTTCAAAACAGAATCATAATTGAGGTAAAACTATTCCTAACACAATCTCAAACCACCTCTACCATGCCTTTATTTAAAGGTACTGGAATAATAGCACATGAACAGAACATATAAAACAGCAACAACTACAAAAACAGCTAATATGATAGTGAAAAACCGAAATTGATGTCTAAGAATGTAAGTGCAATGTACATGTGAATCATGTAAAATAATTAGGGAGAGAGTAAAGCATGAGAAGATGGGAGAGGTAAACAAAACTAGAAAGGCCAGATCACAGAGAGGACAAAATACTAATAGAAAAATACATTAGATAATTCCAGAATTTTTTTAAAACATAACAAACTTGAGTAAATAAAACAAAAGTATAATTGTAGGAAATATATATATATTCATTTAACACTGTTGCATTTTGAAATACAAATATAAACTGAATAATGGTACCCTTAATCTAATGTTTTTTTGTAATTGTCTGTCAAAAATCTACAGAAACCTTTTAATTCAGTCTATATATCTTCAATAAACAGTCATTCAATTATTCCATTATTTCTGTCATCTTGTAGACTATCTTGAATATTTCCCATAGTTTATGACATTGCTTAGACTTAAACAAAATTATGAACTTGCTTTCAATTTTTTGTAACAGATGTAGATGATATCTACCTTATTCCATTGATTAAGATAGCTTAGGTAATATTAAATAACATGTATATTGGAATAAATATGCCCCATCTTGCCCCAGATTTTAATACAGAAAATTTCATAGTTACTCAATTACAAGATTCAGGTCTGGATTTGTCAATGGGCAATTTAAAAGTGGATAAATAGAACTGTAGGCTGCTCATTTTCCTAGGTACCTGTGTCTGAAGACATGCATTTACTGAACATATCAATACTGTTAAAACTTTTGCTGGGTAAATAACTTCTACAGCTTCACTTCAGTGTTCTTAAGAACACATTCATTCTTTAGCTTCCCACTAATATTCTTGAACATAAAATTAAATTTCAATTCAATAAATTTACAAAACCAAACTAAGCAAAATTTGTATCAGAAAAAGTAAAACACAATTGCCAACTTTTTAGATCTCCAATACACTGGAAAAGGCAACTTTAAAAAAATGACAAATTTAAGTTCTGACTAAAAAAAAAAGAGCAGATTCTGTCAGTGAAGAAAGTTTGCACATATAATCAACATATGGGAAGAAGATGATTGTATAAGTATGTGTTTTCAATACTAAACATATATGTAAACAAAATAAAATATTACATATATATAGATATTCTATCTCAAATTTATTGGTCATGAAAGTTTTTGCCAATAATAACTTTCATTACTTGGCAAATAAAATGTAAAAATTATGTTCTTTAAGAAATGAAAGTTTGAGAAGTTAATTACCTTACTTTCTAAGAAGCATAAATGGCTGTCTTAATGAGGTCATGAATAATTAATTCAGAAAATTTTAAAATATTAACAGTGGCATATGCAGCCAGAAGAGCACCATAATTGTCAAAGTATCATGTGGCATAGCTGTGAAAGGCAAGCGTTCTTATTGATTATCTTTACCACATTTCTCAGTATTTTGATAGCCTCATGGAATATTAGCTATCACCAGCTCATTCTTAATTGAAAATTCTTTGCATATGTGTTATATGTCTGGCTCATATCTTTCCAAATATATAAAAAATTCTTTGAGCATATGAAGTTTTAAAATGTTGATCCTTTTCGGTGTATGTGAACTAACATTATAGTATACATCTTTTGTTTTTCTGGAGATATGATAAAATGAACAGATAACTCCTCAGAATCTGTGTAGGTAGACATAAAATCTACAAAAGTGACACCAAGGTCTTTGCTATTCAGAAAATTGTTCAAATTACATTTGTACTATGCCAATTTTAAGTGCTTAGCTAACTTTTAAAAGTAATAGTACTCAGGAGATCATAACTATTTCCCCTTCCTAGGTGGATCCAAGCATGACTCTCTTAGGGTCGTCCTTGCTACTTAGCTTCTCTAAGGTTGTGGATTGTAACCTGGTTATCCTTTGCTTTACATATAATATCCACTTATAAGTGAATACATACCACTTTGTCTTTCTGGGTCTGGGTTACCTCACTTAGGATGTTTTTGTTTGTTTGTTTGTTTGTTTTTCCTAGTTCTATCCATTTGCCTGTAAATTTAATGGTATCATTTTTTTTTACAGCTAAGCAATACTCTATTGTGTAAGTGTACCACATTTTCTTTATCCAGTCTTTGCTTGAGGGACATCTAGGTTGTTTCCAGGTTCTGGCTATTATAAATAATGCTGCTATGAACATAGTTGAGCAAATGTACTTGTGACATGAAAGTGCGTCCTTTGGGTATATGCCCAAGAGTAGTATTGATGGATCATGAGATAGATTGATTCTCAATTTTCTGAGATATCATTATACTAATTCTCAAAACAGTTGTACAAGTTTTCATTCCTACCAGCAATGGAGGAGAGTTCCCCTTACTCCACATCCTCTTTAGCATAGGATGTCATCTGTGTTTTTGATCTTAGACATTCTGACAAGTGTAAGATGGAATCTTAGAGTTGTTTTGAGAAGGACGGGGAGGAGGAAGTAAAGGGAGGTGGCAAGAAAACATGAAGGAATGGGATGGTCAAGTTGGGGAAGGGACAGAGAGGGAGAGCAAGGAAAGATATATCTTGATAGAGGGATCCATTATTGGGTTAGGAAGAAACCTGGTGCTAGAGAAATTCCCAGAAATCCACAAGGAAGACCCTAGCTAAGACTCCAAGCAAGAGTGGAGAGGGTCCCTGAACTGGCCTTTCCCTATAATCAGATTGATGACTACCCTAATTGTCACAGAAACTTCATCCAGTAACTGATGGAAGCAGGTGCAGTGATCCATAGCTAAGCACTGGGTGGAGCTCCTGGAGTCTATTTGAAGAAAGAGATTATAAGGGCAAAGTGGTCAAGATCACGATGGGGAAGCCCACAGAGACATCTGACCTGAGCTAGTTGGAGCTCACCGACAGCTGGGGAACATGCATGGGATCAAACTAGGGCTTCTGTATGTGGGTGACAGTGTTTTCTGTCTTGGGCAGTTTGTGTGGTCACTGGCAGTGGAACCAGGATTTATTCCTAGCGCTTAAACTAATTTTTTGGAGCCCATTCCCTATGAAGGGATACCTTGCTCAGGCTTGATAATGGGGGTGGAGGAGTGATCAGGAAGAGTGGAAAGAGGGAAAACTGCAGTTGGTGCATAAAATAAAAAAGAAAACTTTTAAATAAAAAATATAAAAACTATAACTTCATTAACAAAATAAAATAATAGTACATTTCATTTGAAATTTGTATCTTGCTGTAGAATACATAAAAATTTTAATGTTTTATAATTACACATAGGTTGCTATACTATATTGTTAGTCCCATTAAAATTGTAAGAAACTAAATTAATAATTTTGGATTTCAAA
Source organism: Peromyscus eremicus (assembly GCF_949786415.1). NCBI lineage: Eukaryota > Metazoa > Chordata > Mammalia > Rodentia > Cricetidae > Peromyscus > Peromyscus eremicus. Next base: position 8,108,839 of record NC_081421.1, read on the forward strand.
TCCTAGATGATAAACTTTATTTCTCTCTCTACTATACTTTGCAGTTTCATATCATTTCAGTACATCTCAGTTATTTTTTTTATTTTCTAGTTTGTTGTAGATTGCTTGAATTTTGATTACTATCTTTTTAGATGTAAGTCTTAGATGGTTTTTTTCCATCTTAAAAGAACTGTAAGCATCATTTTCTCTCTTCCCTTTTCCCCCCTCAACCTCTCCAATATTCTCATGGCCTCTTCTCTTGAAATAATTTATATATATATTTTTTTATCAAGTATATAAATATAACCCACTCAGTCCACCTTATATTACTTGTGGTTATCTACTTATTTTTAATACAGAAAAATGGTAGTATTAAAATCCCTGTAAGAGGTGTCTGTTTCTTTCTTGGTTTTTACCATGTAATTATATGTATTCTCTTACTTGCTTTTTTTTCTACCCTTTGACACATTAGTTACAAAAAATGTATTATTTCCTTTTCAAATAAAATTGTCTAAATTTCATTGACTTTTAAACTTATGAATTTAATAAATTATATCCCATATAAGACAATATAAATGTTTTAATTTAATTCGTGTATAATACTTACTTTATGCCCTAGCACATTGTTAATTAAGTATTTTGAGTTCTGTTGGAATTAAAATTTATGACAAGGTTTTGAATTTATCCATTTCTTAGTTATTGTTGATGTATTTCACATTTCATCTTCTGAATAAATGTAACTGTGAAATATTTTTATTTATATTTTTAAATATCAAATCACTTTTTATCCCATATGATGTGTATTACTAAAGATTAAGTTAAGAACTTAGAGTTAGTTTTTATAACTGTTTGTATTCTAGTAATTTTAATTATATATTTATTTCATGAAATCAGTCCATACATCAGCCCTCTTTCAATCTGTGACTGAATGATCAAATTTCTGTGTAGTTCCTGTGCAGGGAAGCTCAGTAGCTATGAGTGCATGTGTGTTCTTACTGTGTTGTGGATCCTTGCTTACAGTTTGAGGGGTTTAGTACACTAACATCATGGAGAAAAGCCAGGCAGTGGGCAACACCACATGATGCAGTAGCTAAGAGCTTATACCCTGGTCAAAAATTGCAAGGTAAGTAAGAGAGAGCCTGGGATTGGCCTTCATGTGGGCTTTTGAATCCACAACTCTGCCCTGAGTGATACTCCTCCTCCAACAAGACCACACCTCCTAATCCTTCTTAAACAGCCCATCAACTGGGAACAAAACTTCAAATATATGAGCCTATATGGGTCATTCCAATTCAAATCACCACAGTTGCTAACATCAAATGTCTATTAATAGGACATCTTCCAGAATGACATTTCATGTCACATGGTTTTGTGAGTTAGACTAGGTGAACTTGAGATAACTTTTGCTTTTCTTTATGAGAATTGAAATAATTACATTTAAGATCAAATAAAGGGTCTTGTTAGCAACTGTCTTGTAGTGGATGAGCAGTTTTTCAAAGGAAGACAGTGGCCATCTGTTCTCTTTTCCACTGAGAATAAAATGAAGGCGAGAGAAACTTCTGTTTGAGAAAGGGAGAGTCGGGTTAAATGTTAGAAAAAAAAAAAACTTATTGACTCTAAGGGTTGTTGAAACACAAAGATTCCGATATCTAGGGAATGGATGTGATCTTTTCCTCTGAACACAAGTAAGAATAAAGCAAAAAGCCGTCTGTGTTTGCAGCCCAGTCTGTAGGCCTGCCTGAGAGCTCAGTACTGGTTTAAACACTCTCTGGAGAAATCGTTCATTTTATAAAGATATGTGCAACCTGCAAATGGAAAAGATTTTTTAAAATGTGCAGAGCAGGCTTTTCTTTAAAAAGAACATCTGAGTAGACTCTAGCATTTAAATTTAAAAGAGAAATACTATGGTCTTTTAAACACACTAAAATGTGACATTCTGAGCTGAATGTGTTGGCTTTAAAGACAATCAAGGCTTCTTGGCCTCAGAGTTCAAGACCATCCTGAAAATATAATGAGATATTGTTTCAAAATCAATTATGGAATGTATTGTTTCTCAATTACCTTAAGGATTCATTTTTTCATAAAGATTTAGACTACATATATCTTTGTTAATTGATAGTATCATATGTGCTGTCATTTTGTCTTATTTAAATAAACTATAATAAATTATAATGATTGTAATAAAAATCTAAAATGTATGTTTATAATACAAATATCTGACACTTTATCATAATTTATAAATATAAACTGATGATAATCCAGGCTTGAATATTTTTTTCACAATATTGGTCTCTGTATAATAGATTAATTTGCTATAGAGTCTGCACATGAGGAGTCGACCCACTCCAACCTTCCTATTTTTTTTTTCTTTGTCATATAAAGTTTCCTCACTTTATCATTACAATCCACAATCGAGGGCAGTGATACATGAACATTGTAAAATGGAGAATATTTAACACTATGACCCTGCAACTTTTCATTTCTCTTCTCAAGTCTCCTGCCAATACCAAAGGGCAAGGAAAGCTGATTAAGATCAGAACATTCAGACAATGTTGTCACGAGAGTCAGTGAGCCTCTCTCGTGTGAACAGGGAGCTGGCGCCATATTGTACAATCTGCGGAGGGAAGTTCGTCTTCACATACAGACTTGGTCTTCTCCAAGTAGTAGTGTTGCCAATTATTATAAAGTCTAACTGAAGACAGCAAAAAAGAAAGATGAAGAGACAGACAGACAGAGAATGAGAGGGAGGGAAGCAAGGAAGGAAGGAAGGAAGGTAGGGATTAAAGAAAACCCATTCTTTGAAGTAAGCAATATGATAAACTCTGGACTAACAGTCCATGCATAATTCTTGGTTTGTTTGTGCTCTTTAGTGACTGTCCTCATATCACTTTTAGGACTGTATTTGCTCTACGTAGACTGTCGCTCTTATATGGCCATCATTGAACATTGAACCTTAGACATGTGTATCATTCTTGTTAGCTTCCCTGTTAACTAATTCATCTCCTTTGTTAATTTCTCTACTAAACAGTTTCAGTAAACCTGGTAAAGTACACTAGTACTCTACTGCAGCTTGGTTGTAAATAGTATAGGAGGCAATAATACAGAGACATATCTCACATTATTCTTAATGTTTTTCTTCCACAGAAAACACTTGTATCATTTTAGGTATCATCATCTTTCTTTATTAATTTTTGTTAGAATGCTTTCTCCACTTATTAAACATAGATTCTTTTGCATACTATATGATCTGAGTACGGTTTCCCCTTCTTCTACTCTTCTAAGCTCCTCTCTACCTCCTCTTACATGACCATCCACTACCTTTCTGTCTCTCATTAAAAAAAGAATAGGCTTCTAAGAGAAAACAACTAAATGTAGCAAAATAAATAGAAGATAAAACAAATTACATCATACTAAAGTTGGACAAGCCAAGCCAAAAGAGCCCCAAGAGAAGGCACAATAATTAGAGACCCATGTACTTACATACTCAGCAGTCCTATAAAAGTACCAAACTGACAGCTATAGTCTATATACAGGGGAACTGGTACAGACCTTTATAGGCCCTGTGCTTGCTGTTTCGGTTGAGGGATATCAAGCTTGTTTCTCGGTTCTGGCTATTACAAATAAAACTGCTATAAACATAGTGAAGCAAATGTCCTTGTGGTATGACTGTATATCCTTTGGGTATATGCCTAAGAGTAGCATAGCTGGGTCTTATGGTATATGGATTCCCGGTTTTTTTTTTTTTTTTTTGAGAAATTGTCAGGCTGACTTCCAAAGTGGCTGTACAAGTTTGCACTACCACTGGCAATGCAGGAGAGTTCCCCTTGCTCCACATCCTTTCCAGCATGAGCTGTCATTTGCATTTTTATCTGAGCCATTCTGACATGTGTAAGATGGAATCTTAAAGTCCTTTTGGTTTTCATTTCCCTGGTGAAAGAGAATGTTGAATATCTCATTAGGAGTCATTTTATTGTTACCTTTCTGGTTTTTTGATTGTTTGTTTACTTTTCCAGTATAATTTGGTTTTATCCTAGGTCTCTGGCTAATTTAGTCTCTGGTTCTTGGTTATCTAAGAAATACCATTTATAGCCGGGCGGTGGTGGCGCACGCCTTTAATCCCAGCACTCGGGAGGCAGAGCCAGGCGGATTTCTGTGAGTTCGAGGCCAGCCTGGGCTACCAAGTGAGTTCCAGGAGAGGCACAAAGCTACACAGAGAAACCCTGTCTCGAAAAACCAAAAAAAAAAAAAAAAAAAAAAAAAAAAAAGAAATACCATTTATAGATTCCATCTACTGGAGTGGGCTTTAATTAAAATCATACATTGATTGGTTACTACCACAAGGTTTATCCCACAATTGTTTAGCATATTTTGCAGGTAAGACAAATTGTAGATCCAAGGTTTTGTGGTTGAGTTGATGTTTACATTTCTCTTTTGATAGCCTGCAGAGAATCTTTCTGTATCACAAACATTTAGATAGGGAGCTGAAGGTTCTATGTAGACATCAGATCCACATCTCTATGTTCATTTGTATAAGTGCTATCTTCAGCAGCTTGACCTTGCTTCAGTTTGTGGAGAGCAACCTGTTGTCTTGGCAACAGCCTGGATTGTTTGGGGGTTTCCATGGTACACTTTCAGACAACAACTCAAATGGATGAAACTCAGTACCAGCACTGGCATCTTTGTTTGGTGACAGAAGATGGCCAACAGGGGTTCTGTCTTCCTTACTATTTTGAGAATTCATTAGGATCACCTTCATCTATTATCGGAAGTTTCCACTACACTAAGTTTACATACCACCCCTCAAATTCCTTTTAACTCCAGCTGTCTCTCTCTCATTCCCTTCCTCAATCCTATTACCCCCTTCCAACCTGATCCTCCCATTTCCCATCCACCTCCTTTAGCCATCTTTCATATTTATTACTTTTAGTATTGCATATATTTCTTCTTATATTTACTTGAAATTAACTTATTTTCTGTACTAAAGTAGAGATTTGCAGGTAACTAGTGTTTTTTTGTGTTTATCCATTTAATAACCCTTGCTAATATCTGTTTTATTATTTTAAACATTAGAACATGATAACTAATTGTTAGTATAGATGTTTTAACAATTTTTAACTATAGCCATGGCTTTCTAACTCAATAACTCTGTTTTCTTTATACTTTTCTTTCTGATTTCTCTAGTTTGAGTTGAACATATTACATAATTCAATCTTCCAATTTTCTCTTTGCATTTAACTTATTCTTCATATAAGGTATTCACAGTCTTATAATTTAGATAGAATATAAGTTCTTTGCATTAGAACAGGAATTCTTCTTTGGTCCAGCTACATTATTTTCAAAGTAAGAAAGGACTGTGATTAAAATATTTTGACATTATCTAGTTCTTCATAAGAAAAATACACTTAAATTATAATAGCTTATAATAAATTACAGACTAATAATTTCAAAGTAATTAGTAAAGAGGAAATTAAACTTTTCATAATATTTTAACAATTAAGATTATAATTTTTAAGGGAGGCAAACTAAGTTATGTAGAAATGAACTTTAAAAATGAATCTTTGATATATGTCTTCCTTCGACTTTTACAATTAGATTTAGCTTTTAAAGCCAATTGGAAACAATTTAAGTCCACAGAGGATAAAAAGAATGCATTAACTTAAATATAGACCCATTTTAGCATAAACAAGGTCAGAAGATCAACAAGATTTGAGACAAATGTCAATTTCAAATGAGTAAACTCAACTTTATTGTTGGTTTTAAACTAACTAGCCTATTCATTTTTAATAAAAGGCTTTAATTTAATCATCAGAGAAGATAAGTTCCTTTTCAGCTCTGCTTCTCATGTACCTCAGTAGCATTTATTGTCACACAGTTTGTGAAAAATTCCACAGACAAACCTAAAATAGAAATCTAAAGACACTATGGAGTTCTGATGCCAAATTTACCGCTTTGAAGTGAACAGCAAGTAGCTGATATTAACATTAGGACTTAAGTTTGAACCCAGGCCTTTTTTGTAATGAGAGGGAGAAGTTTTGTTTTTTTTTTTAATTTTTATTTTGCAATACAATTAAGTTCTACATATCAGCCACAGATTCCCTTGTTCTCCCCCCCCCACGCCCCCCTCATCTTCCCCCCAGTCTGCCCCCCATTCCAATCTCCTCCAGGGCAAAGCCTTCCCCACAGACTGAGATCCACCTGGTGGACTCAGTCTAGGTAGGTCCAGTCCCCTCCTCCCAGGCCGAGCCAAGGGACCCTGCATAGGCCCCAGGTTTCAAACAGCCGACTCATGCAATGAGCACAAGACCCAGTGCCACTGCCTGGATGCCTCCCAAACAGATCAGGCCAATCAACTGTCTCACCCACTCAGAGGGCCTGATCCAGTTGGTGACCCCTCAGCCATTGGTTCATATTTCATGTGTTTCCGTTTGTTTGGCTATTTGTCTCTGTGCTTTTTCCGACCTTGGTCTCAACAATTCTCTCTCATATAAACCCTCCTCATTCTCGCTAATTGGACTCCCAGAGATCCACCTGGGGCCTAGTCATGGATCTCTGCATCCAGATCCCTCAGTAGTTGGATGAGGTTTCTAGCACGACAATTAGGATGTTTGGCCATCCCATAAACAGTGTTGACCTACTCCCTGCAAGTGGAATGTAGTGGCAGGATGAACGTTTGAGTTGAGCAGTGCCCTCCTCAGCTTCCTGTCAGAGTAAAGGCAAACAAAATCCTGTCCCTCGGTGGGAGAGGGGGTCCTAACAGTCACCTGTCATCTATAATGTCACCAGCTCTTGTTGCCTGCAGAGTAGCAAAACGATAATTTCACTTACAGACCATTTACTTAGTTTCATTTCTGGATGGAATTGCCATGTGTTTTAAGTACACAAGTGTCACATGATTAGTTACATTTACATTTGTAAACTCTGGAATTGAGGGTATTCTCATCAATTGTTAAGCTGACTGTCACAACTGGAGAGTGATATGCTGCTCAAAGTTTGCCTTGTTTTCATTATTCAATAAATTATCAAGTGATCCATATGAAACATTTATGATACAACCTACTAAAAGAAAAAAAAATGTTGAAGAATGAGATAGTTTTTCAGAGTGAGTAACTGAGGCTTTTCAGCTTGAGACTAAACTGCAAATGTGACCAATGTGGCCTTGTGTCCTCTTGCAGGTGTCATCAATTTCTGGTCTCACTGACATCTCACTTGCTTACCAACAAGTTTCAGAATTAATAACACTTCCAGAAACACCTTGGATCATTAAATATCATCAAGTAGCTCAATGCTTTTAACACAGAAATTCCTTTTTAGAGTTATTCACAAAGAACAAAGATCATCAGTGCAAAAAAAAAAAAAAAGAGTTTCATGAAGTGTAATGTGTAACAAATATCTAATGGTTTTCAAAACGGTTGGTATGGCACAGAGATGTTACGGTAGACCATTACAGAACATACCTCCAGAAGCATCTTCAATGAGCAGCCCTGCTTCAACTTATTTTCGAAGAATTCACGTTTATAAATCTTGCAGAAAGCAATAACCCTGGTCACATTTGCAATGAGACCTTTTATTCATAAGTTATATTTAGTGAACAATGTTTAATAGTTTCATCTGACACTTCTATTTCCTAGATAAATGAAAAACAGTGCAAATGAGCAAACAGATAAAGACAATGCAAATAGCACCCAGGAAAGACATACATTAAAAAATAATCATGAATAAATAACATGAGAACTGCTCATCTCTTCACAGTGTGCTTAATGATCATGATGGTAAATAGTTAACATATAAGCCCTTATTCTTTGCATATATATATATATATATATATATATATATATATATATATATAATGTTTTCTAGTTTTGTGTTTTTATAAGATTTCTGTGAGTGTGGACATGTATGGATCTGAATCTGTAAAGGTATCTTAAGCTTTTTCTTTGATTCTTTTTCTTCTGTTTATTTTGTCCTTTTCTGGTTTGTTTTTATTATATCCTATCTCATTATTATAATTACTATTATTATTATTATTATTATTATTATTTACCTGTTTGTATTCTAATGAGGAAAAAAAGTATAGATTTTGGTGGATGGGGATGTGGGGAGGATATGGGAGGTCTTGGGGGAAGGGAAACTGTAATTAGAATATACCATATGAAAAAAAAAATTATTTTCATTTATCTGTGGATAGTATGTGAATGGAGTAGAAAATTTCTTAATAAAGAAAAATGGAAAAAAATCATATCTAAAATTAAGGAGCAGCACATTTTCTTCATATATAGTTTACTATTTATTTTTAATACTACTTTTTAAAATAAAACTTTATTTTAAAATTAGCAATAAAAATAAACTTTACTTTCTCTTCACATCAATAAGGCATTTTTGTATATTTAATACTTACAAAAGATATAAAAGTGTCCTACAACAAAACATTAAATAAAAAATGAAATGATAAACCAAAAAAAAACAGTAAACATATGCACTTTTGTGCTATCAAGAAAATATATATGTTTAGAAAAGTAATATTATATATACAACCTTTTTGTAAATGTTTCAGGTAAATTTTTAGTTTTTTAAAACAAGTATGTGTGTGTTTAAAATTTTAATGTTTATTTTGAATTTCATTTTGTTAATTATAGAAAATTTCCTGTCCTTCATTAAAAAATTCTGTTATGCATGTTAATATTTTGTCTTCCTTGGGCATTCTTTTTCTGAGAAGTATTTCGTTAACAGATTATCCTAAATTGAAAATATTAATATTTTTCACAATTTTCAGAAGAGGCATATAACAAATTTAAGTGTTTGCCAATACAAAGATACTTCTTAGAAGAAGAATAATCTTTGTTATATAACATTAAAACCTAAATCCAATATTTAAAAATATCTTTGAAATAAGCTCTTGGTAAGGGTTCCCGCATACATGAACAAGCATAAACACTGAGGAGAATAGGACCTGATGGCAAACTCTTAGACCCAAAATGGCTGTAAATTACTCTGTCCATTTTATATAATCTGATAAATATATTTTCTATGTGTGTGAATAAATATTATATATAATATTTCTCTTCTATGATTTGTGTTAACAAAATATAAACATGACATTTTATTCTGGGTTCTGGTTAAGGAACTTCAAAACACTGTTACCAGTTGATCCACACACACAAACTAAGGGCCAGGGAGATAAACGGCAAAGAACTTGTCTACAACATTGAGGCTTCTAGTTCTAGCCCTAGAACTCAAGTTAAAACACTGGACCTGGTATCAGGTCTTGAAATCAATCCCAATGTTCTCAAGGCATAGGAGGATTTTTGGAATTTGCTGGACAGCTGTGTAGACTGATGGGTGAGTCTGGATAAATGGTTGGTCCTGTCTCAAAAATTAGGTAAATGTTATTCTTGAGGATGACTTCAAAGTTATCATGTGGCCTGTACATGTGCATGCTCATGAACAGACATATTAACTTCAGTAAAGACATACTGTTTTTATTACAGTATATTTGTTTATGAGTTCTGTTTTCAGTATTTTCCAATTTTGGTCAGTGTTTTTCCATATCATCACAACCATCTTTTCAATGTTCTTCCTTTGAAGCTATTAGAGAAACTTCATATTTCACAAATCACAGAATTACTTCTGACATATATTATAATAAAAACTGAAAAAAGAGCTGATAAGATTTAATGCTGCTTGGAAAACGTGCCCAAAGCTCTCTTAGTATGCTTATATTCTCTCAGAATAAACATTGTGTTGCCTCAAATTTGCAATAAAAAATGATTAAGAATGAAAAGGGTATCACAAAGAATAAGAACATGAGTTTCAGAATGAACTCCTGATTTACTATTAATTTCCATCAATTCCACATTTATTATTATTGTGTATAATATCCATCATGGATATTTAATACAATTAGAGTCGTTCAATTCATGAATTTCAAATGATAGCTCAGCTAAAAACCAAAGAATTACAAAAGAAGAACTAGTACACCTCCACAAAAGCACTGTCTTCTTTAATGGTCATTCCACATATGGTATGGATATTAACTATTCCAAGAAGTCCTTTATAGTTCAGATATCCAGGGGATATAATGTAAAATGGAATTTATTAGCCCTTTGCTGATCATCTTATGTTACTGTGATAAATTCAGTCAAAAGAACCAATATAGCCATTGTTTTTCACATCCAGACATGTCGTTGAAAGTTTTCTTATGAAATAAGTATCATAATATGTTCTCTAAGGATTATGAAAGAGCCACTGAACCAGCACAACCTCATAAGTCTGGAATAGGCAAACTTCAAAATTAGGAATCTGACTTTGCTTTGAATAATTTGGATATAAAACACACTATAAATAGAGGAAATTAAGCGAATTCTTTAGTATACAAAATTATTGTTGGCCTGTAGTACTGGGAGTATTTCAGGATCTAGTTGCTTCTTTTTACTGCCTAATCTTAATGACGCCATGGTGCTCTATGAAAGACAAGAGAACTTTGAAGACAGTTCTGGTACATTTCTTCAACTACCTGGTACCCACTGGCAGATGCTCGCAGGGACTTCTGTGAGAATAACTATTTTCTTTTTCTTTTTCAATTTTTTCTTTATTAATAATTTTTTATTCATTTCACATACCAAACACAGATCCCCCTCTCATCCCTTCTCCTGCTTCCCCCCAGCATTTTCCTCCACCCCCCACCTCCATCTTCTCCTCCAAAAAGGTAAAAGCCTCCCATGGGGAGTCAGCAAAGCCTGGTACATTCAGTTGAGGAAGGTCTAAGTCTCTCCCCACTGCATCAAAGCTGTGCAACGTGTCCCATCACAGATAATAGAATTCAAAAAGCCAGCTCATGCACCAGAGAGAGATCCTGATCCTACTTTCATGGGCCCCTTAAACAGACCAAGCTACATAATTCACTCGCTTATACAGAGGTCCTAACCCAGTCACATGAGGCTCCACAGCTGTTGGTCTAAAGTTCATGAGTTCCCACTAGTTTGCTTAAGTTATATCTGTAGATTTTGCCATCATGATCTTGATGACCCTAGGTCATAGAATCCCTCTTCCCTCTCTTAGACTGGCTTCCTGGAGCTTGGTCTGGTGCTTGGCTGTGGATATCTGCATCTGCTTCCATCAGTTATTGGATGAAGGCTCTATGAGGACAGTTAAGGTATTCACCAATCTGAATACCCAGATAGGCCAGCTCAGTCACCCTCTCCACTATTGCTACTAGTCTAAGCTGGGGTCATCCTTGTGGATTCCTGGGAACTTTCCTAGCACCAGGTTTCTCCCTATCCCCATAATGTCTCCCTCTATCAAGATATCTCTTTCATTGCTCTCCTTCTCTCTCCCTGTTCCATCTCAACCATCCTGTTCCCTTATAATCTCATCCTCCATACCCTAGGTGATCACCTGAGAATAACTATTTTCATTAGTATCATTCACAGATAGAAAGTAGATAAATAACAGAAGGTAACTGGATGTGGGTCCTGAAACATACAGCGTATTTCTGGAAAGGAAAAACACTAAATGGATGTTATCCATACATATTATGCTTTGAGAGTCCAGACCCCGCCAAAAAATCATCATGTGGAAACATTGCTGTTCATATAGTAAAACCAATCAAACACAACCAAGGGTTTCAACCTGAATGTAAGTTTTAGCCCACAGAATATTTTCATTGAAGTCAAATTACATCATGAAGAGTATGTTGCATATAAATGAGGCAACTTTAAAAATCAAACATTATAAACAGATGATTATTAATGATATTAATCTGTACATTCAGTCTGAATGCTTATGTTTTCAACAACCCAAATACACAAAAAAATGCTCAACTGCAAGTAATTGCTTCTTTTTCTGGTGCATTAAAATATTTCATTATTAACTTACTTGGCCCACAGTTATTTTGCTTTAAGTTTTAAAGATAAATCAAAAACTAAAATCTAATAAGCCAAAGGAAAATTGTTTAAGTAATATGTATTCACCTTATAAAGCTAAATAAGTACATGAATTCAAAAAGGTAAAGGAAGTTCAAGAAATGAACGTAAGTATCTCCATTTAGAATATGTCAGTGTCATGCCTGTTGTATAGTTTGGATTCTGTCTAATGGAGTCATAATCCTCTAATTTATATGTTACATAAAGAATATAACAATGTATGAATGAATAAATGAGGCTAAAGTAACATACATAATTAATATAACAAATACAGTCATGATGGTTACCAGCAGGTGGTAACTACTCCATTTTTTTAATGTCTCCTTGTGCATCTATTCTGTTAACCCCAAGCCAATGAAAATCCATTGCATTTGTAGAGATTTCTGTCTCTCTATATGCCTACCTCAAACTGTTGTTCTAATAATAACAAACCTGAGCAATGAGTCCTAGGATGTTAAATTATGACATATCTTTCTACGTGATCTTAAAAGTACCTCATAAGGTTGTTCTTGTCTCTACAGTCTCTAGCCTCTGATGAGTCATAATGTCTCTGATGAGACATTAGTTCACTTTTCTGTACTAAGATGGCACTGGGTTTATCCACAACTATATCTTCTGCAATACAAAATGTAATGGGATTGATTGATGCCTGAAATAAACATCTTCTTACCACATAGAAGTCACTGATGTATTCCTTAACATAACTTGTTACATATTACCAAACAACCCTGCTAGTGACAACAACCTGTGGTTCTCACATAGAATAATTTCATACCTGTTATGTAGGGAAAACATAAACCTGATACAAGATTTTGGTTTTACCATATCTATTTCAAAATAACAATAATGATAAAAGAACAACAACAAAAGACACAATCATAACTCTACATCTTAAATTCTCATTTTAAACAATGAATTACTTTTAAAGATTCACTCAAATTTCAGTAGAATTTAACAGATTTCAATCATACAGATTAGCAGCATAAGGTAGCTATCTATTGGTGACTTACGAATGTATGTATGTATGTATTTGTGTGTGTGTGTGTGTGTGTGTGTAGTAACAACAAAAAGAGGGCCATAGATCTAAAGAAAGCAAGGAGAGGTATATAGGAGAGATTCAAGGTAAGAAAGGGAAGAGAGAAATATAATTATATTATATCAAAAAATAAAAAAATATAAAAAGACATTAATTAAAAAATAACCAGTATTAAAATATGAATTTTAAATGGAAAGAGATACCTCTGTGCATATGAATATGCACATACACACACTTTTAATATCAGAACACTTTAGAAACTAGACAGTAGTTGAATAGTATTTGGTTCCTGGAGGACACCAGTTTCAGTAGATAGATTACATTATAAGTTTTAAAGCACAGATGAAGTCTTCAATTGGGAAAAAAAATAATCCCTCATTGAGCATTTGCAGACCTGGAGCAATGAGAGAGCATGGGAAGTGTATATAATGAGTAACCAGAAGACATGCTGAATGTGAAGCTACTCACTGCTCCATACACTGACCAAAAGGCATGTGTCTTTCCCTTCATTTTCCTCCTTGACTGTGTGATGGAGCCCTTGGGTTCTCAATTGTTGTCATCTGACCACCTTCCTTAGGGTCTCTACAACATTGGCTTTCCAACCAAAGCCACCACAATATACTTACAAAACTGGCTCTTATAATAGGGATCACATTTTACAGTTCACAGCAGTCTGTGGAAACTTAGGAAAGTTTGGATTCTTCATTGTGAGGATGGACCAGACACTAGCCTGTTCATAGTCTATGTTTCAGGCATTGCTTCCTCCACACCCATTAGCAAAATTCCTGGTTTTCACTTCTGGAAAACAATGCATAGAATCACCCACATGAGTGTGTGCATAAATAAATACAAAAGTAAAATATATTGGGTTAAAAGTTTCAGCATTGTTTTAAAAACAGGTGCCAAATGTCAGTGTTTTATTTCTAGCTCACTATTTTATTTTCCATCTTTCTCTGTGTCAGGATGTCTATCAGCATGCTTCTTATAATTCACCACATGACTAACTTGTCTTATCTAATACAAGGTCTACATATGGCGATGATATCTGTGGAAAACGAGCTGTAAGAATTTCTGCCTCGCCCTCCCACCCTTATGCTGAAAGCTCTTCAAATAACAGGATAGCCAGAGAAAAGAAACAATGTAACAGATGCTCACCCTCCAAATCCCGCAATAGAAAAGATCCAAAAACACTCTTAGCATTGTAATTTCAAGGTTCAATAGGTTAGGAAGAATTTTTTTTTAATTTATTTTTATTTTGCAATACAATACAATTCAGTTCTACATATCAGCCACGGATTCCCTTGTTCTTCCCCCTCCTGCCCCCCTCACGTTCCCCCCAGCCCACCCCCCATTCCCACCTCCTCCAGGACAAAGCTTCTCCCCGAGGACTGAGATCAACCTGGTAGACTCAGTCCAGGTAGGTCCAGTCCCCTCCTCCCAGGCCCAGCCAAGCAACCCTGCATAAGCCACTCATGTCCAGGCTGTTCATGTAGATCTCTTCCATTTCTCCATCATTGGGCGATCCCCGTGTCTTTCTTGGTGACCTGTTTTCCAGGTAGCCTCCCTGGTGATGTGAGTAGCAGTCCAGTCATCTTTGTTCCACATCTAGTATCCTCTTATGAGTGAGTACATACCATGTTCTTGGGCATATACCCAAGGAATGCTCAATCATACCACAAGAGCACTTGTTCAGCTATGTTCATATCAGCATTGTTTGTAATAGCCAGAACATAGAAACAACCTAGATGCCCTTCAACTGAAGAATGGATAAACAAAATGTGGTACACATACACAATGGAATACTACTCAGAAGAGAAAAACAATGACATCATGAGGTTTGCAAGCAAATGGATGGATCTAGAAAAAATCATCCTGAGTGAGGTAACCCAGACTCAGAAAGGTTAGAAAGAATACTTAACTGTTGAAGTTCTCACTCTGAACATTAAAGGACAGGAGTTCAGATACCCAGAACCGTGTAAAGGCAGGTACTGCAGGAAATGATTGTAATCCTGTTGTTAGACACTAGTTATCTGTTTCAAAAAAAAAGATGAATGAAAGAAGGAAGGAAGGAAGGATCAAGGAAGAGAGGGAGGGAGGGAGGGAGGGAGAGGGGAGAGGGAGGGAAGGAAAGAAAGAAAGGAAGGAAGGAAGGAAGGAAGGAAGGAAGGAAGGAAGGAAGGAAGGAAGGAAGGAGGGAAGGAAGGAAGGAAGAAGGATCTAGTACCAGCACCTACATGGTTGCTCATAACACATATCCTCTCCTGGCATGTGCAAGCACTAAGCACACATGTGGTGCACATGTATACACGGAGGCACAAAAATCATATATGCAAAAACAGTAAATCAAGCAATAATTTAAAAAAATGTTTTGGAAAGACAAAACACAATTTGACCTGAAGACCCTCAGCATTGACACTTGTCTTCTACATACACATGGACACCCATGTACATTTGCATTTCTACAAACATTAGCACACACATATTCAAAACTGTGAAGAAAAAAATCAGTCAGTCATAGGATAACAGTATGAACAGAACCAATAGCCATTCCTCATATTAAAGTGGAGAGTCACTGATGTGCAGTCACAGAGTCCAGCCCACTAGTGTGACAGGTTACTACACTAAAGTACAAGAGCAAGGAGAGTGCTAGCAAACTCCAGTGAACTATATCTTTGGAACTGGCTAAAACCTAATGTGTATAATAGAAGAAAGGAGAAATGGAAATACTTGGATTAAAAGCACACATTTAAGCACAAATATGTAAAAAGTTATTAAAAGTAAGCAATGCATGTATCAGAATATCACTGCAAGTCTGTCATCAGTTCATTCACTCAACAAACTTTTACTGATTCTTATATTCTCAGCAGCATGCCAGGTGCCAGCATAGTTTATGCAAAAGAGATTTTTCTTTGCCTCTTTGAATCTCACAGATTAATGTGAAATAGGACCTGAAGAACAACAATGAAAAAATCTTGGTGCAAAACAGAAATACTGAGTATATTTCCCAACGATGGGATATAGAGAACTAAGAGGAAGATGAAAGTACATGAAATAATTTTTCAGGAATAATTAAATTTGCCACATAAATAAGAACAGGGAGTTTAATACAAAGTGTAGTGTTTTCTTACCCTGAATTTATGGCAGGCTTCATACAGGAGAAGAATATAGATAATTTTCCACAGAAACAGGTGGTGTTGATCTACCTCACCATTTCATACTTGATTACTTAAGGTTCCAAATCTTTTGAAAATTTTCAGTGTCTACTTTTTCTCAGCTTTCTGCTATTTGCTCTGTTATTACTGTTCAATACTGGACATGGCCAGAAGGCTGTGTGCTGCATATATGGTATTTCAATTGTAAATAGTTCTCATCTGAAAGGATTATTTGCATGAAGAAGATAAAGGATAGAAAAACCAAAAAGTGAGTGATCTATAGAATTTACCCGAAATGAATGGCATTTCCTTTTGCAGTTTACTAACAGGACATGGCATTCTGACTGTGTTCTGGAAAAGACAAAGGGCAATGCGAACATGCAAAAAGTAGTGCTTACTAGAAGCTGAAGACAGCGGCAGATGAACTGAGCAGGTGGTACACATTAGAATTGGTTACAAAGGAGCAAGACTCTGCTACGAATGCAGCATTGCTGGCATTCTTCTACGTAGTTTTATCACTTAGAGTAGTGGTACAAAAAAACGTGATTTTATTCGATATGTGCAAAAGTGCAAAAATAAAAACTTTGAGAACAGAAAAGTAATAGACGCTGTATCTTTCTTCACTAAAAGAAATTTTAAACCTGCAATATATTTAAATTAATCTAATATATATTTTGAGAACACAGTATAAATGGAGAGAGAAGGAACAAGGGGAGAAATAAACAGGAAAATGGAAAGAAAGGAAGGAACCTGAGGAGAAACAAGATGAGAGGAAGAGCGAAGGAGAGGAGATGGGAAGAGGAGAGGAGCAGAGAGGGCCATTGGAGTATTGTTCTAAAGGTATCAAGATATAAAATTCAAAACTTTAAAGTATGGCTTACTCTTGTTTCGAGCACTTCTTTTCAAACATTCCTATATTCTGTAAATCTGTGAAAAATCTTTCTCCAATTCATTTTGGAACTTTCTATCTCTGTGAAATTCTTGCTTCTGACATGCTGTGCTTCCCACATGCCACTCTACCCAGTCTGAACCATCCAGTGATGCCCAGCTGAGCAAGTCTAGCCTCCTCATCCAGAGCGGGCTGTTTCTAAATGGCCATCCTAGATTAGAACACACACTCACTCAGCTCCTCTTTGAGCGTGATCTTGCTTTGTCTTTTTCTCAATGTTGATTCATTCCTCTCTTTTCTCTTTCTTCTTAGATTAGTGAATATTAAAGATTCTTGAACAACTGTCCATACGTACTAATCTGTGTCTCATCTAATAATCCACTTGCTTACTATCCTTGCCTGTGACAGTTTCCCGAGGCAAGAAAAATAAAATGAGTTCCCTAAATGTAGATGACAACAAAAGGCATTGGAAGTGGAAATCAAATAATATATGAAAACTTATTGAGAAATCACTTGTTGCTGGAAATAACTATTTTTATGAGTACATGAGACAATTAGACTTCTCAATTGATTCTTGGTTTGTTTTCAAAGCCTTTTTTTGTTATTTTTGTAGAGAAAAAATGCTAATGATCTTTGGCAATATTTTTTATGAAAAAATATTTAAAGGTTTATTTATTTTACTCTGTGTGAGTGTGTGTGTGTGTGTGTGTGTGTGTGTGTGTGTGTGTGAGTGTGTGTGTGTGCGCGCGCGCGCGCGAGCGTGCGTGCGTGTGTATGTGTACATGAGTTTAATTGTGTATCACAGGAATGCAGGTACCCTCAGAGTCCAGAGAGCAATCTTTTGGAATTGTAGAAACATGTGATTGCAAAGTCAGCTGGTATGAGCCCCAGGATCCTATGTAAGAGCAATGAGCACTCTATATACTAAACCATCTTTCTAGGTCTTGAAAAATATTTTTAGAAATATCAGAATAACAGTGCAACTTTATTACAAGATTACAGCCTTTAGCTATTTTCTAAGGATAAGGATAGTCATATAAACATAGTATTATATGTACGTGTGTGTGTGTGTGTGTGTGTGTGTGTGTGTGTGTATTCTAATATATGATCATGGACAATTGGTTTAACCAGCAATTTTAATTTCTACTATCAGTAGATAAAAGTGCATAAGTTAAAAGTTATATGAAAAAAGTAATAGTTTCTTCCAGCTAGTTTCAAGTGTTGCTTCTTTTACATAAAAGAAAAATAAAATAAACTTTTTATTTGTAGATAGCATTGAAGTAGTTGTAATATGAATCTTTACATGAGAAGATATTTTCTGACCTGCAAAGGTACTGTTGAAATATTTAAAACATAGATTTCAAATAAAATCCTTGATATTCTGAGAATCTGTGATAGAGTTGAAATAACAGGAATATTTATACAATAACTCAGTTTTTGAGAATATGAGTTGGAGTGAGACAAGGAAATGAAAAGGATATAAATTAATTAGTTGGGTAGACAGCCAACCAATTCATAAAAGGAGGGAGTAACACATTGTCAGAAGATAGTTACCAATAAGTCAGGAAAACGTCACACCAAAGAGAAGGAAAACACAAAGTGTTAAATAAAATTGCAGGTTACTAACAAAAATATGTTTCATAGCTATTCTGTGTGGGACAGAGTGACAGAATGTCAAATGAATTAGGGGCTGGAGCCCAAAGACTGTGGAGGCAGAGGCAGAATCAGATAAATGGAGTCTATAAAATAAAGCAAAGGATCAAACTGCTTATAAAGAGACGGTTTCGTTCCTGCCAAAATCTTTTGATTAAAAAAAAAAAAAAAAAAAGCCGGGCGGTGGTGGCGCACGCCTTTAATCCCAGCACTCAGGAGGCAGAGCCAGGAGGATCTCTGTGAGTTCAAGGCCAGCCTGGTCTACAAAGTGAGTTCCAGGAAAGGCGCAAAACTACACAGAGAAACCCTGTCTCGAAAAAAAAAAATCGAAAAAAAAAAAAAAAGACAAAAAAAAGACTGACAATTTCTTTTAGTATGTGATAGGTAGGTCATCTTTTCCATTTTATTCACAGGTAAGAATGAAATTATTTTTAAGTCAACTCATGAAATATCTATTCTACTATTTATCCATTAATGGAAAGACTGACTCTTTACTCAGGAAATGATTTCAAAAGGGCAAAGCTATAGAACATGCTTATATATATTTGTTCATATATATATATATATATATGCACATAAATACATTTCTTAAGGACTTCAGTTTGACAGTGTCCATAAGGAATTGGAGACCATCATACTAAAATTGTATGTGACAGTATCTTTATGGCTAGCACTCTTGTTAGCCAGGGTAACAAGCCTAAGCTATACACAATAAACACAGTTATGTCTTTATGTTTAAAAAATATTATTAATTGGAGCTTTTAGAATCTGGCTGCTCTCATGAGATGTTTATTCAGCTCAATAGCTGAAATTCTTCTTATGTTCAGATGACTAATTTGAATCTCTGTCTCTCTGTCTCTGTCTCTCTCTGTCTCTCTCTCTCTTCCTTTAAATCCAAACTGCAATTCCTGAAGCCATTTAAAATAAAAGAACCTCTTGAGTCTCTGTCTGGCTTTACACAAAATATCTTTAATGTAACTCTTGTCATAATACTCTTTCAAAAACTCTTGATATTTTACCTTCTCATAAGATGCTGTAAAAGCCTTTAAAATCACACACAGACACATTCAGATGCATGAAGATGCTCTTAACTTTTTGAATCGTCACATTTCTGGGAGTTTTATAACCAATGTGATAAAAAAAAAAAAGACCAATGCCAAATTTAAGTTGCATTTTTCAGCATTGGAACCATAGTTTTTTTGGGGGGGAAAATATCTCAAATTAAATAACATTTACTTTGCATATGGTAATCTCTCATTAAATGCATCCCCAATAGACCTCTGTAACTTCTCTCTGCCCTATTCTGTTGAAATTTTTCTTAAAATGTGAAATCATATTTAACAAATAAGTCAGTACAACAGTAATGACCAAAGAGTAAGGGTCCATTCATATGCAACAGCTGCTGGGTTAGGCTGTTCCAGAAAGACAAAGTGGACAGATAGTGTGCTGGATAGATGAGATATGTAGAGAGAGAAAGAAAAGAGATTACAGAAATGATAGATAGATGGTAGACAGATGATAGATAAATAACAAGTGCTAGATTCATGACAGAGTATTGTAGATAAAATTAATAGATAGATGATAAATGACAAGTTACAGTTAGATGATTATTCTTAGGTAAACAGGTGAAAGATGATGGAGGATGAGAAGAATGATAGATGGACGATAGATAGACAGACATACAGATAAAAAGATAGAAGTTTCCTCAACATTACCAGTCTTCACAAAGATATATAAAATGATAGAAACATTCATTCTCTTCCCTTTGAAGGTAAGTTTGTACTGTAAAACTATTTAAAATAATGTTAGATATGGAAATATATCCATGCAGTTGAGCTGTTTCCCAAGAACCTGAGAATCATTGCTCATATGCTGGCATCCACTTGGTTGGGGTAGGTGAAAACAAACCTGTAAAAGTTGCCACCTAATCTCCATATCTACATATGCTCAAAATATTATGAATACACAGAACCACACAATAATAACGATTAAAGGAGAAATGGCAACAACGTACATTGTTTTTACATATAATTATAAAATATGTCATTAAGTTTTTAAAAGAATTCTTGGATGTTTGGAAAATTGAATATATTTTTAATAACAAACAAAGTATTTTGTGATTAAATATTCAAGAGAAACAACCAAATATTAGATTTACAGTACAAAAGATTTCAAAACAATGAAAAATTTAGCTTATTAAGAATTAAATTCTTGAAAAAGCATTTAGTGGAGCATTGTAGTCATTGTCTGCAAGTTAGATTTTTTTAAACAAATGAAAAAATAATGGAAATGTATCATATAAAATTATTTAGAATAGATGGTAATTAAATAAATTTTAAAATAAAAACAATAAATAAAATTTCTTTATACAATATTTGACATATTTCTTTCAATGGGAAGGTGTTTGAGGAACATAAACATTGGAGAAAGGATATATCTGTACCTAAATATATCATAAAAGTGTCTTTAAGATGTTGTTCAATATTTTATTAACTTATTTATTTCTATAGAATATGTTGTGGTTCAAACATTTGATTTACAATATCTGAATATTTTAGCAAATAACATGACAGAACAGTTAACTGTTAAGGATTTCTGACAATTCTTTTCTTTCGTATATATCTCCTTGTGCATTTGTTTAAGAAAATATTTTCACTTATCTACACCCAAGAGAAGCTGATATAAACCTTAGAGAGGCTGATATAAACCTATGTGAACTAATGGTATTTTGAAAAAGGCCCCTGTGAATCTAATCACTTTTGAGTCCTATCTCAGCTCTAAATAGCAATTGCATGATGCAGAAAATAGTATCTACCAATATCAATGCTAGCTTCCACATGTAATAAGAAAATATTGTAGTCAGTTCAATTAAATATAATAGAAACTTTGAAACTCTAAAAAGCTAAATTAAAGAAACTATGTATTTGTTTTTAGAGAAGTAATATCAAGGCCCAGAAACCTGTTAAATAAGGACATATTATTACTCTTGTGTAGTAAATAACATGCTGTAAACAAATGTACCATTTTGCCACGAGTAAGAGCAACTTTACTGGTATCATTGGAATGCAGGTAAACATTGTTTCTATATTCAATGACAGTGAGCAACTATGAAAGGTCGAAGGGTTTTTAATAACTGTTATCCTTTCTTAAAACTGTAAGAAGAATGTTAGAAAAGTGATAGATGTGAATCAAGCTTATACATCAAAAATTCAAGGTATAATTTCTAAGGCAGAATGCTACCCAAATAAATAGAAATGCATCAGTAAGTCGAGTCATTGGGTTTCACTTGAACTTTGGAGGATTATTGGGTATATATTCTGTGCTCCCATTGGTCCTTAGAGTAATGAATAGAAAGTTGTACAAAGAGATGAACAAAAGAGTAACATACTAACCAGCATCACAACAGCAATGGAGGTGATGGATGCAAGCAGAAGAATTTGAACCAAGTCTAGGGAAAGAAGTAAAATAATTCTAAAAGATGTCTTGACGAACTTTAATGGAAATGGGAAAGATTATCAACAGCTAAGTGGGTTTGTTTTTAATTTACTGACAATGTATGTAAAAGACAGGAAACTGACACACCAGGATGGAAGAAACAGACGAAGCCATGTTTCTCAGTCCCCTGTGCCACATCCATGTGGAAAGTTCAATGTGCAGAATCAGAAAGTTTCCTGTGACACAAGTCATAATGTGAGAATGTAAAAGATTTGAACATAAATATTGTAAATTTTTCAAAAGGCACAATTATAAACTTAGAAACAAATGTTTAGTTAGCTGGCAAATTGAAACAATTTTTAGTTCTTGTAAATAATATAATTTCAGAGAAAGTGGAAGTGTTGAAATTAGAATATTCTGTGCTATGCACAAAAGCAAGGAGCAGAATCATAACTGATCATTCAATAATTATTATCGTACATTTGATGTGATATTCTTAGAGAGAATTGTGTATGCATTTTTTTTTGTGTGTGTAGACAGAGAGTGAGTGAGAGACCCTGTGTGTTTGTGCATGCTTCTATAAGGATTGAGAGAGGATCTCTCTATCAAATTAGCATACCAGGATAGCTGGCCCATGAGCATGTATGTATCCTATCTCCACCTCATTCCTTGAAGTCAGAGCACCAGTTTTATAGACACACTCTACCAAGCCTACTTTGCTGGAGTTCTGTTCTCTCATTTCTACAGAAGTATTATGCACACTGAATCATCATTCCCAACTCAAGACTTGTTGGTTTTACTTTTGTCTAATATTCCTAGGTATAAGAACAGTGTCATTATAAGGATGCAACATGTGTCATAGGAAAAATATTCTAAAACACAGAACAAAGACAGTGAATGTGAAGAGAGAAACAATTTTATTATAATCGAAGGAAGAGTACAAAAACTATATTCACTCACTTCATTATTCTACAAAAAATATGTCTCTGGTGTCTGACCCATTTGATGGGGATAATACATGGTGGTCAGCAAATGGGTTGGGAATTTTTGCTTATGCTGTATAGTCTGTTGTTTCCAGATGCTCTCTTCATTTTTGGTTTCAGCTCCTTAGCACACTGTATTTTCTAAAGATGTTAAGAATATTTTATTTACTTTTCTCTATACAGCTAGAGTAATGAAGAATTACATGTGCACTCTAAGTCAAATTTTCCCATAGGAATAAAGAACAATTAGCAGTATTATTAAAAAGTATTTGATTTTATTCATTTTTAAAAAGAATTATTTTTATTTTATGTTGCAGGTATTTTGTCTGAATATATGTCTGTGTATAACATGCATGTAGTGCCTGCTGGGAATAGAAGATGGAATCTGATCCTCTGGAACTGAAATTACAAATGGCTATAAGCCACAACATGTTTATTAGACACTGAACCCTGGTTCTTCAAAAGATGAATAGATGCTCTTAAACACGGCGCCATCTATCCATCCCTAAACTAGTTAAATTTAAATATTTCAATACAGTGGCCGTGAAAGTGAGTCATAATTCAAAATAATTATCACAAACAATTGCTAAGAGAAAATATGTTATCCTATATTTAATGGGAAGATGGTTCATCTCCACAAATAATCTGAAAATATTATCATCCTTTTTGAAAACAATAATAAAAATGATATATAAAGTTCTAAAATGATACTTCATAAGTCAAAGGACCTAAGTTCATAATAGTACCACAAACACATAGTTAAAAGTAGAATTCTAAATCTATTGTAAAACACATGTTTTTGAAAGTGTTAAATATGTGTGACAGAGAAATTCAAAATATCCTCTGGCCTAAACTGTCATACAGGCCTATTATATAAGAGGCACATGTTTAGACACTTTTGATGAGTTATCAAAGGACAACACTCAAGGTTTCATTCTTTTTCGAAATGAAGGCAAGAGCACCTGATGCCCTGAGTCATCTGGTTTGACTAATGAGCAGAAAAACATGATGAAACTGGAATCTGTCACTGACTTGAATTTGAGCAGTGTGCCCCAAACTCACACATGCTATGGCTCCTGCAATGCCGTGAGGCATTTTAGGGAGATCTGATGCCACAGACACAATTATAGGTAATTTTATTTGATCTAAGTAATTCCTCTTAGTGATCTTTGCCACCTTTACCTGTGTAAACTATTCTAGTTTAGATATTTTGATCCATAAAAATAATATGTACACATATAGAAGTAGACATTTTTCCTGAAGCACTTTCAGCTTTAAGATTTGAAAAGGTTATGAGTCTAAAGAAGACAAGATTATATATAGTAAGAAAAAATAGTAGAATATTTCTATATAATCTAGTTTTAAGATTTTACATTTCAGTCTTTAGAAGCCCTTAACTAACTTATAAATTTGTAAATAAATGCTATCTTAATCAATTCTATAGACTATTAATTGTGGAAATCAAACTTTTTATTCATATTTTTCTGGGGAACTAGTAACTGTATTATTGCTATTTAATATTTTTCAATAAAGCATCAATCAATTGTATGGTTTCTATTCGATAGACATTTCAAAATATGTAACATTTTAATGCAACAAAATTTAATTTTACTAAATAATTAATTTATACTTATATTTAATCTTCTCTTGCCATTTGACTTTGGTTATTCTTTATAAATTTTATACATTTTTTATATATTTTTATAAAACACAATGCATTTATTTTATAAAATTGAAAGATTGAAATGATCATTATATCAGTTTGAATGAAAAAAATTCCCCATAGATGTATGTATTTGAACACTTGGAATCCAGTTAATGTCACTATCTGGAGACATTATGAAAACTTCTGGAGTTGGTCCTTGCTGCAGGAAGTACTTACCTAGAAGAAGCTTTCAGAGTTCATAGCCTCCACCTATTTCCAATCTCTCTCTCTCTCTCTCTCTCTCTCTCTCTCTCTCTCTCTCTCTCTCTCTCTCTCTCTCTCTCTCTTCCATGAGATATGATCCCTCTACCTCCTGATATCATTTCTTACTGAAATGGTGGACATCTAGCCTCCTGGAACCATAAGTTATTATAAACTCCTTAATTTGCCTTAGGTCATGGTATTTATCCCAGCTGCAAAGTTTAACTTATACAGACACATTTGTCTTATTAGCTCCCAAATTATTTTCTTATAAAATACAACACCTGTAAATCTTAGATGTGCAATACCTTCCTATCTAAATAGCATATTTTCTAGCTTTGCATGCAACCATAGTCAACTAAATTATTGGTGGTCAAAAGTGAGTAGTAGTATCCATGAATAAATGAAGAGCTAGACAATGTGCCTAGTTAAAGGGAGACTTACTAGACATGCATTGTTATCTTTTCTCATTTTCTGTATAGATTTAATTAATCTTAATGGAAAATCTACCAAGTTATTTGAAGATATCTATGAACTGATTATAAAATTGACTACAGTATTAAAGAAGAAATAAATTAAAGGAAAAGAACTACCTGATTTCAAGAATTACTGTGACTATTTATCTTCAAACAACATGGTTTGAGAGAAGGCATAAGGAAAAGTGTGAATTAGGTATAACAAAGAAGTCAGAGATAGATCCAAACATGCATCATTCTCTAATCTCTGACAAAATTACAGACTAACTCAAATGATAAAGGGCTACTTTTAAAATTAATATTTCTATTACAAGTAAACAGGTATCACCAAGCAAACAAAAAGTTAAAGCACAGTGTTATACCTTTCATCAAATGTTGAGCTCAAAGTGGATCTCTTTTCCAAAAGTATAATGCTAAGCTGTAAAAGTTCTATTACAAGCTAATTTGGAGACATTGGCTGACTTTTTAATTATCTAACTACTTTGTGGATACAAAACTGAGATTACAGACCATGAAGTAAGAAATTGGAATGAAAAATCAAGGAATTATCTGAAATTAAAAACTTCTACAAGTTAGAGGTGCTGTTAAGAAGGGAAAGCTGAGCAGCAAATGGGGATGTCTTTACAGAATTTCTGGCTGGCAAACAGCGTAGCATCCAAAACACACAAAAATCTCTTAGACTTAAGTAATACCAGGAAACACATAATTGAAATGGAGTAAACGTTCTGAGCAGGCACTCTACAAAAGACATCATACAGATGGTGAACAACCACAGGAAACAACAGGACCTTTTGTCATCAGAAATTGCAGATGAAAGTAAGTGACTCAAACCATGCTTGGTTAGTGTGCCTACAAATTCAAAATATTGGCATTATCAAACATTGTCCATTGTAGCTAGAGTTTTCCTGCCTGGCCCACAATCAGGACAAATCGTTGTCACCCACCAGTCCCGCAGCCACTCAGACCCAACCAAGTAAACACAGAGACTTATATTGCTTACAAACCGTGGCAAGCTTCTTGCTAACTGTTCTTATAGCTTAAATTAATCCATTTCCATAAATCTATACCTTGCCACG